>NC_082655.1:79985256-80288286 GCF_028023285.1 Balaenoptera ricei
AGGAAGAAATATGTAGAAATACCCTGGAGGGAAGGGGCCTTTTTCATATGGTGGTGTACCTGGGGAGTGTTGGGGAGAGGTCACTACATTTTTTGTCACGACATTTTTGCCTAAATTCTCAGGTCCTAAACTTAATTTGATCAGTTTGAAAATGCTTTCGGGACTTACTTCCATGGCCTTAGCACAGAGACTATGTGCTCAGGTGTGGGTTTTATTATTACTATGAGGCACCCAAATTCATGAAAGATTGATGCATAAATAAGAATAAATAAGAATGAATGTTATTAACTTACAGTTGTTAGATACAGAGGCTCTTATCCACTATCTAAGACACTTCCTTTCCTTGAATAGTTGGGAAACTGAATTTATTATCTAAGAGTGCTAAATGGGCAAGAATATAGAGCAAAAAGAATGGGATTGTCTTAAAGATTTGTCCATTCAGGGCATGGAAAGAGTATGGTGAATGATGCTTATCTCATCACAGAATGAACTTGTGGCCAGAAAGTTCATGCTACCCAGATCTGAATTTTTCCTGCAGATAGTATTTATGAAGTATTGTCTAGGTAATTTACAAAGACATTTTCCTGAATTCTCACAATGACACTGTAAAAAGCTAGCTATCTTAAATGCCCAGGTTACAGATGAGCAAATCGAGATTCTGAGATGTTAAATAATTGGCCCAAGGCTATGTTTCCAGCAGGTTGTACAAGGATTCAAACCCTGCTGTTCTGGTAACAACAGTGGTTCTCAAACCATTTTGATCTCAAGACCCCTTTACATTATTAAAAACGATCAAGAACTCCAAAGAGCTTTTATTCATGTGAATTATATCTCTTGATATTTACCATATTAGGGAAAGTGAGACTCTTAAAAATATTTGTTAATTTGTTTTAAAATAACAATAAATTCATTACATGATAACATAAATGATATATTTTTTTAAGAAAAAAACCTCTTTTTCCAAAACAAAAAAAAAATTAGTAAAAAGAGAGGCACTGTTTTGCATTCATGCCAGTCTCTTTAACGACTGTTCTGTCTGCAGCAATATGTTGTTTTGGTTGAAGTACGGGAAGCAAACAGGAGAACTGTAGAACACAGAGACACCAAGAGCTTATTAGTTTTTAAGACTGCTTTCCTTTGGGATGTATGCAAGCACCCGAATCTAAGTATCTCTATGGGGAAAACCAAGGAAAGAAGGGAAAATGAGCCTGACTCAGGAAAAGTGAATCCTGTCACATACTATCTTTCTCACAGTTCTTCTCTGAGATTGCCCTCCTCAAATGCCGCCAGCATCTATTTCTTCTTATTTGTTGAATTTCCCGGGTCTTGTGCCCCTTACACTCTGCAGTAACCCTGTCATAACACGTCACCTTCCAGTGGAAGTTCTGTTGGCTCTTGTTGCCCAACCCAGTCCCATTAGACTGTAAAGCGGACAAGAACAGGAACTCCGTCAAAACTCCGATAGAACCCCAACTCCGAGCACGTGCCAAGCACTGAAAATATACTCTGCAAGCATCTATCTTAACAAAGAACTAAATGAATAAATGGATACCTAACTCAAATCAATCTTATCTCTACTAAAACACAACCCACTTCACATCGCCAGCTTCTCAATTACTCAATGCTACCCCATCCTCCTCCTTCTTTTTTTTTTATTAATTAATTAATTAATTTTTTTTTGGCTGTGTTGGGTCTTCGTTGCTGCGCGCGGGCTTTCTCTAGTTGCGGCAAGCGGGGGCTACTCTTCGTTGCGGTGCGCGGGCTTCTCATTGCAGTGGCTTCTCTTGTTGTGGAGCACGGGCTCTAGGTGCGCTGGCTTCCGTAGTTGTGGCACATGGGCTCAGTAGTTGTGGCTCACGGGCTCTAGAGTGCAGGCTCAGTAGTTGTGGTGCACGGGCTTAGTTGCTCCGCGGCATGTGGGATCTTCCCGGACCAGGGCTTGAACCCGTGTCCCCTGCATGGGCAGGCAGATTCTCAACCACTGCGCCACCAGGGAGTCCTCCCCACACTGTCCTCCTTCTGCGATTCTCTAAATGGCCATGGTCCGATGTGGCCACTGCCTTCATCTCTTCCTGTGATACCCAAAGGGCCCTCTGAGGGACCCTTAGAGGCCCTCAATCTATTCTCCTCCATAAACAAATCCACCATCATCCACTTAAAAAATAAGACAATTCTCAAAAGTGATTCAAGTAATAATATGATACAAAGCAGAGTCTTCTGGTTTGAGTTTGCATTTTCTCCACAAATGAGAGACTGTAATCTTGTGAGAACATCTATAAACAAAATGTGTTTTCTTTAAAATAGGATTGCCTTAAAATAATCTAATTTGATGCCAGATCCTCAGTGAGTCAGGAGCGCGTTTCATCTCCAGGGCAGCTCAGTGTCTCTGAGATTGGAGAGCTGCCCAGTGAGGTCCCATCAGCACCAGCTCTACCTGAAGTCTTTCCAGGACACTTTGCCATTGCCAGCATAAAGCAGTCAGCTTTTCCAAGATTCTGTGTGTGTGATTTATAGACGTGTGAAATATAAACACATTTACAATCACACTCTTGAAAAGCTCAACTCTAGAAAATTCAAAAGTACCTGTGCAAGTAAAACTATAAAATAAAACCAAACCACTTTCACCCGAACTACTTTGATACTTAATGGAAAACTTAGGTTTCTCCTTTTGTTTTGTTTTTTTCCTGTATCTGTCCTCTACTTTTGTGATCAACGTCTAATCACTAAGATAAAAAGTAAAGGCTAGAACTGGCAGTGAGCTAGGAGTCCCGGGTGGTATACATGCCAATTTGAAGAAGTCAAACCAATTATAAGTAGTTTTGCTTCGAGTTTTCCATCCTGGTTATTTCTCCTCTTCAGAGAGCAGTGGCAAAAATAATGGGAAGTATTTCTATCTGGTAGGGGCTCTCAAGATAATTTTCACCTGTCTCTCAGAGCTATGAAAAATACAAAGCGTGAAAGGTTAAAAGGGCGAATATTCGGTTCTTCCATCAATCTCATCAGTGGGCAGCTGGTTTGAAGAATCTCCGTCCAGTTGTCTGGAACTCTGCTATTAGGCCTCAGGCTGTGGCCTTCGGATCCTCTTGAATGTTGCTTTGAAAGCGTGTTTTTGTCCCTACGTCACCTGGTTAAAGACTTCGATTTTCTGCTTCCCTTTCCCAGCAGAACCTGACCCCCTCTCAGGAGCATAGCAGCCTGCGGTCCTCTGTGTGTTTGCCTCCTGTCCTGGGCTAGCCTGGGGTGCAGAGGGCTGAGCAATTACACGGTCTTTTCAGACCTCAGTGTGCCTGATCGGAGGGCAGGAAAGGTTGCTTCCTTCCTACAGCTTAGCTTGTTAATGTGACTCGGACAAGCTAGACAACAGGGTAGCATTTTGTAAAATGAGCATAGGTAACATAAATAATAATGAGAAAATAATTTTTGAAAGCCAACAATCATGTTAACCTCAATCAGGATTATTATTGCACGAAAAGCCACATCAGAAATAAGATCACTGGAAAATGCTTCAGTGCTCTTTGCCGAGTGAAGTTATGAAAGTAAGAAAAATCTGACTTTTTGGCTACCATGTCTGCATTCCTGAGTACATTACATGGTAGGACTCTGGACGGCTGTGTTTCTTAGTCACTACGAAGGTGAGTTATAGCGAAGCCATATGAAGCAAAGAAAAAAGAAATCAGGTAACTCGGAAGCCAGGTTTTCCTGGAAAAAGCAATGTAATTCCATTGATGTAATCAGAGCCGTTCTGCAGAGAGCACAATGCAGGAGTCCTGGAAGATCTTTCACGAGCACAAGAACAGCGGTTTTGGAGAAGAAAGAGCGAAAATCCCGATTCACAAGCGAGGATGCATCACGCCATGACGACGGGACCATGTGTTCAAAGACACACCGTTATTTCGCTCACACAACATGCCAAGTTGAGGGCGTTTTAAGTTAGCGGTGAGGAGGAAGATTAGAGAGAGTGCTTTGTCTTTGGCTGAGTTCCGTTTACCTCCTGCGGTTTATTATCCTTTAGATTTCACCTAAGTATCGTTTCTTCCCTGAAGACTTTTCTGATACCTGATAACCTGTCCCGACATCTTTTCTCATACAAAATTTACATCTATTTTTCATTATATATCAAATAATGTGTTTATTTATTTACTATCTCCCGCACTGATCTGCGAATTACACGCGAGCATGGAAATTAGTAAATATTTACTGACTGAAAGAAATGATGAATGAATAAGTAGTGAGAAAATGCTTTACCTGGTATTTGAGAAAATAATTGCTCTCAAAATTTCTGTACAGTCTTCAAAATCTCCCTCAGTCTTCAGATGAGTGACCGTAAAGGGTCCTGGGAATTCCCAGAAAAAATTATTCCCCTAAAAATTGCCACATGGTTTATAATGAGTGTTGGACTTTGCAGAGCCATTGGCTCCTGTGACCTTAGGTTCCAACCGCCTCTCTGGGTTTTTGTGATCTCTTCTATGACTCTGGTCAAAAATTTTGCCAAAAAAGGCTTAACTCAATAACTTAGATTAATAACTTGTATAATCATGTTTTAGGTCTAACATATCCTCCTTTCTGTGTCCCCATGTTAATGTGAACGGGTGGGTTTCTTGCCAGGGTTCAGCTATTAATTCCCTAAAAGCCGCCTGTTTATTTAATTCTTGTAATGTGAATTCTATCTCCCTATGATATTACGTTATGTTTCAGAGAAACTGTACACGATTATATGTCTTCAATTAGCTGGAGGTGTTTATGCTGAAGTTTTCATTTTTTTGCCCAAATTCCTGACATTCCATGTCAAGTAATTCATAATCAACTACAGATTGAAAAGGAAAGAAAAAAGAAAGAAAAAGAAAGGCACGGGGGGGGGGGGCTGCATTTAAAGGAATTCTGCATTGCAATGGGTATATTTATAAGGTAAATTTTGTAATATGAATGATGTTTAATTCATTGATTTGGAAGGTTAGGCTTTTGAGGTTTTTAGTCTATCCTCCATTAGTGTTTATTAGGTATTATCTCTATAACCTGCCTATTTTCTACCTCAACCTCATGTTTCATCCCCTACCTCTGGTACCATCTTCTTAGAGAGGCTCACTCCACTGCTGGCCCCCCATCTGTCAGCTCCATCCGTCCGCACATGAGTCCGCTTACTGAGCCCTGTATTTTCACCTAGCATTTATCACTGTCTTATATGCTAGCGACTCTATTAGGTTTATTTTCTTTCTTCCTCTACTAGAATGTAAGCTCTGCAAAAATATGAATTATTCATTTTTTGCCTCATGATGTATCTTAGTTTCTAGAAAAAAATACCTGGCACGTAGTAGGCATGTGAGAAATATTTGTTAAATGAATACATCTTAATTTCTAAAAGAAACATGTTCTTTTTTTAATCATGTAGCCATTTGGGGGTGGGGGGAAGTACAAGAATTTTGTAAGTGTTCAGTTATGAGAACAACAGATTAGATGAAGGTGAGTCTCATTTTAATAAATTGCTCAATTAGTCAATCAGCAAGCATTGATTGAATCCACTTTGGAATAATCACTCTTCCAAGCCTTTTCCAAGCCTTTTATAAGGGGTACAGAGGAATTTTTTAAATAAGCTACTTATAATCTAGTTGAGGACACAAAAGCAACAAATTTGAGATGATTAGTACACATTGTCAACTATTATATAATTGTCTGGATCAGACGAGTGTATTTATTGAATTCAGAGAACAGGCTGCTAACTGAGGACTAGAGTAGCAGGTGTAAGATTTGACTTGAGCCTTGGAATATGGGTAAAATTTAGATGAGCCTTTAATCTTCACTATGATGTTACAGGGTAGGAATTGTTCACCTTTATGAACAATGTTATATGGAGACCCAAAGAGGTTAAGTAATGAGTTCAAGGCTACAAAAATAGTCAGTGGTGAAGCTAAGGTTTGAATCTGTCTCCTTAATATGAGATTGTAGACTTGAGCTAAATCAGAGAGACTCTGTTGAGAAATAGAGACCCAAAGAAAGTTTCCAAGTGGATGAGTTCCATGACAAAAGAGATATTTAAGGAGAAATCAGATTAGAGTGAGAGAGATTTCCAATATGAAGTTATAAGGTAATTACTTTAAATAATTAAATTGTTTATTTCTATGCATTACATTTATTTATTCAATTTAAGTGTTTATTTTATGGTAAATGATAACACTGGAAATAGACAAGACTGAGGAGGTATCGGGAGACCTTTCTGACTGCTTGGATATAGGGGCTGAACAGGGATCGTTCAGAGATGACCCTATGTTTTGAGCCTAGGTACCTAGAATAATGATGCTACAGTTGCCAGAGACAGGAAGATATAGAGAAACAGCTAGGTGTGTGTGTGTTGCGGGGGAAGGGGCGGCAGTGTCAACAGGATAAATTCAGTTAATATTATGGAACTAAAAACTTAATAAATTCTAGTTCATGGGAATTGGAGTCAGAGGTTTCTGTATCAACTTGCCATGACAGGATAGTTGAGGCCATGTTTGTGACAGGGTTTGCTAGACCACAGGTAGCTGAGGTAGCAGAGTCATGCAGAAATGATAAGAAAGGCAGCCGTCTCTATTAAGCCCTCACCAGCTTAGCTGCTGGTAGTTCATGAGCCCCATCCATGGGATGTCTGATCGTCCTGTGTTGAGGATGGGCTGCTGAGGGGGGTGGGTGTGCTGGCCACCGACATGAGACACCAGTACAGTCACAACAGCCCCCAGAGCTCCTTGGAGCACTAAGCCTGATGCTGTGCTCTGGTGGCACCACTTGGTCCACTGTCCTGCTGCCATAGCCGGTCTCTCCCTCTCTCTGTCCTTATCTTTATCCAGCTCCCTCTGGCACCTGGATATGAAGCAGGCCCATTGCGGCTGCGTGTTCTGTCTTTGTGCACAATCTTGCTGCTGCTGCAAATAACTGCCACGCAGTTCTCAGGACCACAGATGGGTAGCAGCACTAATGCAAATGATTCTGGTTTTCCATAATGAGGAAAGGGCTGCTCCCTGTCACAGTGAGGAAAGGGAGCTCAGTTTGGGACATCTTCATTCTCCCCTAGCAAGCTCGTGTCTGTTCCAGAGAAAATGAAGAGGCTCCTCTCAAACTGCACCTCCTTCCTTCTACTCACATCTCCATTAACACTTGCTATCTCTTGTCTTTTTGACAATAGCCATTCTAACAGGTGATATCTAATTGTGGTTTTGATTTGCATTTCCCTGATGGTTAGCAATGTTGAGCATCTTTTCATGTACCTATTGGCCATCTGTATGCCTTCGTTGGAAAAATGTCTCGGAAGACTAGGGAACAAAGCCGTTTACTCGTTCAAAAATTATCACAAACATTTATTGAGCATTTTCTATGGTGAGTGCCTGTTGGAACCTACATTGGAATCATGAGTCTTTAGACTTCTAAAGAATTTGTCACTTAGTCTGGTAAAGAGAGCCCAGAAAAAAGGTCACTAAACAAATTATCCAAGGGTCAAAGGAGAAGTGCAGTAAGAGAGCCATGAATCTGCACAAAAGACCCTAACAAGAATAGTCTGTGTTGGAGGAAGTGGGCTCTGATGCCATGAAGGGTGTACAGCAGGGGTCGCCAGCCCCCAGGCCACGGACTGGTACCAGTCCTGCGACCTGTTAGGAACCGGGCCGCACAGCAGGAGGTGAGCGGCAGGCGAGCGAGTGAAGCCTCATCTGCCGCTCCCCATCGCTCCCCATCACTTGCATTACCGCCTGAGCCATCCCCTCCACCCACCCCCAGTCCCTGGAAAAATTCTCTTCCACGAAACCGGTCCCTGGTGCCAAAAAGATTGGGGACCGCTGGTGTGGAGAATGCAGGCAGAAGAGAGAAGCTGCAGGTGAGGGTGAGATTTCCAAGGCAAGGATAGTTTCTTAGAAGCTAGAAAGAGGTCAGTCTTGGTGTTAAAAATGAGTTGACCAGTTTTATTAACGCAGCTAATTTAGATTTCAATACAGAATTTTAGAAACAAAGTGAATGAGATATTATTGTCAACTTTAATTTCCTGGATATTTAATTAACTCTCTTTATTCTATGCTGTATAGACAGTGTCACCACCTAACAACGAGGTTTAATAAGCCTTTCTTTTGATAATCAATAACAATCTACTTAAAACTAAATGTTACCAGGATTGCTGCTTTGGGAAGAAATGAATAGTAGAAAAAAGCAAGACATTTGTCATAAGGCATTATAATAATACGCACTGATATGCATTCATAATTTTAATATTCCTAGAGTACTATAAGTCACACCTTTAAACAAATTCAAAAGTGAATTTTGTGTTCAAAAATGTCTTCTGTATGTTGTCACATCACTTCCCCACAGACTTGTCATGGCAAATGGATGGTTTATATCAAACTTCAAAAATGTTTTTGGTTGACTGACAACCTCCATGACTGAGGACTGTCAGTGACCTCAGTGTTGGTCACCCCTCATGCAGATGGAGTAACTGCACTACTTTTGTATTTTCTACACTGACTTGCACAGGTGAGTACTTGCCACATTGACTGATTTTATAATGTGACTCCATGCACGGCACATGGAGAAGGGCCAAGCAAGGAGACGTTGTGGATGGGAAACTGGTCACGTCTTGTAGGTAGGAGTTTGACATTTTATGTGGAGTTCACAAGTATTTCTGTTGTTATAAATCTAGCTCTTAATTTTTTTTCTTTTATATTGGCAAACTCCATGCAGGAGCCTTTAGAATAGATGTATTTGTATGCTTCCCCACAAGAGGGAGTCTATGGAAGTGGGAATTTGTTAGTGGAAATAAATAGCAGACAAACATGATGACTGAAGGGGACTCTTCAGAGAGCAGACTCGAGGGAAGCAAGCGAGCAATCCTGGGAGGCTGTCGTCCCTGGGAGGGCTTCAGCTGTGGGAGGGGCAAGCAGTGGCTGAAGAGAGAGCTGCAGCAGCTGCTCTGGTCCACCGGAGAGGACCCGTGGCCTCCAGGGTAGGGACAGTCACCCCCAAACCACCACCAGCGGGAAGGCACCAGGAGAGCAAACACCTCGATGGTTCTCCACTTCTGACCTCTGACTACTAGTGCCTCCCATTGACAAAACCCAACCAGGAGCCAGAAGGCAAGGACTCCAAGTGATGTAGTTCAGGGAACTTCTAGAGGAGCAGAGACAGATGCAGAATGGTGGTCAGTAAATAGGGGATGGCCAAACAGAACATTCAGGACAGTCCACTCCTTTGTATCTCAGTGGTCACTCTTGTCTTTAGGATGGGTGCCCAGAGTGCTTTATATGGATAAAAACAACTGTGTCCCCAGCACGGGGGTCCATGTCATCTGAAGTACTGTCGTGGGGTGACGTCAATTCAGTCATACTCCCTTCTGAAACCTAAGACGTCCACAGCCACTAATGACGTTCACTATATAAGGCGGAGAGAAGGGAGAAAATAGTCCATTGACATAAGATTTTACTGCTCTAGTCCCTGGTTTTGTAGTTGGTCACGAGATCTGAACTCGCCAGCATGACTGCCATTTTCCACAGCTCATTTTATCTTCCTGTTACTCTCTGCCGGCACCTCGGCTGAAGAGTTCTTTAGTTACTGAGGTGACCCAAACCTTTACGCATGTGGGTCTGAGTCCGTAGAGGTACTGTTTTTACAGCGTCACCACAGTTTTTATTGAATATAATTCTTTGACAAGGGACTGCCCAAGAGGCACCCCTGAGAATCCTCTGGATTCCTTATATAGTTAGCCTTTCATTGTTTTGCTGCGGCAATGCACTTTCCTGTGCAGGTAACTGGGATCAAAATGCCTGTGCACTTCGGTTGCACAGCAGGAAGAGCTCCCGAGAACTAAGAAGCAGTCTCAGCTTCCAGCTTAACTGAGCCGGGATTGCGTTTCCTGGTGGAAGCGTTCCTTCTTGGATATTTGAACCTTCAAACCTACTTAATGGAAACCAGTGGGGAAAGAAAACAAAATTTTCTTACATAGGCTATTGGGTAAAATGGCAATAGAGGCCACTGTCATTTCCTCCCTGCCTTGGTTCTCAGACCAGAGTATTCTGGCTGTCGGAGGGATGAAACCATGGATTAGCCTTGGATTTAAGGCACACAGTTCATCCTATAAACAGTGTCCCAAACTCCCCAGTGTCATGTCCCCGATGATAAAATAACTGAACCCTCTACTGGCAGTTTTCCCATCCTATCCAGCCAGCTACTTCTGGGTGATGGATAAGATATGTTAATTCTGTGGGCATGACCCCTTTTCCAAAAAATAAAAAAGAAGAAGATGATGTGATCTGAGGCAATTTTGACTGAGATATGTTGAGAACAACGGCCCTCTGTAAGTTCACTAATAGTGCTGTAGACAAAGAAGGTAACTCCCTTTCTTAACTGGGCACCTCATCAGCCGCTGTCCATAAATCACGTAGGTCCATACCACAGACCATCTCTTTCACGTTAGACTGGCCAACCAGATGTTCTGCCCAAAGCTCTGCCCACTGTCATGACTTCCTATCAGAGCCACGTTTCAGGTGCCGTAAAAAGATGGAGATGCCCTTCTGGCTGGGGCCAGTATATGGGGTCGATTCAGCCAGAGATAGGCATGTTCCTTGCCATTAATCGGTCCTAGGAAACTTTCCCGGAGGGAGGAACTGTGAAGCAGTAGGAGAGGACCACTCAGTGGGTGCTGGCCCATCCGTATCCAAGCAGGGAAGGAGCCAGGCCATAGAGGCTCTGTTATGTCTCTTCCAGCACCTCCAATCCATCAATGCTGGACACTGGCTGACTCAGCTGACAGCCAGTCAGAGCAGTTCAGGTTAACGCCTGGGTTACAGAACAATGTCCAGGGGGATGGAAAGTGGATCTGCAGGGACCAGTGAAGGACATTCCGGAAGGGGGAGGGGTTCGCACCTTCACGCCTTGTCTCTGCTGCTTCTCCTCCTGCTTTCCCTGCCTTCTTCTTCTCTCTGCCTCCGTCTCTCTCATCCTCGACACACACGTGCACACACACAGTCACATTCACACATGCATCATCTTGCTAGTTTACAAGATAAATGTCATTTGTTGCCTTCTGTGCTTGCAAATGGGCTTTTAAAGGTTATTAACAGTGCCCTAAAACATGGCTCTTCTGAAAATTTTGTGGAGCTTCTGGCTGTCTGAAAAGGAAGCTTGCTTTTCCAAAACATTGCACTTCGGAATAGTCAGAGTCTGAAATGCACTGCCTCAGCCTAGCGATTTGAAGCCCTCGTGGGGAAACATTTATTTTAGGTGGCAGTCATTTCTTTGACAGCTTGCCTCATGGGGAGCCATTATCATCAACATATTTTAAAATTCTGGAGCCATTTACATTTGTTTCAGAACGCTTTAATTGAATAATAAATAATTTTGACGTATTGGGTTAAGGGCTGAGTTGACTTCAGAGGCGATTGATTTTCTACAGAACTAATCAAGGAGTGTTTAAAAATCTATTCTGGGTTAACATAAATCATAAGACAGAAGAATAATTTTAAAGGGTGGTTTAAAAGAGTATAATGAAACAGTGGTATATGAGCTGTAAATTTTAAGAAATTGAAATTAGGAAAAAAGATGAACCCTTACATATTAAGTCAACACTTTGATCACTATTCATAGAAAGCAAATGTAACTGAAGTGGGTGCAAACTTGGACGAAACATACTCTTTCCTTCTGCCTTTCCCCTGAGTTCATGGGTTCTAATCAAATACTTTTCTCAGAAGTAATACGTGAAGTATTCAAATAAACAGATGCAAATTGTGCTTATTTTGATATTGTTGACAATATCAAGGTAACTCAAGGGCATTCATGCCATTCAAAAATAAGGAGCTTAGATTTACAATACTGTAGAAAGCTTTTTTTAAAAAAAAAGGGTTTACCATCGTGAATCCTTCCTCTGTGCCCTTGAGATGTGTATGTATCTCCTACAACTCAGGAGTGCCTTTCTCAAGGACCTGAAAGCCACTCTTTGAAAGACTCAGGAAGGATAGGGCCTCTGTCTTCCAGTCTCTGTGGGAGAATAAAATCCTAACTTTCTTAGCTGTCAGCCAGCAGACACAGCTGCCCGGCTGCATTTACACTGACCAGGACTTTGTGGTTTTTTCCTTCCCTGGCTCTGCTGAGGGCCTGCTTGCCCCTCTCACTCCCTCACCCTCCCTTTAAAATATCCAGTCACTCAGCACAAATCAGAATGGGGCTCCACTCTCCCAACTGTCCGTAGTGACAATAAAGTATTCTCACCACCTTAACGAACGTCCGCTTTGTTTATCTTTGACGAAACCACCTCTGGGCTCCAGAGAGATCCCTTCTGTAACCATAAGTCATGAAACCTCCCCCAGCAAGAGCTTTTTCAACAGTTTTCTTGTGCTGCTTCCGGTTCATCCAATTTCAGAGCAAGATGTAAAACTAAGAGTCGAAAATCAGCCCCGAGAGATCCAGGTTGGGCTTATAATGATTTGCACGTAAAGATTCTGCAGCCAGTTTGCAAAACAAATGTTATTTGCAAGCAGTCATGCAGTCGATTTGAAAGGAAAGAAGGAGAAGCTGTCTACGGTCTTTGGGATTTTTCCTTGAACAGCAGGTTAATTGGAGGGAAAAAGACTGAGAGCAAAGCCCTCTTAACATCTTGACCTTGCACTTGCCAGAGCGCAGCGTTCCCACGAGGCTGTAAGCTGAGTTTTCCATCCCAGGCAAATGTAGAAAAGCATCCCACTCATCAGGAAGGAAGTGAGATATTATGAAAATGGAAAAGGGTGATAAAGAACTGGATTTAAAGTAACATTTAAAGCTTTTAAAAAGCTTTTGTCAAATACAACCCAGTGGGTTTCCTTGGTGGTGCAGTGGTTAAGAATCCGCCTGTCAATGCAGAGGACATGGGTTCGAGCCCTGGTCCGGGAAGATCCCATGTGCCGCGGAGCAACTAAGCCCGTGCGCCACAACTACTGAGCCTGCGCTCTAGAGCCCATGAGCCACAACTACTGAGCCCGTGTGCCACAACTACTGAAGCCTGTGCTCTAGAGCCCGCGAGCCACAACTACTGAGCCCACGTGCCACAACTACTGAAGCCCACCTGACTAGAGCCTGAGCTCCGCAACAAGAGAAGCCCGTGCACCGCAACGAAGAGTAGCCCCCACTCGCCGCAACTAGAGAAAGCCCGCGCACAGCAACGAAGACCCAACGCAGCCAAAAAAAAAAAAAAAAAAAAAATATATATATATATATATATATATATATATATATACAACCCAACATTTTGAAACTTTTCTCCTTTCCATCTGCTAAATGTGTATGAAATCTACAGTATGGGACTAAGAAAATATCTTCTAACAGAGTAAATTTTCACTTATCCACAAAAGTTTAAAAGCTGACACAACCAGGTATTTATTTACAATAATATATGTTGGTAAAAGATATTTAAAAAGCCAACTCATATTAACTCAGTAAGACTGGGTCTGTTATCACTCAGGACGTGCACAAGGCAGCCCAGATCACGTGTCCCTCAGCAGTTCTTTCTTTCTGGTTTGGAGAGGAGCCTGAGAGGGAAAAACAACCTTGCCCTCCTGTGAGCTCACTCCTGCTCGGCCCTGTCTACTCCCTGGGTTATGAAGCTTCTCTAGACCCTCTGTTCCCATGAGATTAGCATTTTCCAAATGTAAGCAAAGGAAAATGAATAAAATGTAAGCAAAGGAAATGAATAAAATGTAAGCAAGGAAAGCAAAGAAAATGAATAAAATGTAAGCAAAGGAAAATGAATAAAATTCCATGAGTGCAAAGACATGGACGTGTTTGTACAGTACAGGCAATTGGGACGGCAGAGCAGGTGGAGAACACAGCCCTTATTATCTTTTCCTCAACACTATCTGGCTGAGCTGAGCTACTATCTTTCAGTTTAAATTGATTCGAACTTTGAGTCTGAGCTAATAACATCTTAAAACCAAGTGGAATCCTTGACCCTTCCTGAATCGGTTTATCTTTAGTTGTGGATAAACTAGCTGTCCCTCTGGGCTCCTGGCTGTTTTGCTCTTCTGTCCTGGAAACTTTTTGTTCTCTTTAGCCTAGCTCTCGCCACTCCAGTAATAAAAGTAACGTAAAAATAATAACATCAAGTATGTAGTGCTGACTTTGTGCCATCCTTTGAATCATCCTCACTTTCCGGATGAAGAAAGGAAGACTTACTTAACTTGCTTCAGGTCAAAATCTGCCGAGTGGTAGAATGAGATGCAACCTAGATCTGACTGCAAACAAAGTGCATGCACTTAACTCACTAGAGAACCCCAACTTCCTTGGCTTTGAGGTTGTCCTGGCAACCCCTCTCCCTCCTAGCAGTCTCTACGGTTCTCTGCAGGAAGCCTCACCCTAACCCCTGCCCTGCGCTGCTGACTTAGCCGCTGCGAAGGCCAGCAGTGTCTAATTATGGAGGGCGCTCAGCAAGGTCCCTATTACAAGGTAGACTCTTGCCCTTAAAAGGGGGGCGTAGAAGTGATCTCAGAGGTCTTGCTACCTAGAGCTCTTCAAGGAGGCTCAGCTGAACCTAACAGAGAAAAACCTTCTTTCTGCTTTGAAAGCAGCTCTGTCTGGGCCACCACTAAGATACTCTTGCTGGAATGTTTCCAGCACTTGTTCATTTCCAGAGTAAGGAATAAGCAGACAAGTCTTTCCCTTGCTTGCCACTGGCAGCTCCTCTCACTCAAATCCTTTTTCTCATCTGGAGGCATCCTTTACTTTTATTCTTACAACACGTGAAATTTTAAATACATCTCCATATAACACCACGTGCACACACGAGCCCCTCAAATTATCCTACCCTACCATAAGGTGAAAGTTACTTCATTTACAATATTTCAACAACATTTGATATATACCAGGTACCATATTCTAGGTGTCAGAAATATAATAATGAATAAGAAACATAGCTACATTTGAGGAATTAATAGTCTAATGGTGAGGTAGGTCTGAAAACAGATTGATATGATTTAAGATAGAATGACAGCAATGCTATAATAGAGACAAAAATAAAAGTCTTTTGTGGTGCACAGAAAGGGGGATTTACTTCTATGAAATGCAATGCAGAGTGAAAATGCAGTATGTTTTAGGCCAATTATTTGGGAAACTAGCTGGCTTCACTTAGCTGGCAGCTTCCAGCACAAGTAAAGTACAATTACTTGTGTAGATGGCGGGCAAGTTGGGCAGAGTGCCTGGTGAGAGACCAACAGCCATCACCGGCAATTCATGATAAAAGACCACCAAGCGCCACTGAAGCTTCAGTTCCAAGGAAAAAGCACTTCTATTGATCGCATGTAAAAGCATTACTTGAAAATATTCTAGTATCTGTGGGTCAGGGCTTTGAAATGTCGATCCTCAGATAAATAACCAAGAGAGAAAACTATTACTTCTGTCTGGGACTTGTCAAATCACCTCTTGAGAGGTAAATTTTGTGTTCCAAAAAAGAACGTGTTCATTCTGCAAACAATATTCAAGGGCAAAGTGGGAAGGTGACAACTGTGGCATAATTTGAGCAGTCCTCCTAAAAGTTCTCTGCCTCGCCGGGCCTCTCTTGCAGGGAAGTACCCTCTCTACCTGCTGAAACCCCACTGAAACTGAGGGCAGGGCTACACTGACGTATTTTGCAGTACATGCCGGTGCCTGAGGGGCAGCGGGAGGAACACGTGGAGAAGAAACATTTTTGGAGCATTGTGAAAAGTCTCAATTCCCTCAAATGTCTACCCTTTATACCAGAGTACCAAAACTCCTTCCAATGAATGTGTACTTGACCACAAGCGTGGCTGCAGCATTTGGAGGATGTAACGCCAGAAGATTTTGTAAGCCACACGTTATTGTAGAGTACTTCTATTCTTAAGCTCTTTTGGTTGAATAAGTATTTTTCATAAAATTTTAAGATGCCCCCTACATAAAGGCATTTCTTCACCTCTGGGGAGAAATAGGAAAGTAAGCAAACACGAAAGGAAGCATAATAATAGGTAAATGTCATTTCATAGAGTTAGGATTAATGTTAGGCTAAGGGTAGGTATTATGATCAATGTTAGGGTCCAAACTAATTTAAATGCATTTTTATGAAATCAAAATATGCCACCCCAAAATACACCACTTTGGCATAAGGAGTATTTTTAGCTGAAGACATTTGAGAGTCAATAGATGCAGAAAGATACATTTTTTGAGCTTCCCTTATTCGACCAAAAGCAGAAACCTCTGAGAAATCAGGACTGCCATAAATCCCCTCTACAGGGATTTTTTTTTTTTTTATAGCCAAATTGAGGACAGATTAGGTACAGAGATGCACCTGCACAAACATACTTTACTCTGTAATTTCCCCCATGTTTATCTACCCACAGTTTGCCACCCTTGGAAGCCTAAAACCTTTTCCTTTGTCTTGTCCCTTCTCTACAAATTTATAGGTCTTTGGTTAGATGCTATAGATAGAAGCTCAAGTTCTAACCACCCTTTTGAGTTACTGATCACTCACCTGTACGTATGCACGCTGCACATGTTAATAAACTTCTGTTTGCTTCTCTCTGATTAAAGTGTCTTTTGTCAGTCTGATTTGCAGGGCCCCGGCTGAAGAACCTAGGAGGGTAAAAGGAAAAAGCTTTTCTTCCCCCGCACATTCTAATCATATAAGAATTAATTTTTCCCTAGGTTTCAAGTTCGTAAGATCATTGTTCGGCTTGATTATTTTTAAAAATTTATTATTTTTCCTTTGAATTTTAAAATTGAATCCTTCAGTATATTTATCAAGCAGATTTGTGTGCATCGAAAAACAGGAGTTTTCTTATGCTATTCTGAAAATATTTATTGACTAAAATCCTGACATCTAAATATATTTTACTGCTTTCATATTTATTTTAATGTTTTATGCTATGCCAGCCAGCATGTCCTGACACGGAAATTACCCTGTCTTAAAGTTTTTTCCTCCCCGTGTATTTATTAACCCATCTGAGAGAAAGCCTCACAGCAACCTTGGTTGGGATGAGAGCCAACTCCAGAAAGATGATCTTTCAAACTAAAATATGTTTAAATGCTGTATAAATATCAATTTTACAAACTGATAAATTGAAAAGAAGATCTGAATAATGCATGTGAACGTATTATATATCTTGCATTGAAATGTTCAAATACTAATTTATTAAATGCTACATACAGTAAAAGGAGAAGGACACAGAATAAAATTTTTTTCTCTGACGTTGTTCAAAAAGAGCTTTTTCAATAAATTCTTAAAGTAAGCTGTAAATTTCCACTTTTGTGGAAAAACCATTTTTAGATAATGATCTTAACTCTAATTCATTCTGCAAAGCAATGAATTCACTGCTTTTAAACATTTAGTCATTAAGAAATATCTAAAATGTTCCATACTTATAAGAATTACAGTCTAATGGTCAAAATTCAAGCACTGAAAATCGGAGATATTTAGGTCTTGTTTTGCTCTGATCTATTACATCAAGATGAGTCATCAATTCACCCAAATAATTTTGCTTAACAACAACACCAACAAAAATAATAACAAAATTACCTCTTCCCTGAAATATTCTTTCTCTTCTAAACCTACTTCTCTATGCCCCCAACTATTAAACTTATCTTTTTTAATAAATTTATTTATTTATTTATTTTTGGCTGCGTTGGGTCTTCGTTGCTGTGCGCGGGGTTTCTCTAGTTGCGGCGAGGGAGGGGACTACTCTTCCTTGCGGTGCGTGGGCTTCTCATTGCGGTGGCTTCTCTTTGTTGTGGAACCCAGGCTTTAGGCACGTGGGCTCAGTAGCTGTGGCTCACAGGCTCTAGAGCGCAGGCTCAGTAGTTGTGGTGCACGGGCTTAGTTGCTCTGTGGCATGTGGGATCTTCCCAGACCAGGGCTTGAACCCGTGTGCCCTGCATTGGCAGGCAGATTCTTAACCATTGTGCCAGCAGGGAAATTCCTAAACTTATCTCTTAGAATTCTCCCAGGGCTTTTCTATTCTAGTGAACAGGTGCTTCAAATTCATCACTCTTACCTAGACCCACCACTCTCCTCATCTCCCTTGGGACAGAGAACAGAAACACAAAGGGGTTTTGGATTTAAGTGTGCATATTAAAAGGAAGAATCTATTAACTTCTAACTGGAATAAGCACTTATTGAAGCTTGGAATGAAGGAAATATTAACTAGGAAGTTTTGCAGGAGGGAAAGGTATAATGATGTTGGATGATTTAGTGTTTGGGCATGAGCCCAAACATTTATTTTATTAGTAGTATACTTTTCAGATATATAGAAATATAATATAATATATTAAATTATACACACCCAGACTTAACATTTTACCATATTTGACTTCAATTTTTAAGATATAAATAATATCTAAATAATCAAATCCCAACCCTATATCTCTTTCCTCTCCCTACCTATAGTTTACCACTATCCTAAAGTTAGTTTGTATCTTTTTTATGTATGTTTTTAAACCTTTGTACTATATTTATATATATTCATATTGTATACACCTTACATTTTTCTAAATAATTGGTGTCAGACTGTGCATCCTTGCATTACTAAGTTTTATTCACATAATATTATGTTTTTAAGATTCATACATGTTGATAAGAGTAAATCTAGCACATTCACACCAAATGCAATGACTATATTTGTTTATCCATTTCCCTCTTGATGGGCATGTATATTATTTCTAATTTTGAACAATTGCAAATGATGTCACAATGAACATGTAGTATTTGCCATCCCTTTACTTTCATCTTTTCTGTGTAATTACGTTTTGTGTGATTTTCTTGTAAAAAGTATATAGCTGGATTCTCCAATTTATCCAATATGAGAATCTCTTTTATTTAGTTAGTTTTATCTCTTTACATTAGTGTACTTAGAGATGTATTCTGATTTTTTTCTACCATTTTAGTTTGTGTTTTCCACTTAGCATGCACTAACTCCTTTTAATTGGCTTGATCAAATTTTTCCTAGTCCTACTCCTACCCCTGTGATTTGGGAGTTATAAACTATATTTCTGTATCTATCATTGATACCCTTAACATTTAACATGGATATTTGATTTAACAAGTTCTAGTATCATAACTCTTGTTCTTAGTGAATGTCCACTTCAGACGTGACCAAGGAAGATGATGGAGAAGGAAGAACTTCCCAGAGGCTGGACCCAGGGGACACATTAGACAAGATAATTTACCCCAGAGAGCAGACCCCAGCCAGGGCACAGGAGTGTCCTGACACCCACCCAGGAGAATCCCGTTACTGCTGTGAACCTGGGACTGCCCTGTGATACTATTTGTCCTTTTACTGCATAGAGTTTTTGCTTCACTTATCTTGTCCTTGCTCTACCATCATATATTATGGGATGTGGGATGGCAGGTGGAGCACAGACAACCTGCCTTTTAGTTCATAAGTGCCAGGCTATGGGAAACTACATCAGGACCTAACAAAGAAGACGGCACAGAGATCCAGAGTTGAGCTGAGTGCAGTAGTCGGATGGGAATTGAGTTGTCTCTTACAGAGGAGGGTGAGGGTTTCACATATGTGCAGTGGCAGGCGTGATGGATATTGGGGGATCTCTGGAGTGGAAACCATTAGCTGCTCACCAAAAGCCACACAAATAGTTCTGCAGTTAAACATGGTCCAGTGACTGCGTTCTGTGTATTGTACTGTGACCTCAAGGAATGTGTGCAAACTCTAATGGTGGCCCAGAAGATTCTTCTTTCTGTGCTCCCCCGCTTTTTCCCCTTCTACCTGTCTGGGGAGCGGCTGAGCCCCTGGTCACTGCACGGGAGAAAGTTGTTCCTGGCTATGGAAAGGCCATGTGAGGCCACAGCAAGAAGGTGACCATCTGTGAGCCAGGAAGAGAGCTCTCACCAGAAGCCAGGCCTTGTCAAGTCTTGATCTCGGACTCCCAGCCTCTGGAGTTGTGAGAATATTCATTTCTGTTGTTGAGGCCGCCGGATCTCCGGTATTTGTTACGCAGCGTGAGCTAACTCATCGACTAAGGGAACACCCGAGCATTCTGATCAGTGCCCATGTTTTACAAAGTTTATTCCCTGTAGCTGGTGTGAACATGAACTACGTCCAGTCCAGCGTGAGCTCCGCGTGCTCTCCGACTGTCAGTATTGGGTGGTTCCTGCGATACTTGCCAAAGACTCGGGGGGGCCCGTCTGCAGCTTTCAGAGCCTCCCCCCACCCCAGGCTGTTCCCCTCAAAGTCTAGCTGCCTCAGCCTCTTTCAACGCTGGTCTCTTTCTCCTCAATGCTAAGACCTCCGGCTCTGCCTGGGTTTCCTCCCCAGGCACGGAGGCCTGAAAGCTGCCCCCAGGCAGGAATCGGGAGCATCTCAGCCTTGCCTTGCTTGCTTCCCTTTTCTCCGTTCTGTGCAGCCTCTTGTCCGAAGTCCGGAAGCACTTATTTGATAGTTTTTGAATGGTTTTCTAGTTGTTTGTGGACAGAAGGCAAGTTCTATAGCATTTAATTTTTCATGGGTAAAATTAAATTTTTAAAAATTTTAAAAATGGGATGAATTGGGAGATTGGGATTGACATATATACACTAATATGTATCAAATAGATAACTAATAAGAATCTGCTGTATAAAGAATAAATAAATAAAATTAAACAAAACAAAAACAAAGTCCCCATTAAATTATTGAGCATTTTTAGTTAATTAATAGTTTTTGTTGCTAACATCAACAGTATCCTACTTATTATTGTATTGAATAGTTAGTTATAAATATATGGTTTGTATTATAGGGCTTTCAATCTTTACCAATCAATTAGAATCAAGGATTTAACTTGGGACAATCTGTGAATTTTACTCTGGCATAGAGAGAGGATAAATAATGTAATTAAAACAGAAGCCTTTCAAGACTTTTCTAAATATTGAGAAATGAAAAAATGTGCTAATGGTCAAAGTCTAAAAGGACCTATTTGCTATGAAATAAAATTCATTATAAAATGGGACGTTTATTTCTAATTGCCGTGGAATAATACTAGGCGAAAAAGTGTATTCTTTGTTCTCTATAACCCTCTTAGAATTTTCGGTTTATTAACAACTACTTGATTAAACAATATTAAACATAGATGTATAAGACTATTTTTATGCGAAGTATAAGTACCTTAGTATAGTCAACGTCTGGATCAATTCTACAGCAGCTTTCAGCTCATAAAATTCTTTCCTGGTCTATGGCTCCTCAGTGCCATAGTCTTATAATTACCATTTCCTCTATTACTTTAAGTCGCTATCAATCACTCTTTCCAGCAAGTGTGAATATGCTCAGAAATGTGCATTAGATTGTTCTCGAGTTTAATCCTATTATCACATGTCTCTCCCAACTCAGGAAACCAATGTCCTGGAGCTTTGGTTGAGTACTTGCCTGTAATGCTTTTCCATTTAGAAAGATCATTTCAAAAATGGGAGTTGATTAGAAAGTTAGCACCTTTTGGTCCAGTGGTTTTGTCAGGAAGGAGGGTCC
Organism: Balaenoptera ricei; assembly: GCF_028023285.1. NCBI lineage: Eukaryota > Metazoa > Chordata > Mammalia > Artiodactyla > Balaenopteridae > Balaenoptera > Balaenoptera ricei. The sequence continues at coordinate 80,006,682 of NC_082655.1, forward strand.
TATGGGTGGCCCTCAGACCATGTCCTTATTCTAAGCGTCCAGAAGGAGATGGAGAAGCAGCTCAGCGAAGCCCCCGCCAGCCACGGGCAGCGTGGAGAGTGCTTGTCGGCTGCGGTCCAGAGGCACTGGTGTGGGAGCGCCAGGGGAGACCCCAGGATGGTCTAGAAACCACGCTCAGCCTCTGTACAGCAAAGAGCCACCTATCTGTACAACAGACCTCAGCAAGTGGTGACACTGACCAGAGCGTGGGCCCGGAGGCTCACGCGTGCTCTGCTCGCCCCCAGGCGTGGGAAAGGCAAAACAGGAACCAGACCCTCGCTGTACCACGTGGCTGCCGGAAGTCGCCTTTGCGTCCATCAGTGTCCCCTGCTCTAAATCACCTGCTAGGCTACCGTCTGAGTGGAACCTATTGTTGGCCTGTCATAATTATATGATTTTAAAAGTGCGAAGCAGAAATGCCACTTAAAAACAAAAACATATTACAAAATTGAGATATCCATTATTTGCATTATACAGATAAAATAACAAAAAGATGAAACAAATTCTCGCCTTTTTATAATGTTTCTGCCGTTAATTTTTCCTGGTCACTTAAAAGGCAGAGGTGTGCCATAATAAGACACAGGCCCTCATCCTCCTTCTCCATCACCTAGTAGATGACCTCAGGCAAGTCACACTCCTGGCAGCAATGAGGGAACTTAACCAGAATATTCCGAAGGCCCTTCCTGTCTTAATTAACATTTGATGATTTCATGACAGCCACAATGTATAATATGTGTTTATCCATTTGTGTATTTAATGGACAACTAAGAGATTCTAGGTGTATCAGTTGTGTCTGATCTTGAAATTCAGATTGATTTTCCTGCTAATCAGTAGCAAATTCAGGGAGAACTAAATTTTCCAATTCAAATTATCTGCCCACCCATAAGCCAAGGTGGCTCAGTCCGCTTAATTATCTATGACTCACATCCAGTGTTGCCTGATAAAACATCTCTACTGTGATATTGCACACGCCAAGAGCCTGAACATTTTAAAGTATCTCAGGCCAACAATTCTCCTGTCCTCAGTTCTAAATGGTGACGTCCCATCGGATGGTTGTGAGGAAGGAGGCCACATCAGTACAAATACCTCTTATGTGCTTCTCGTGGTAGTTGCACCATGGAATTTACGGCATGCATGCACCATTAATCTGAGTTCCTTAGTCTCTTCCCTTCAGTGAAATCAGCATTTTGTATCTGGCATTCCAGTTTTAGAGTAAACAAGGAAGACCAGATTCAGTTGAGGATTTCCACAAGTCACTGAGCTGCTTGCAAGTTCCAGAACTGTGGGAAGTCAAGAGCCCACCAGGAACTAGCCCAGATTCCTCCTGGGTGTGGGCAGAAGATTATGTTTCAAGGACAAGAAAGCTTGTAGAAGTATTCCACTTACCTTCAGCCGTCAGGAGGAAAGCAACTGACACTCAGAGTTTAGGCTACTTACTTCAGAAATAATAGGCATTTATAAGGGATTTCCCTGGCGGTCCAGTGGTTAAGGCTCTGCACTTCCACTGCAGAGCTCCATCCCTGGTCAGGGAACTAAGACCCCACATGGTGCGCTGAGCGGCCAAAGAGAAAATAATGATCATTATAGTAATAATAATAGGCATTTATAAGCCACAAGGACACTGCATTCCCTTGGTAACTGTAAGATCTATACTCCTGAAAACTTAACATAAAAATCACCACTATAGGAGGAGAATTAGTGGTTTGGGGAAAAATAAGCCTCAAGTGGATGTAAGAAACGAGGCAAAGCGATAAATGCAACACACGGGACAAAAAGGACATCAACAGCATTTTGCACCTTTGAAAACAATAATGATGGATGCAGTGTAGTTAATTTCCACTGACCTTCTCTTGTTAATTAGAAATTTGAAGGATCACTGGTCCCCAGAGGGTCACCTGGAGGCAGACAACAGGAACACTAAGAACGTCCTTGACTGTCAATCGAGTGCGTTAAAGCATCACGACTCAGCTGTCGACTTCCACTTTCCAAATCTCCCTGTGAGTCCAAGGATGCACGATAACTTGAGTGAGAAGGCTGGAACTTTGGGTCCTTTTTATTTAACAAACACCACCGAGTCCCAGGGGGATAAACCTCTCCTCTGCCCCCTCCCAGTACATTCCTCCCCGGCTCCATCTTTGACCCATTTGTGCCAGAGGACTTGGACATAAACCCCCAGAAACTCTCAGTCCCTCCTTCCTCTCTAATGCATGGAGAACACAATTCAAATTTTACCTCCTTCTTCCCCAAAGCCAAATTTAGAAAAACCCTCTACTTTTGCTCTGCCATTCACCAGATTTATCTTTAAAAAAATTTCTCAGCTGTTCCCTGGCGGCCCAGTGGTAAGGACTCGGTGCTTTCACTGCTGAGGCCCGGGTTCAGTCCCTGGTTGGGGAACTAAGATCCTGCAAGCCGTGCGGTGTTGCAGCAAAAATAAAAATGAAGTTTTCCCTCCCCTGAGAACAAGGAAAACAAAGGAAACAGTGAACAGGCTAGAGAAGAAACATAACCTGGCCTGAAAGAGTTAATCACTCCTTGTTTTACTTTGTCACTAATTTGTAGTAACTAGATTTGTACTTTACAAAGCTAACCTCACTCCCTGACACTATGTAATTTACATTCGGCACCTATCACCCCTAACTCTGTGTGAGTTACATCCTGTGCCTCTCACTCCTTAGCCTTATTATGTCCCCAGCACTTACATTCTATACGCCCCTCGTAACAAATCACCCCCTATAGTCTTTGCATTTCAGAAACAAGGTCACGGGAGGATAAACCAGAGGCAAAGGACACAATTACCAGACTGCCGGACCCCAATTACCGGGCGGCCTGGCGCCACCTCTGACTGTTTTGAAATAACACAAAGGAAAGGAGGAATGCAAGGCTCTGGATCACTGCTTTGATCTTTATCATATACCCTGGACTGCGGGCCCCACGTATAAAATCTTCTCTGATTCCCAAGGAGGGGGTGGGCCCAGTTCTTGAGGCGCTAGCCGGCTGTGTCTTCCCTGCTGCCTGGCAGAAGAATAAAGCCATCTCTCTCTTCCTCCAAAATCCCTGTCTCCATATTTCTGTTCGGCCTCGGTGCCCAGGGAAGCTGATATTTCAGCAACAGCAGCACAGCCAAAAAAATAAAAAATAAAGTAAAATAAATAAAATTTGTCTTTCCAACTTAGTTTTCTTCTAATTTTATTTTAAAATTATTTTTATCATTCTTCTTATTAAAATTTATTTATTTTATTTTTGGCTGTGTTGGGTCTTCGTTGCTGTGCGCGGGTTTTCTCTAGTTGTGGTGAGTGGGGGCTACTCTTTGTTGCGGTGCACGGGCTTCTCACTGTGGCGGCTTCTCTTGTTGTGGAGCACGGGCTCTAGGCACGTGGGCTTCAGTAGTTGCAGCATGCGGGCTCAGTAGTTGTGGCTCGCGGGCTCTAGAGCGCAGGCTCAGTAGTTGTGGCACACGGGCTTAGTTGCTCCGCGGCATGTGGGATCTTCCCGGCCCAGGGCTCGAACCCATGACCCTGCGATGGCAGGTGGATTCTTAACCACTGCGCCACCAGGGAAGCCCAATTTTCTTCTAATTTTAATTAGGCCAAGATCAGTATACCAAAAAAGGCACATTTAAATTGAGATTCTCATGACTGTAAGAAAGAGAATATATCCTTGTACATAAGAAGAGAGATGGAGGGAGTTTGAGGCTTGAGAGAAATCGCTGAGCTCATGAAAATCTCAATCTGGATTCCCGGTGGCAGTGGGACACCTCACAGGGGTTAGACGGCCCCTCTATAGATTTCTTAAAGGAAGTCACTTCTACAACCACGTAACTCTCGGGTGCTAATGACACTTAGCTTTTTTTGATAGTTTAAGTTCTCCAAACCCATTTAGTCAACAGATACTTATGAGCCACAACTCTGTGCCCAGAACTGCATTGTGCTTTACTAAACGATAAAGTACAAGAAAGAGATGGGATCCATGCTCTGAGAACATTTCAGTCTACCACCAAGGACTCTCAAAATCTACACTACCAAAAAAAATCAGAAAGTAAGTACTAAAACAGACCATATAATCGGGTGCATGCCATAGAATCACAGACTCTGGAGAGTAGAGCAGCTCATGGCAATCAGTGTGTACCCCGCCCCCTCTTCACACTGATGCTGACACACAGGGTGCAAACAACTTGCAGAAAAAACTGGTTAGTGGCAGAGTCCAGACTCAAAGTGACCTCGCGATTTTCATTCCAATGCTCGCTTCATCACGGAAAAATTCTAAACCGTTTAAGCTGTATTTCCAGGATTTACCAGTTGGGAAAAATAGCTTTAAGGGATCGAAGCCACGTGGAACTTTGTGGACGTCAGAGTGCCCTCGTTCATTCTTTAAGCGAAAACTGTAAACCAAACACACAAAATAAAACACTTTAAAACAACAATTAACCAGCACCACATAACTGATTTGTGCCTCAAGAAATAGGCATTTCTCACTGCCCTGATATAAAATTTCATTCTAGCAGTTAGAGTTGACACCAGTGCTAACTAGATCAACAAAACTCTATTGCAGCTCTGGTTAGGCTGCATAGCTAGATAGTCGTTTGCCATTCCTGATGTTCAGAGAGGACAATAGATCTCTTCCTTATGGACCATTAAAAAATATAGTGGCTCATAGGTGTAAATAAAGCTCTGCCCTCCCATTCTTTATTCTGAGGGAGAATATGAAATGGGAAACCACATGGGGCTATGAGGATTGATACATAATTAACCAGAATTGTTCACAAGCTAGGTTTTTTACTCCCTCACCCAATGAGCCAGCAAATAAATCTGGTGGGCACAGAAGTGCATATGAAATAATGCATATAGAGATCACTGCGGAGAATCAGAGGAGCCCTCTTGGAGGAGATATTCAAGGGAATTTATATTCTGGGGATCACAAAAGAAGAAAGTTTACCAAAATATTTGCAAGAGAAAATACTTGCAAAGCATATAACTGATAAGGGTCTAGGATCCAGAATATATAAGAAACTTTTGCAACTCAACAACCAAAAAGACAAGCAACCCTATTAAAAATAGGCAAAGATTTTAATGTTCATTGGGCGTTTCTCCAATGAAGATATACAAATGGCCAACAAGCACATGAAAAGATGCTCAAAATCCCCCCGCCTCACTTTCCCCCCTTGGTGTTCATACTTTTGTTCTCTACATCTGTGTCTCTATTTCTGCCTTGCAAACCCGTTAGTCTGTACCATCGTTCTAGATTCCATATATATGCGTTAATATACGGTATTTGTTTTTCTCTTTCTGACTTACTTCTCTCTGTATGACAGACTCTAGGTCCAGCCACCTCACTACAAATAACTTAATTTCGTTTCTTTTTATGGCTGAGTAATATTCCATTGTATATATGTGCCATATCTTCTTTATCCATTCATTAGTCCATGGACACTGAGGTTGCTTCCACGTCCTGGCTATTGTAAATAGTGCTGAAATGAACATTGTGGTACATGACTCTTTCTGAATTATGGTTTTCTCAGGGTATATGCCCAGTAGTGGGATTGCTGGGTCATATGGTAGTTCTATTTTTAGTGTTTTGAGGAACCTCCATACTGTTCTCCATAGTGGCTGTATCAATTTACATTCCCACCAACAGTGCAAGAGGGTTCCCTTTTCTCCACACCCTCTCCAGCATTTGTTGTTTGTAGATTTTCTGATGATGCCCATTCTAACTGGTGTGAGGTGATACCTCACTGTAGTTTTGATTTGCATTTCTCTAATAATTAGTGATGTTGAGCAGCTTTTCATGTGCCCCTTGGCCATCTGTATGTCTTCTTTGGAGAAATGTCTATTTAGGCCTTCTGCTCACTTTTTATTGGGTTGTTTGTTTTTTTAATATTGATTACATGAGCTGTTTATATATTTTGGAGATTAATCCTTTGTCCATTGATTCGTTTGCAAATAGTTTCTCCCATTCTGAGGGCTGTCTTTTCATCTTGTTTATAGTTTCCAATGACTATGCTACCAAAAGCAATCTACAGATTCAATGCAGTACCTATCAAATTACCAGTGGAATTTTTTACAGAACTAGAACAAAAAAATCTTAAAATTTGTATGGAGACACAAAAGACCTCGAATCGCCAAAGCAATCTTGAGGGAAAAAAATGGAGCTGGAGGAATCAGACTCCTTGACTTCAGACTCCAGTAATCAAGACAGTATGGTGCTGGCACAAAAACAGAAATATAGATCAATGGAACAGGATAGAAAGCCCAGAGATAAACCCATGCACATATGGTCACCTTATTTTTGATAAAGGAGGCAAGAATATACAATGGAGAAAAGACAGTCTCTTCAATAAGTGGTGCTGGGAAAACTGGACAGCTACATGTAAAAGAATGAAATTAGAACACTCCCTAACACCATACACAAAAATAAACTCAAAATGAATTAAAGACCTAAATGTAAGACCAGACGCTATAAAACTCTTAGAGGAAAACATAGGAAGAACACTCTTTGGCATAAATCACAACAAGATCTTTTTTGATCCACCTCCTAGAGTAATGGAAATAAAAACAAAAATGAACAAATGGGACTTAATGAAACTTAAAAGTTTTTGCACAGCAAAGGAAAAATTGAAAATTCTAATGCAGTGTAAGTATACACAAATATATTTAAATTTATATTAACAGCCACATGATCTTTCAAGTTAAGCGAGCTATCCTATCTAAAGCAGCTGGATGGTGAATACATGTAAAATTTTCTTTCCTTAAGGTTGTTTTTCATTCATTTGCATAAATGCAAAATGCAATTGCTCTTCCCAAGAAAAACCCAAAATTTATGGTTTATAAAACTCACCTCTGACAGACAGTGGGCTGACAGAATGAAGTTTTTTCCATAATACATTGATAGCCTTACCTTGTTTCCTAAAGGTGCTCATTTATATTAGATAGATAGTCAATAGATAAGAAAATTTCCAGTATTTACAGAAATACTTTTCTAGAAACTTTACCTAACAAAATTACTTGCTTACATAATTCTCCAAGTATTTATTGCTTATCTGTGGAAGAATTTAATTTTTGTACTGATAGTTGAGTCATTTTCCCAAAATGGCTAGACATGAACCAGATTCATAAATAAATCCTTTACCTAAGAATGTGTAATATTACTGTAATTAATAATCAGTGCAAAAATGGGAATTTCTGTTAAACTATTTTTGCCATTACTGTTCTTGGCTCTCAGATTGGGCAGAGAAGTGGAGTAAGGCTGGATAAGGTGACCACTCATTACTGGAAAGAGAGATGTAAAAATCAGGCTGCCCTCAAGGTGGCTTCCCCATCTTCTCTTCGTTTCCTCCCCCCCCACCCCGAGTTTTGTCTTAAAACTTAAGAAAACGGGGGTCAACTTCATTGGTTGCAGGCTAGAGAAATACACAGATCGATGCTTGAGCAGAGCAGAATTTTATGCGTTTGCAAGCTGGCCTCTGACTTAGATTGAGTCTCCTGGGAAAATGATCCTGAGAAGGAGCTTCGTGCAGAAGAGGTTTACTGGGGATTCGCCGGGTGATCAGCACCTCTGGGGGTGAGGAAAGTATGACTGGGCAGAGGGAGAAGTTGAAGCGTGATGCAGCTGCAACAGAGGCTTCAGCCACCCCTGGGCAGTGGAGACGGCGGTGAAGCTCTTAACTGAGGTCCTAGCACCTGACTGATAACCCCTGCTCTGTTTCCTGACAGTCTAGGACTTAACAGCATGCATTGCCTAGTCTTGGCGGTCTCACTTTCTCGCCTGTAAAATAGAGACAAGATTAGTAGTTCAAAACTGATTTACCCTTCAGATCATCCGAGGGTGTTTATTCAAGCCACACATACCCTGAGTGACATGTAGATTCTGACTTGATAGATTTAAGGAGGGAGTAGAGCAGGGGGAAGGGGGGCACCTAGAGTAGATATTTTTGACAAATGCCTTGGGTGAATCTGATGCATTCTTCCAAGCTAACATCCTAATACTCTCCAACTCCCAGTAATTTAATGCACAAAGAAGCATCACAGGCATATAGAAAAATAAGTGTTTCATCAGGTATCAGTGGGTGGGGCTGTCTTTGAAGTTTCAACATCCACTCGCTCCACATATCAGCATAACTATGGGTGAGAAATGAAAGATTACCTTCTTGCTGTACACACATCCATCAGATTCACGCAAACATAGCTATCTTACGACAGTCATTTAAAAATAAGAAGAAGAGCTTTTGTTTCTGTGAAAGTTAGATGAAAATTCTAAGATCTTCAGTGAAAGACAATCAATAATTTCTCAGTCCAATTTGGGAACATGAACAATTTTTGTGTATCCTATCTGTTTCTTATTATAATGGGAAATTGTCAGAATTACAGCATTTTATTTCTGAACTGGCAAAGAAATTCAAATAAGAATAGCAGGTTTCTTCCATCTCTGTCACTGTGATTTTACAATTACCTACCAGTTTCAGAAAATAATTTGTCAAGAGATGGAAGACTCTTAGGCTTCAGCAACATTGATCTGACAGATATTTCAGTTCTGTAGGGGAGTAGCTGAGACTACTTCCCATTCAAAACAGTCACTGTCACGGGCTAAACCAATTATTCTCTGAAAAAGAGATAATTCTCAAAACAGTTACACTTTTAAATTGAGATACCTTGTAAAGGCAGGCTACAAAACATTAAAAAAAAACAAAAACAAAAACCTAATACCTACTTTTTTTTGGGCAGGGGGCAGTGAATCTCTGAAGAATATTCGAACTAACTTACAAGTAACTTCTAACAAACTGTACAAACTAACTTATCCTGAGGCAGGTAATTATCTTCATGGGCAAGCAGACCTATCCATCAAAACAACTCATTAAAACCTTTTCTTCATTGTCAATCTGTGTTCTGCCTTGTTAGGTAAGAGGTTTGTAACCATTGAGATTTTTTTTACTATATGTTGCTAATTATTTTCTACCCAAAGACTTTACCCACAAAGACCCTCATTCTCTGCTCTGTTATCGGGTCCGCTAACCGTTGTGCTCTGTATTGGCTCCCACACAGGATGGCCTCAGAGACCACATCTTCTTGGTACCACTCAGTGGGTGCTCGGCGTCTAGCTGCGCCTGGAAGACGGGCGGAGGATGCCTGCGAAGAAAGGCCTGAACTGCCAGGGAAGCTCTGGACCCCAGCGTTCGTGCTGGAAGCTGTCTGGACCTGCTTTGTTCTCACCTGGTATCCAGTGACTTCTAGTCTCATTAATTCCTGTCAAAACTGATGCTGCACTTTCTCTTGAACTATCTTTTGTTCCTCACTCAGATTTGGCATCTTCTCCTGTGCTAACCCTGACTGTATCTGACCTTGGCCTTGCCAAAGCTTTGTTTCTTAAACCAGCTAAAGCAGCGATACACTGACCAGTCCAGTGTCATATTTTGCTGATTTCACTTCTTGGTTTCAGTTGCTTAATTTTAAAATTAACTGAAAGAGAGGTTTTGCTTTAAACAAATTTTACTTATCAACAGGCTTTTAAAATACTCTATTACAGGGACTTCCCTGGAGGTCCAGTGGTTAAGAGTCCACGCTTCCACTGCAGGGGGCCCGGGTTCAATCCCTGGTCAGGGAACTAAGATGCCACAAGACGAGCAGCTTGGGCAAAAAAAAAGAAAACTCTAATACACTAAAAAGGAAAAGAGGAAAGAAAAACAAAAGCCAGAGTAAAACCAAAACAAATTCAACCCCCCATGCATAATGAAAGTTTACCCGATATGTATTACAAAGTTTATTTCCTCATTCAGAATTATTCCTTAAGAGGAATCACTATTAGGTTTGCGTTATGGTGGGAGATCATGACAGGCTGCTTCTGCAGAGTAGGGTGAATTTACCTTCCTTCCACAGGCATCAAGGACAGGTCTGGGCGTCCTAACTGTACTCTCAGCATTTGAGCCCCTCAGGCCCAGTTCTGGTTCCCCTTCCCCGTGCCTGCCCTGGAGGCCCTGGAGACCACCTGAGTCTTTAGGTGGCCCCTGTGCCCCTACCTGCTGCTATTTACATACACAGACTTCACAATTCTTCAACCTCCTCCCCCACTATTTCAAGCAGCCTTGCGGAATTTTGGTGAGAAGCAACCTGTTGTAAATATGGGGGACCAGAATCATTCCCTCACCATTTATATAAATTTTAAGAACTAAAGCTTAAATAAACAGTGACATTGTTCATTCTCCATTAACATTTGAAGACTACACTCAGCAAACGAGAAATAGAAGGGAACTTCCTCAACCTGATAAAAGGCATCAGTAAAAAACTCAAAGCTATCATCATCCTTAATGGTGGGAGATTATATTCTTTCCCCCTTATTATCAGGGATGAGACAGACATTTGCTCAAGCCATTTCTATTCAACATTGTACTGGAAGTTGTAACCAGAGCAATTAGGCAAGAAAATGAAATAAAAGGCATCCAGATTGGAAAGGAAGAAGTTAACCTATCTCTATTTGCAGATGACATAATCTTGTACATAGAAAATCCTAACATATTTACTGAAAAACTATTAGAACTAGGAAATGAGTTCAGCAGGATTGTAGGATACATGGTCAATATACAAAAATCAATTGTCTTCCCATACAGTAGCAAAGTACAAACCCAAACTAAAATTACGGGAAAAAATCATTTAAGATAGCATCTAGACTAAAATACTTAAGAATAATTTTTTAAAAGAAGTGCAAAAGTTATACTCTGAAAACTGCAAAACATTGTTGAAAGAAATTAGAGCAGTGGAGGGATATCCCAAGTTAATAGATCAAAAGACTTCATGTTGTTAAGATGACAAATTGATCTGTAGATTTAATGCAATTCCTATCAAAATCCCAACTGGCTTCTTTCCAGAAATTGACAAACTGATCATAAAATTCATACAGGAATTCAAGGGACCCCAAATAGTCAAAAAGATGTTGAAAAAGAAGAACAAAGTTCTTAGAAGCCTTAGAAGAAAACATAGACTTAAATCTCAGTGACCTTGAAGTAAGCAATGATTTCTTGGATATGACACTAAAAATACAAGCAACAAAAGAAAAATATACACAAATTGGATATTATCAAAATTGCAACCTTTGACATACAAATAACACTGTCAAAAAAATGAGATGATAGCCCATAAAATGGGAGAACATTTTGCAAATTACGTATCTGATAAGGGACTTGTATCTAGAATATATAAAGAAATCCTACAACTCAATTTAAAAAGACAAATAATCCAATTTTTTTTTAAAGGTAAGCAGTCCATTTCTAACTACTTTTCTTTCCTTTCTTTTCTTTTTTTACTTTATTTTATTTATTTATTTATTTATTTTTGGCTGTGTTGGGTCTTCGTTTCTGTGCGAGGGCTTTCTCTAATTGCGGCGAGCGGGGGCCACTCTTCATCGTGGTGCGCGGGCCTCTCACTATCGTGGCCTCTCTTGTTGCGGGGCACAGGCTCCAGACGCGCAGGCTCAGCAGCTGTGGCTCACGGGCCTAGTTGCTCCGCGGCATGTGGGATCTTCCCAGACCAGGGCTCGAACCCGTGTCCCCTGCATTGACAGGCAGATTCTCAACTACTGTGCCACCAGGGAAGCCCCTCCAATTTTAAAATGAGGAATAGATCTGAAGAGGCATTTCTCCAAAGTAGATGAATCAATGGCTAATAATCACAAGAAAAGATGCTCGATATCATTAGTCATCAGGGAAACACAAATCAAAATCACAGTGAGATATCATTTCACCTCTACTCAGATGGGTATTATCAAAAAGGCAGAGGATAACAAGTGATAATAAGGACGTGGAGAAATTGGGACCCTCATAGGAAACTGGTGGGAATGTAAAATGGTGCATCCACTTTGGAAAAAAGTCTGGCAGCTCTTCAAAAAGTTAAACATAAAGTTATCAGGCTTCCCTGGTGGCACAGTGGTTAAGAATCTGCCTGCCAATGCAGGGGACACAGGTTCGATCCCTGGTCCGGGAAGATCTCACATGCCGAGGAGCAGCTAAGCCCATGGGCCACAACTACTGAGCCTGTGCTCTAGAGCCTGCGAACCACAACTACTGAAGCCCGCACACCTAGAGCCCATGATCCGCAACAAAAAGAAACCACTGCAATGAGAAGCCTGTGCACCGCAACGAAGAGTAGCCCCTGCTCACCACAACTAGAGAAAGCCCGAACGCAGCAACAAAGACCCAACTCAGCAAAGTTATCATATGACCCAGTAATTCAATTCTTAGGAATATACTGGAAAGAAATGAAAACATGTCCACACAAAAACTAGTACACACAAACACACACACACACACAAACTAGTACACAAATATTCATAGCAGCATTATGCATAATTGCCAAAAAATGGAAACAACCTAAATGTCCATAAACAGATGAATGGCTGAATAAAATGTGGTGCATCCATTTAATGAACTATTATTCTGCAATAAAAAGAAAAGTACTGATACTGAAATATGGATAAATCTTGAAACAATAAACTAAATGAAAGAGCCAGTCACAAAAGACCAGATATCATATGATTCCATTTATATGAAATACTCAGAACAGACAAATCTTTTGAGCCAGAGCATAGATTGGTTGTCACCTAGGGCTGGCGGAAATAAGGGAACTGAGGTGATGGCTAAAGAGTATGGGGTTTCTTTTGGGGCTGGTGAAAGTGTTCTTAAATTTATTGAATTGTATTATATGTGAATTATGTGTGAATAAAGCTGTTATTCAAAAGAAGATTTTAAGTGTAGAGAGACAAGGTAAGAAAACTGGTTAAATGATTCAATGAAGTATTAAACTCCTGAGCCCTGTAATGCATTAAGGTAGGTTTCTCCCATCTCTTTTATGAATTTTAAAGACTCGGTGTTGAAAATAATTAAAGATATTGAGGGTAGGAAAAGATGTGGAAGAGATAAACTAGGTCTTGCTTTTCGTCAGTTATAACAAGAAACCAATAATACCAAAAGAAAAGAATATTTTTTCTCTACATAAAAATAAAAAAGTGACTAACGATCTTGTTGTTTTTAACTTTTGCATGATGCCAGTATTCTCTGATCAAAATGCACAGTTTATATGTAAATCGTCTCAGTATGTTAGAGGAGAATATTACTTAATTTTTTACAAATGCAATAATGTTCTAAAATAAATTCTTGAAATGAGGTTAACAGAGCTTATTTCTATGTTACCATTTTGCTAACATCACACTTTTACACTTATTATTTAACTTCCTGGATTATCACTAGAAATAAGTTTGCTTCCTGTAAGTCTGACTGTAGGAGAGAAAAAATCTTTTCCTCTACCCTCTTAAATTCAGTGACTGGGGCATAAAAATTAAACAACAATGACAAAAAGGCAGATTAACAGAAGAAAAGTTTAGTTTGCATGCATAAAGAGGCTTCACAGAAAAGAAGTGAAAAGCCAAAGAGACGGTTAGAATGTGAATTTATATACAGTTTTAACAAAGGGAGACACAACTGTGGAGATTTGAGTCGACAAAGGCGAAGAAGAGGGTTTAGGCTCTGGGGGCAGCAAACTGTGGGAACGGAACTATATGGGAGAAACTATTGAAAGATGAGGGTTATTTTAGTAAGGTTGATTTATGCAGACTCAAGTCAGTGCCATCTCTAGTAAGAAGAGTCGTTTCTCTGAAGGGAAAAGAGAAAAGGGGTTCTTTATATCCTGAATATAGAACATTAAAAGAATCTGCAAAGTTTTAAACAAAAGCCATACAATGATAGTCATCCTTATCCATTAATTCAATCCCATATAATTATTTCTTGCTTTGCTTCATCCTGGGTTAGCAGTTTCATGAACCCAGCAGCTTCTCCACTAGAGTCCTGGAAATCCTGCCTTTTTTGTTGAAGATGAAGCACTTTGGCCTGTACTTGATTGAAAAGCTTTCAAGAAATCATCAGAGTGAAACAATAAGTGTCTGTGAATGATGAAAGACTTAAAATGGCCACAGTTAAAGATTTGATGAGAGTTCATTATAATGCAACTGACAAGAAGATTTTTTTTGTTTCTGTGACATACAGCTTTTTAAGATACTAACTGGAATTATGACAGATAATATTATAACAGGATGTATCATGGACAGCAAAAAACATTGACAAATTTTTAGGAGCTTTATACGATTGCTGAAATACTTGTGTTAATAACATACATCATACAAATATAACCTAAGGGAGGTTTAAGCATGCTTCTTATGCAATTTAACATATCAAAGCCAATTAGGTTTAACACATCTCTTTTGACAAGGTAAGAGAACACATCCTTTGAGACTCTCCAGGTGGCTTCTGGGAAATCTCAAAGTCAGTTTGAGGTCAAGGACACTTCATTTAGAATTTGATTTGGGGAAGTTGTCAAAAATGTCAAGAGATTTGAACACTTGATTAAATAAGATCACAAGTCACTGTGAAACAATGCTTAGTTATCCATATAACCAAAATGACAATGAAAAATTTTTAGAGTCATCAGAAAAATGCCATCATAGGAGAAACCAATCATCCAACCTCCCCATCCCTCCACAAAGATCAACAATTGGACAGAGCTGGGGAGGAAGAAATTTCCTCTATCCTTAGGCTTCCTCTGGGTGGGCTAAGAATTAAATTGACATGAGACAGATTAACAGGAGAAAATCAAACAAAATTTTATAACACGTATACGTGGGAGAGGCCCGGGTAAACTGAGTAACCCGCCAAAATAGCCAAAGACCTCACCTTAAATACCACCTTCTGAGGAAAAAACACAAGAGGAAGTTGGGGGTGGGGAGGTTACCAGGAAAAGCACAGTAAACAAGGGTGATTGTGATGCAGATTTAAGTCCTTGTCTTCTCCACTGATAAGAATTTCTAGAGATTTGGTCGTCCTCTGCTTCCTGTTAAGAGAGAAAGAGATACCCTTACAACTGGAGATTTGCCTTACAAACGTAGATGTTTCTTGCAAAAGGGCGACTCCTACTTGGTTTTCAGAGTCCTTTCCATGCCTGCTGTTTCTCAGAAAACAGCCAGCTTAAAACAATATGCCAAAGAGGTGTACTTTAGGGTGGAAAATTCTGCTCCCCTACAACAGCTATCCAACAAAACAGCTGGGAGCAAAACAGCTCTGGAAGAGGGCTGGGGTCCACTTAGGAAGTTTAAGCAATGCGGTGGAAGAGAAACCCTGAGAATAACTGCACGAGAAGGAAAACAGCTTCTTTTTGCTATTTCACAGCAGAAAAGAGCCAATTTAACATTGTAATTGTTCTCTGATGCGTATAAGTGCATTGACAATGAATCTGAAGTTTAAACATTTTTCTCTATGACAGTTGAGAGAAGTTTAAAGGAAACCAAAAGGAGGGTTTTCTGAGGATAAGAGGGTATTCCCTATGGAGAGAACGTGATGTCCCAAGTAGTCCCAACTTTATCCGTATTTATCCTATAGAGTCTCTTTACTAGAGTGGTCGTTTTCCCATGATGTACAGACATGATAGGGCTATAGAAACAAAGACCAATCACGTGAGAATGAGTAAAGGTTATTGATTCAGAGCTTGCTGTAAGCACACCACCGCCACCGACGTTTGGCAGAGACTTGAACTTCGAGGCGGGGAAAGCTCTACGGTGGAGGAAAGAGAGGGCTTCAGGTGTGCCCTGACTGCAGGTTCTTGGTTTCGGGGAAGCTGCAGGTACGCTAATTAGAAGCGGGATCCTATGTGATTGGATAAGGGTGTATGTTAGACTTTCTCCGGTTGGTCCTAAGTTGGACATGGAGGCAAAAATTAGGAAAACCACCAGTTATTAATCAAGTCCTGGCCACTTGGGACTTATTGTTTGGCTTTCTGGGCTGTAACTAAAGATAGTGGTCTCATCTCCTGCCAGTCTGTCTTACAGACGGCAGGTTGGCTTCCTCGACTGTTTGCTGCAGACTGTGGGTCAGAGCTCTATCTTTATATGTGGGCTGGCCACTGTCCATTTTTGTTGTTGTTGTTTTTTGGCCACGCCGTGCAGCTTGTGGGATCTTAGCTCCCCGACCAGGGATTGAACCCACATTCTCTGCATTGGAAGGCGAAGTCTTAACCGCTGGACCACCAGAGAATTCCCTGTCCATTTGTTTATTCAGTCCCTCAGGGACTTGAAAAACCACCTTTGTAATCTTGATCGATCAAACCACTTTGGCAAAATTCACTTCTCTAGGTAACTATTTGCTAGTGACTCCTGATTCTGTATTCCCTCCACTCCAGACTCACGGCCAAGCTACTGCCCTGTACTTTCACTCAGATGTCTCAGTAATATACATACATTACATATTATCATGTAATGGTAATATAATATGTATATTATTCATTAGCATATACCTAGGATTCGTATACATATGATAATGGAGCGTCTAAGATTCCCACAGAACCTAGGTCCTTTTGCAACTTTCCCGAAATCAATCAAAAGCATCTTCATGAATCTTGACTTTTCTTCTTCTTAGACTCTCTCTGGAGTCTATCAGCAGATGCTGTGAGCTTGACCTTCAGGACATATCAGGGATTTAGACACTTCTCATAACCCGCCCCCCTGCTCCCACCCTGGTGCCAGCACCATAACCTGAGCCCAGGACCATTTCTACACCTGCCAAACTGGTCTCCTTACCTCCTGAATTTCTGTCCAACTTAATATCAGAAGATGCACATCTTGTCACTCCTCTGCTCAAAACCCTCCCATAATGCCCCCTTTCACTCTTAGTAGAAGCCAAAGAACTCTGTTTCCCACCAGCTCTACAGGTCCTGGCTTCCCATCTCTGCTCCAGCCACGCTGGTCTCCACATGATTCCACATCATTCAAGCCCACTCTTGCCTCAGGACTCTTGCACCTCCTGTCTTTTCTTCCTGGAGCCCTGTGCCCAGATACCTGCATACACACTCCTTCACCCCCTTCCGGTCTGGCCCAGCCACAGCCTGTCCTGACACCTTATCTAAAATCTCATCGTGCTCTTTCATCATTTTATATCCCCATTTTCTCCTTTATTTTTTTCTCCTCACCACTCATGACTATCAACACTATATATTGTACTGACTTACTGTGTTTCTTTTCCATTCCCCCAACTATGATGGCAGGCCACTTGATTTGTTTTATTCACTGCTGGACCTCCGGAATCTAGAACAGTGTGTATAGTGCTTTAGAATTTATTATAAAGGCACCCTTATAGTATATGTATAACTGATACACTTTGCTGTACACCTGAAACTGACACAACATTGTAAATCAACTATACTCCAATAAAAATTAATTTTAAAAGCCAGCATCCTCATAAAACTTCTCTAACAAGGTAGATGTTACCTCCATTTTACAAATGAGAAAACTGATATTGGCAGCTTAAGACACTTAACCGCACCGCTGGGAAGTGGCAGAATCTAGGTCTCCCGGGTCCCACGCCCAGAGCTCTTTCTACCAACGTCAGTGCCTTTCTGAAGACCATGCTTGCATCCACTCTTAGTGCCGTGTTCTTTCCCACACAACTTCTCACCCAGACGATCAACAGTAATGACCTCCTTACTGGTCTTCTGCTTCTTGTCTTTCTCTTCTGCAATCCACCCTTCCCTGATCAAACACCTTTCCTGGGATCCCCACCTCTGCTCTGCCACGCAGTCAAACCCCACAAAGCCCAGATGTAACCCATCTTTCCAGCCTTAGTCTCAACTGCACGCCCAGATGGCCCTCCAGCCAGACCCGGCTGTTCCAATCCCAGAGCTAATCAGGCACCTCTGGCCTTCTTGTCTTTCTTCACTCCCTTTGTCTACAGACCGTTCCCTTCCCTGCCATCCCACCCACCAGGGCCCTTCCTGGAAGCCTCCTGCAAATCCCTCATCAGGAGAACATTAGCTCTAAGATGACACATCCCACCTGCTTCCTCACGGGGAGGGTCCCTGTGTCTGTCCTGCAGCAACGTCTGTGTCCTTCAGCCCAGAGACCACCTCTCTCTCGCTCCTCTCATCTGTCACGCTGCATCTCACGTACAGTGTGCTAAGTAAACATTCATTTAAATAAAGTGAGTAATGGTCCGTAATAGGAAAAGGAGGCATGAAGAGCACAGGCAAACCAGGGAAAGTGGATTTGGGAGACCCATGATCAGCCTACAACTCTCCTCTGAGCACAAGACAAGAACAATTTATACCCACCTCAGTCTGCCTTGTTGCTGGGTGTGAAGATGCAGGCTGTCAGGTGATACAAGATTCTCAAGGGAAAGAGCTCATTACACCTGGGGGTGGAGGTGGGGAATTTATTCCCGAGGCTTCTCATTACCTGCCCTGTCTCTTCCCTGAGATGGCAAAGGGCAGTGAGGGGGCACCCAAGTCACGGCACGGCGCTCCTCTTCTCCTTCATGTTCCTACCACTTCTCACATGTCTCTTTCTTCGAGATTATTTTTCCTCCTTGGCTTTTGCAGGTAAAACTCAACATAATTAATCAGAGGTATATTAAAGAAAAAAGGCTGACCTTATTTTCCACACTTACAAAAGCTAAGGTCTTACTATGCTAGCTATGAACAATAATAACCTCCTACCTATACAAGAAAAAAAACAAAAGCAATAACCTACCTACACGGTGATTTTTTTTTAATATACATTTATTTTTATTTATTTGTTTATTTATTTTTGGCTGCGTTGGGTCTTCATTGCTGCACGCGGGCTTTCTCTAGTTGCGGCGAGCGGGGGCTACTCTTCGTTGTGGTGCGCGGGCTTCTCATTGCGGTGGCTTCTCTTGTTGCGGAGCACGGGCTCTAGGTGCGTGGGCTTCAGTAGTTGTGGCATGCAGGCTCTAGAGCACAGGCTCAGTAGTTGTGGCACATGAGCTTAGTTGCTCTGCGGCATGTGGGATCTTCCCGGACCAGGGCTCGAACCCGTGTCCCCTGCATTGGCAGGCGGATTCTTAACCACTGGGCCACCAGGGAAGTCCATACATGGTGATATTTTAATGATGCATTTCTATGCCAACCAAATCCACATTTTGAGAAACTATGAGACATTTTTCTTTCAAGGTGACCTTAAGCTTAACTTTTTCATAACAAACTGTGGGAAACTAATTACCGACAAAGGAGAAGATTCAAATTTATACCGCGTGTTGTCAGTTGAGTATGTGTTAGACTCTGTCAGTCTGATTAAGGGCTGACTTTCTGGGTCCAGAGGTGGAACAAGACAGAAGTTATTTTTGTTCTGAATGAGAGGCTTTGCATTGAGACATAAATTCATGAAGTGTGATTAAATGCTATCAAGCTTTAATACCACCTCTTGTCCTGTTCCTGGTGGGGTTAAGCGTTACAGATCCTCACCATCCCACCATCCTACAGCAGGCAGGCGCTGGTGGCAGGGAGAGGAAGTGACTGTCCTGCAAGTCTCGGCCTCCAAACTTCCACCCGACTTCCACCGACTTGTCAGAAGGTCAGGCTCTGCAGAGACCAAGCAGCCCAGCACTGGCCCGAGTGTGCTCGCGGCCTCGGCCCGGCCCCTGGGCTCGATCTCAGGTACCTGACTCTTCTCTAGAGTTGGGTTGGGCTGCTTAGACCCAAACACCCCTCCAATCCTTTGTGACTAGATCGCTAAAACCAATCACATTCTTATTTTCAAACATTTCAAATATAGCTGCATAAATTCAAAGTGCGTGTTATACTCAAGTTGCATCAGCCAGCTTTATACCTAAGGCCTCTGAGCTTGACGTAAGAGACACTGGTGATGAAAGACCAAGTCTCGTCAGAGAGAGAACGCATCTGAGAGCGCCGCCTCCAGAAGCCGCCGGCCTTGCACGCGCATCGACCTGAGGACTCTGTGCAATCAGAACTCGATGGGACGAGGCCTCCTGGAGCCCCAGCCTTGCTCTCTGCTGCCTGCCCCGCAGGGGAAGCAGACAGCTGTGTGAAAGAGGGGCGTGAGGGGGTCAGAACATGCTACTCCCATGCTACGCGCCACTTTGGCATAAGGACTATCTTGGGCTGAAGGCAGCTGAGAAAGAGCAGACTCAGGAGGAGTCTCCTGCCCCCGACCCACACCTAAAATCAGGGGGTAAATTTCCGCTGTGAAGGGGGAGGTGTCTCCTCTCCTCTTCCACACCTGGAGCAGGAGAGCTCCTATCACAGGACATGGAAAGTCAGAGCCAACTTGGATGTGCATAAACAAACCTTACTAAAATAATCCTTCTCTTTCCTTATGTTTACCTTCCCACAATTTACCACCCCCAGAAGCCCCAAACCCCTTTCCTTTGTCTTGCCGCTTCTCACAATTTATCGTCCTTCGTTAAAATGGTATATAAGCTCTCAAGGCCAAACACTTCTTTGGGTTTGCGTTTCTTTTCGTGAAGCTCTTGTGTGTGAGAAATAAACCTTTTCTCCTGGTAATCTGCCTTTTTTTTTTTTTTTTTTTCAGACTAATTTGCAGGCCCCAATTTCTGAACTGAAGAGTGTAGAGAAAAAAATTTTTTCCTTCTCTACAAAAAGAAGGGAGAGAGAAGGGGAAGAAGGAAGGAAGGAAGGAAGGCAGGGAGGAGAGAGGGAAGAAAGAAGGAGAGGTTTCCAGTGAATTAAACTTTCATATTCTCCTAATAACCAAAAATGGAAATAGTTATTAATATAGAGACAAACAGGAGAAGACGCGTGAAACACAGTGAACTGAAAATGACATTTATGAGAAAGAGCCCCATGATTGGGTAGACTATGTCTCTGTAGGTGTTCCCAATTTACACTCAGCTCCTCTTCCCAAAGTTCCATTCTACTGAGATTGTATGGAGCTTTAAATGCATTTTCCCATAGAAACAATGTTATAAATGAACTTGGATATGCAGGCTAGCTGTAGTAAATGTAGCTGTTTCTAAGAATGAGAATATTCTCATTTTCTATGTCAACACTGGAGAGCCTGTGTTTTACCTGTCTGGGAAAAAAAAATAAAGACACTCTCTACTTCCTCTGAATAGGGGAAAAAGAGCACACCCCAAATCCCAAAAGAGGAAGTTAAAAATACCAGCCTCAGATTCACCTGTCACTGAAGGATCATTCAAAGGTAGAGTTACAAGTCAGGAGTTGCCTGGTCCTCACCTCAGAATAAGGGAAAACTTACACAGTGAAGAAAGAGCTGCACTGTATCCTAACCCGGATGTGGTCAAACTACGAATGCAGGTGACACAGCACACCACCTCTCAGGATCGCATCTTGTTCTCGGGTGCCTTCTCAGCTCTTGCTTATTTTTTCCCCACAAACTCCCACTGAGCCTGGTGGCAGAGGGGTGGTCAGCAGGCATTAAAAGTTGCATTGGGACTTTTGGTGGTGATGGATATGTTCATGACCATGATTGTGGTGATTGTTTCAGCTTTAGGTGATTACTAGAAAACGAGAAATACTTTACACATGTGTCAAAGACGGTCACGTGGAACACTTTAAATATATGCAGTTTATTGTGTACCACACACAATAAAGTTTTAAAAATTCTGCATAACTTGACAGATTCTAAAATTTCGTGGAAAAATTAAGTTCGAAGAATATCTAAGATAACTGAAAAGAAGAAAAACAAAAATTAAAAAACTGTCGCATTTGACATTGAGAATTATATGTATATATTTCATCCTAAGTAATGAAACAACACTGTATAGGCACAGAAATAGACAAAAAGATCAGTAAATTGAAACGGAAAATTTAGAGTAAGTATTGTTGTAGATAGATAGAAAGATAGGTAGGTAGATAGATAGATATAAAGGGAGATAGATAGATAGGCAGATAAAAGAAGATAGATTTGAAGGAGTCGTGTTAATTCACTTAACTGTTCCATGCAGTCGAGAAGGAATGGCTTGGGAATTACAAGACAATTTCAGGTTTTTTAAGAATTTTCATTTTTTTCTCTAAAAAGCTAAAGAATATGACAAAACCGTTGATATTCACTAATTTTCTGTGTTGAGTAAATTGGTGTTTTAATAATAGACTTTCCAAAGTAAAAAGAAAAAAAAAATAGACTTTAGAGAATTTCAAAATATTTCCCAACAAAAAAGCTGTAGTCACAGCAGTGAAAAAAGAAATGCATCAAGTGATTTTACGTAGTTTTAATAGCCGTAGAAAAGAGGGCGATTGGGTTTTCTTCTTGAAGCAGCGTGAGTGAACGGAAGCACTAAAATATTAGGAAAGTTAGGGGAAAAGAAATCAAAAGTAGCAAATGCTAAGATAATCTATCAATATATTGGCAAGATACCTGGATGGACGGAATGATAAACTAGAAAGAAAAAGTCCCTCCATGAAGACAAGAAACGGCAGCCTCGGTGACTTAGACTATTTTGACGTCAAGCAGACAAATGGTCCTTGTCAACTAGGGCAGCTCTGGGTGTTTTAATGGTCCACACGCCATCCACTAAGCTGCCTTTGGATCCTAAGCACTGACATCTTCCGCAACCCAGAGGATCCCCGCTACGCTGCGACCCAGGATATTGCCTCAGCAGGGTGAAGATGTGAAAGGCTCATTTGGAAGAAAACTTTTTCGCCCTGCTAGGGAGAACAGACTGGCTGACCTTGCGGGGAATTTCCATCTCCTTCTCAAAACTCCCATGGATGAGAATTCATAAAAACAGTCCCATCCTGACACAAACTGGGAACCCATACACCGCCTCAGCCAACCTCTGGTACTTGTGCTAAAATTGTTTTAAATTTACTTTGTCACTGAAGGTCAATGTTGTTGAACCTTAAAGTATGAATATGAATGATTTTCTTAAATTTAAAGTGAACTTTAAGAACTTGTTCTATGAAAGAGTTAGATTACCATAGGAAATCATTTAAGTAGGAAAATAAACACAGCACATAAAAATGGCAAATGCCACAAGTCCTAACATATTTAATAAACAGAGGAAGTGGTACGAGAGTGTTTTATTAATTGCTGCACACTTGGTTTTCCAGATTGAGAAACTGACAGTGTGACACTCAGATGGGGAAAAAGGATGAGGCAGAGATACCGTGACACAGCCAGTGTCATCGTCCAAGAAGAGGTGACGGTGGTTGTCATCAGGATGGTAGCAGTGGAGGGGACGAGAAAAGGACAGGTCGTAGGTATATTTTGAAGCTAGAATCAACAGAGGTGATAGGCTTTGTGAGGAACTGGATGTAGAATACAAGTGAAAAATAGAAGTCAAGGATGACACCGAGTTTTTTTGGCCTGAGCAGCTGGAGAGACAGAGTGTCACCATTTACCAAGAAAAGAACAGGTGTGAAGGAAACCACATTAAAGTTGAGATGCTGACTAGATATCTCATGTCTGAAATGTCAGCTAAGCGTTGCATAATTAAGTCTGGTATTTTAAAGGGAGTCAAAGTCCAAATATACGTTTAGAAATCGTAAGCATGCATTTAGCTGTCGGCGGTGTGTAAAGCCATGAGACGGACTGAGCTTCACTAAGAGAAATCACAACCTTGAGAAGAGATGAGATCTGAGAACAGAGCTCTGGACGTGCCACTGTTTTCAGATTGTAGAAATGAGGAGGATTTAGCAAAGGACTCGAAAAGTTAGTGGTCAGAGCAGTAGGAGAACAATCAAGGGAAAGTGGTGTCCTTCAGCCAAACCAAGAGTGTCTCAGAAAGGCGTGATCACCTGTGCCAGACGCTGCGCACGGCCCAGGTGAGATGAGAATGAGAAGCCATCATTGGCTTTAGCTCAGGAAGCCATGATTGACTTTAGCAAAAGTGCTTTTAGTGGAGATTGAAGGATAAAAGCCTTGTTCTGTGGGTTGAAAGAGAATATCACTTATATGCGGAATCTAAAATATGACACAAATGAATTTATCTACGAAACAGAAACAGACTAACAGACATGGAGAACAGACTTGTGTTTGCCAAGGGGGAAGGAGGTTGCGGAGGGATGGATTGGGAGTTTGGGATTAGCAGAGGCAAACTAGTATATAGAAGATGGATAAACAACAGGTCCTACTGTAGAGCACAGGGAACTCTATTCAATATCCTGTGATAAACCATAATGGAAAAGAATATGAAAAAGAATATATAAATATATGTATAACTGAATCACTTTGCTGTGCAGCAGAAATTAACACAACATTGTAAATCAACTATACTTCAGTAAAATAAAATTTAAGAAAATGAAATAAAAATAAAGAAAATTTTTTTAAAAAAGAAAAAATTAAAAGAAAAAGGGGATTTCTAGTTCTGGCAAAGACCCTATTCCTACCAGTTCCTCCCTTTCCCAACTTAAAAACCCAGATATAATAAACAAACAAGCATAGGAAGACTCTGGAAGGCAGAAAGAAGGAGGGCAGCCCAGGGACCTTGGATTGAGGAACGGCACAGCAGCGGGTCCCCTGGGTTCCTTATGACCCAGACACGGCGCTCCAGAGCCCTTGATCCAGAACTGCCAACAGCACAGACTAAAAAGGCTCTGAGAAAAGCCTGCTCCCCTGGCCAAAGGACTGGGATGGTCTAACGCTGGAAAACCTTTCTGGCAATACCCACCCTACTTCGGGCAGACACCGGCAGGAAAACTGCACCCCTTCCAAACTGCTCCATCGCTGTGGTTCCTGCAGGGCTGAGCAGGGAGCTGATCTTCCATCCCACACGAAGCCCGTGGAAGCCGAGGGCAGCACCCTGTCCTTTCACGGTGCTGTCTGTGCCGCCAAGAGAGCTCCTCCTCCATCCTTGACTCCCCTGCCAGGGCGTCATCGGTGGGGCTGCACGGGAACAGGCGTTTCACACTGAAATTGTATGGCTCCTGCCACATTTACCAACCACAAACTGAAAGACGTAAGGCATATTTTACAGACTCTCTCGCTAAGCCTTAAACTAGAGTCATAACAATGCAATCATGTAGATAAGACAGTCTATTTCTAATTAAGTGGGCAATCCTCGTCAAGGATCTCCCATGTACTTAAAACCTGGAGGTACCCTGTAAATGCTAGTATCTTCCACAAGACCCTCTTCTAGTATGTAGCTGTTAGAATTAGGATTTTGCCATTTGATATGGGAAAACATCCACAGTATTTCCTAAGAAAAGATATAAAATGCAGACTTCCAGAAAACAGCCTTTTGATCATAAACAAGCAATTTGCACTTTATCCTTGAGGATAGATCTCAGCCTCTTGAAATAAAAGTGCTCTTTCCGATGAGTGACAAGTTCTCAGAAAAATTTATCATTTATAAACATTAAAAGGCCTCTGTTGTTTGTTCCTCACGCTCGTAAACAGTGAGAGCAAGTGCCGTCCACAACTCATCATTCCCTCCCCTGTAAGTGTTTTGAAGGCAGTCAAATAGCACTGAGCCAGAGAGATGCTTTTTAACTCTTCATCTTTTCTTTGATTTAAAATTTAAAACTTAACACTAAAAGCATGAGCGACAAAGAAAAAAGAAATAAACTGTACTTCATCAAAATTTTAAATTTTTGTGCGTTAAAGGACACTATCAGGAAAATTAAAAGACAACCCACAGAAGGGAAACCATTTTTGCAAATCATATACCTGATAAGGGTCTAGGATCCAGAATATATAATGTTTACAACTCAACAACAAAAAGACAAATGATCCAATTTAGAAATGGGCACACTTTTAGATCCATGGTGCATTCTATTTCCATGACCACCTTCTTTCAAGGAAAATCTTTCTATTAATCTGCTACTCAGCTTCAGAATTCCCACATAAACGAAAATTTAGTAAATTATTCAATGCAAGTTTTAGAACTTCAAAAATGTACGTCACCATTGAGCCTGACAGTGGCATTAGGTGTAAATAGTACATACATACATACATAAAAGTGGGCAAAGGATTTGAACAGACATTTCTCCAAAGAAGATGTGCAAACGGCCAACAAGCACAAGAAATCCGGCTCAATGTCATTAGTCATTAGGGAAACACAAATCAAAACTGCAGTGTGATACCACTTCATCCCCACTAGGAGGCTATGATTTTTTAAAAAGAGATAATAACAAGTGTTGGTGAGAAGGTGGATAAATTAGAACTGTTAGACTCTACCGTTAGGATGTAAAATGGTACCGCCACTTTGGAAGAGTCTGACAATTCCTCAAAAGGTTAAATGTAGAGTCACCATATGATCCAGCAACTCCATTTATTTTCACTCAAGAGAAATGAAAGCATGTCCACATAAAAACTTGTACCTGAATGTTCATAGTAGCATTATTCATAATAGCCAAATGTAGCAAGTGTAGAAATCAAATGTCCATTAACTGATGAATGCAACATGGAACAACATGGAACAAATACAACATGGAACAGTGGAATATTTCTCAACCATAGAAAGGAATAGAGTACTAATACATATTACAATGTGGGTGAACCTTGAAAACATTATATTCAGTGAAATACGTTACATATTGTATGATTCCCTTTGTATGTGACCCAAAAGTCACATATTGTATGATTCCCTTTATATGAAATATCCAGAATAGTTAACTTATTAGAGACAGAAAACAGACTGGTGGTGGCCAGGAGCTGGGGAGGAGGGATGGAGGGAGACTGCTTAGTGGGGACAGAGTTTACTTTGGGTGATGAAAATGTTTGCAACTGGATGGAAGTGGTGTTTGCACAACTTTGTGAATGTACTAAATATCACCAAATTGTTCATTTTTAGGTTACATTTTTGTTATGAGAATTTCACCTCAATTTTAAAAAAGAATTATAAATTAAATTGAGGCTAAATTACAGTGAATCTTGAATGACATGATAAAGGTTTTAGATTGGATCCCGTAAATAATATAGACCATTTCTTAAAATATTTTTTAAATCAAAGTTCACATTTTAGGATGATTAATTTCTTGTGTCTGTAGTGTTTATCCAAGACCAAAACATCCAGTTCAGAAGCAGAGCATTCAATCAGCTTGCTGTTCTGTCTAAACGAGGCTCCCCAGTTGTCAAGACTGATTTTTCTCTCATTTTTCCCCCCTATTAATGAAACTGATAAACAGGGAGGCTAGTTCTGTATTCAGTTATATGTGATCACAGAGGCTCTTTCAACCTTTAGAAAAGAATCATTTCATGAGCACCTGAGATAAAAATGGGGTTTGGAAATGGTAATTTGTGATGACCTGGAGAGAGGGTGAAGAAATAGATGCAATTAGTGAGAAGCATAAAACTCAGGCCAGTGAGTCCACAGAGACGTGTGGGAACAAAGAGGGGAGCTGGCTGGAATGAGAGAAATGAGTCAGAGGGACCCAGGGGACAGCCTGTAAGTCCTGACAGCTGCAGCCTGCAGGGAAGTGGGCGGGGCTCTGCCCCTTGAACATCCAACTGAGGGACCTTGCTTCCTTCAGACTCAGGCAATCGTAGCCATAACTCAAGACAAAAGCAGGTTTCTGGATACTCAGCCAACAGTAGGCTCTGAATCTTTTAGGTTTTCCTGGGTTTATACAGTTCTCTACAGTTGTGCAGTTTATGCCTCAAATTATTCATGTTCTTGTCCTCAAACTGAGCAGAGGAAGAGGAAAAAAATTCCAAGATGAGGTCCCGAGGGTGGCTGGTGACCACGGTAAAACCCCAGCCTCCCACAGTGGCCTGGGGACGTGATGGGCTCCAACGTAGGGAACCTGTTTTCTTTACCTCAAACTCTTGTTTTTGAGTCAGAAGTCACATCCATTGTCATTTATTTCTGTATTTGTTTCTCTTATCATTTTCTTTAACGTATTCATTTATATAAAGCCCCATAGGATCTCAGTGGTAAACTCTCATCTCCAAGACAAATGGTGATGTGTGCTGTAAACCAACAGATCGATAATAAATACCCAGCTTAATGCTATAAAGTGGCTTCTTTGTGATTGAGTGACACAGCGTTTTAGCAGCTACTGAGATAAAACATGGTTACAGGTCTATTTCCTAATCATCTCCACGGCACCTCTTGCTTATCTCGGTGACATGGCATTTCATCTTCACTGGATGTGGCCATCTCCACCATTAGACCATGAGCTCTCTGGAAGTAGGAAACTTTTCCTATATTTCTTCCTATATTGGTCAGCCTGGTGCGGAGAGGCAGAGAAGATTCTCAGTCAGAGAGTGTGAACTCCACTTGCGGTTCATGCAGACAGGGACCCTTCCTGCCTTGCTGCCTGCTGTATCTTCCATACGAGTGCAGACCTAGCACACAGCAAGACTTCAGATACGTATTTGTTGAATGAATGAATATGTTAATTAAGAGATGCATACATTCAGCTTTTTTCACTCATTTAAGCTTATTGCCAGTATTAAAATATTCAAATAGAAACCTAACAAAATAGATGGTCCCTTGGATATTTTGCCTACAGACTGCCAAACATCTGCCTGGTGGATATATCTAGATCTATCTATCTATCTATCTATATAGGTCAATATAAGCACTATAAAGCTATAAATCTATCTATCTATATATATATATATATATATATATATGTCAATATAAGCACTATGAAGCAATGACAGATATTCAAACCTGTAATAGACTAGAGACATTAAGAAATTTAAAGTACCTTAGAATCATAGAAAAATATATTATTATAAAATTGTTCAGGCAAACACTGTTTTAGCCAAAGTGTCAAGTTTTTCAAATGATTTATAGTAAACACTACTGTATATGTGTATATAATGCCAACCAGATATATCATGGTAGATATATCTATGTAGATATTTGCAATTATGAATGGGAATGACTGAATGGTAGACTTCCCTAGCTATCTTGATGTGGGTAGGTACAATCTTTTCCTTTGTGAGCAGTATTTGTTAGTCCTCCTCTACATAAAACTAAAAAAAAAAAAAAAAAAAAAAGGATTTCTAATCTAGCTCCTTTCTAGATAAGAGCTCTTCTATGCTGGGGAAATCAGCATGCTGAATGCACATGATTTCTCTGCTTTCCTTTCTTAGCTAAAACATCCTTCTACTCTGGGAAATGACCTGAAATTTCAGCTCATAATTCGCCTCTCAGAACTTTGTGTCATCATGGGTGACTGTGGCCTGGTTTCATGCCTTTAAAGTACTTTTGATCAGAAATGTTCATATGCCCTTTTGTACCTCTGCAACAGCAACGTGCTTTCACCCTTGGGAAACAATAACAAAAGTAACTGGGAAAAAGTAGAGTCTCTTCAGCTATCAAAACATGCATTTTTACATTTTCATATAGTAAAAACTTGCTTATTAAATACTGTAGCAGGTATATTTTATTAACCAGCAGGTCAATATAAGCACTATAAAGCAATGACAGATATTCAAACCTGTAATAGACTAGAGACATTAAGAAATTTAAAGTACCTTAGAATCATAGAAAAATATGTTATTATAAAATTGTTCCAGCAAACACTGTTTTAGCCAAAGTCTCAAGTTTTTCAAATGATTTATAGTAAACACTACTATGTATGTGTATATAATGCCAACCAAAATGCTTTTGTCTTATGCCAGAAATCTGTTTTCTGGTCTGCCAGAACGTTCTGATGAATAAAGTATATAATACTAGTATATACAGATAATCAAAATTGTTTTTATGTGTGGTAAATGCTAAACTGTTTGGGTTCTGGTGAAAAAAAATCCTGTGTTCATCTTGCCAAGAAGTTCTTTACCCATCAGGAATGTTTCAGGAAAATCTAGAGCCTAGATCTCTTATTCCTTTGCGTTTAGTTACTGACTATTTTTGATAAGAGCCTTTTGACTCTGAGCTTGCTTTATGGAGCTGTTCCAAAACTGTTCTCTTTAAAAGGGAACTTTTCCTTTGCCAACATTAAACCAAATCTAGACTTTAGCTTGGTTACTATCTTATATATTTGGACAGAGGATTATAATTGGGACCAAAAGCAAAGGCATCTACAGATACTGTTTCCAAATATACAGTTTCCAACATCAGTACTGTGAGCTAAATGGGGCAAAGAAGCAGTGGTTGCTTCATTGCTAAGGCAAAGGGGTTGTAACAACCTTGTGGGTTTGTTACTGTTGTTGGTTTTTTCTCCTAAAGCTCCTTCCATGAGAATTAAACAAAAAAAACACTTATGTCATCAGGGTTGTTCAAATGTCAATAAATGTTTAACATGTCATATCTTCATATTTAACTTCCAATTGTTAAGTATAAGTCATCAAAGAAAATCAAATGGTTATATAGATGTTACAGATTAGAGTCCTAGGTATACAACCCGGCTCAGATTCATGGGGAAATTTCTTGACTCCTTAACTGTCAGAGTTCAGATTCACAGCTTACTAAAATATTGTTAAACTGCACTGCATTAGAGTATAATTTTCAAAAATATAAAATCATTACTCTGGTGCAGATATAAAATGAACATGTGTGAAAGATTCTTTTAACTTAGTAATCAGTGAAGGAGCCAGTAAGATGGTAAGTCAAGTCCAAAGCACTTGAGCACTTACGTGTATATAGGCTACTGGATAAGAAAATGTTAGAATAAGATTGCTACATTACATATAAAACTGATTTCAGTCCAGTGAAACCATAGACCACAACCTCTGAGTTAACTGAATGAACAGAAATTACTTGTGTCTCTACCAGGAAAAATCTACAAGCTAATCTTTGCTTCTGCAGAGGAAAATTGTCCAGACGATAAAATCAAGCCCAGCACTGCACTGAAAGAGTAGCCAGTGATCTTTTGTTTATTCCCAAGTTTCAGATAAGTTTTCTGACTACTTATTTATAGAGATTGTGTGTCTGGGTTTTTTTACATATTCAACTAACTTATTTTACCATGTTCCTAATCCTGTACATCAAAGGATGAGACGTGTCCACATCACAGCAATATCAATAACCCAAAATGATGAGTATTGGTTTCAGAGAATTTAATTAAGATTCATTCATTCAAAAAAAAAAGTTTCATTCATTCAACAAATGTTTCTTTAATAATAATAACAATAATAGTAATAGGTAACTTTTTAAGCTTTATTTTATACCCGAGTACAGTTGATTTACAATGTTGTGTTGGGTTTCAGCTGTACAGCCAAGTCATTCAGATCCTCCTGTGTTCCAGATACTGTGCTTCACCTCTGTTATCTCATCTGCAAAACTCTGTGGAAGAGCTACTGTTGTGATCTTCACTGATTTTATTCATTATTAACCCCAGACTTATACAGCCTAAGTAAGTTGTCCAAAATTTTACCTGGTAAGCGCTGGAGCTGAAACACAAACCAGCATCTGTGAGGGGAACAGAATCCACATCCCTAAAACCCACAGAATGTCTCCGACGTGCAAGGATGGTGATTGATAGGACACAGCTCCTGCCTTCAAGGAGCTGCAAGTCAAGCGCAGGAGGTGAACGAACTGTTAATAGAAGATGCAAGCGCCATGATGTGCTGAGTACAGATAAGAGGGTGCAAGCGTATATTGGAAGGACACTGAACCCAATTTGGGGGCCATGAGAGGCTTTGTAAAGGGATGTCGTTATCAGTATCATTTAGTTTGGTACTGTGACTTGATTGTATTGTTGTTTGTTTTCTACATTCATCAAGCCCACCATAACTAAACCCCAAATTGCAACCCATTACCAGCTTATCTCCTTTATTTATCCCTTAACCGGAAAAGAAGATAAGAGGGACTTCTCTGGTGGTCCAGTGGTTAAGACTCCACGCTCCCAATGCAGGGGGGATGGGTTCCATCCCTGGTGGGGAACTAAGATTCCGCATGCCGCAAGGCTCGGCCAAAAAAAAAAAATGTGAATAAGCACCCCGGTCTTGTAAAGGACCATTATTTTCATGTTATAATATAAAACCTTTTTATTTTTCAAATAAAAATTGATCATTGTAATACTTTGAATTTTAACCCCTAACAAGATTTGGAAATTGATTATTAGACATTCTGTTTATATACTGATATCATCTTAAATTTCATAATATGGACCAGTATATCTTAGATTTTTAAAAGGAGAGAGATATCAGTTCAGAAATCACATTCAGCCCAAATGTGCATCTAAGGGGCACACCTAGCAAGACTTTCTAATCTTTCTAGATCCTAATACTTTCAATTCAGAGTTTTCCTTGAGATTCTTTTCGCGGAACCTTCATGATAACACTTAAGCCGTCCCAGCATCTGTTAAAGTACTGGTCTCTCTGCATTTCTACTGGTCTCTCTGTATTGCTGGCCTCTTTGTGCCATCTAGTGAACATTTACAAAGTTTTCATAGAGAACGAAATCCAGGAAGCTTCTGCTGAAGATATGAAATTTAATAATATTTAAGGCATATAATCTTTTTAAAAAACCATTTATCTTTGCTATTACTGAATAAATATGCCCTCTCCATAAAATTCATAGTCTCGCAAATAAAGGTTTTATGAAACCTAAATAAACAGAAAATAATGTTGAAGTATTACAAAGGGGTTTTACTTTTATGAAAGAGCATTTCCATTACTTTTTACTTTTCTTCTTAAAGAGTTTTCTTAATATTCACACTCCATGTTTTTGTCTGTCATTCCCTTTACATGAATGCATAGCAATTTCAAATAAAATAAATTTCAGTTCTTTGCTTAACTGCGGAAGAATTTCTCATTTAGATTTTTCTCACGTTCCTAGTATTTACCCAAATGAGTTGAAAACCTTTACTCACACAAAAACCTGCGCACAGATATTTATAGCAGTTTTTAAAAAAAATTTATTTATTTTTATATTTATGGCTGTGTTGGGTCTTCGTTTCTGTGCGAGGACTTTCTCCAGTTGTGGCAAGTGGGGGCCACTCTTCATCGCGGTGCACGGGCCTCTCACTGTTGCGGCCTCTCTTGTTGCGGAGCACAGGCTCCAGATGCGCAGGCTCAGTAATTGTGGCTCATGGACCCAGCTGCTCCGCGGCATGTGGGATGTTCCCAGACCAGGGATCGAACCTGTGTCCCCTGCATTGGCAGGCAAATTCTCAACCACTGCACCACCAGGGAAGCCCCATTTACAGTTTTATTCATAATTGCTAAAACCTGGAAGCAACCAAAATGTCCTTCAGCAGGTGAATGGATTAACAAACTATGGTACATCTAGGTACTGGAATATCATTCAGCACGAAAAGAAATCGGCTTTCGGGGGAAATCGTGGTGGTCCAGTGTTTAGAACCCGGCAGTTTCACTGTTGGAACCAGGGTTCAATCTCTGGTCAGGGAATTAAGATCCCGCAAGCCATGTGGCACGGCCATGGAGGAAACTTAAACGCACATTACTAACTGAAAGAAGCCGGTATAAAAAGGCGACACACTGTATGATTTTACCTATATGACATTCTAAAAAGGCAACACTATGGAGACAGTAGAAAGATCAGTGTTTGGGGGAAGAGGGAATGAACCGGTGGAGCACGGGGAACGTGGCGGGGGTGGGGATGAAGCTATTCAGTAGGATTCTACAGTGGTGGATACGTGTCATTGCACATCTGTCCGAACCCATAAAATGCACACCACCAAGGGTGAACCATATGTAATGTCAGTGATGTGTACGTAAGTGCAGATCCTTCGGGAATCTCCAGGGAAATTGTTGCTTTCTCAGTACAGGTGTGACCTCTTCCTCTTTCTCTTTTCTTTCTTCCTTTCAGGAAGAAAGAAAAGAGGCTGGCCTTGGGGCAGACACCTTGTGACGATGAAGTGGCAAGACAACAGCATATGCTAGGAATGGTGCAGGGAAGGGTTTAAAGGACCCCGGGACATTCACAGCATCATGGAACCATTCCATCGACTCTGAACTGCTGACTCCAGACTTACCAGAAAAATGGCCATCCATAAAAGGAGTTATATGGAGACAAATGTTACTCACTTAGTTATCACTTATTAATTACTGATAGGCTAATCTATCTTATGGTTAATTACCAGGTTTATCAACATTCACATAGCAGAACTAAGAAGGTTATGTTTAAATTGATTGTATTTGGAAAAATCCAAATGTTTGAGATGACATAAAAATAATATCCAAGTATAGCTGTTGTTAAATAAAAATCCTGATGTTTAAATCCTGTAGACATAAGTATAGAATTAAAATTTAAATTCCCTAGTAATTGTATCCAAACATATTCTCAAACTCCAAAAAATACAGAGGATTAACATAATTACTTGAATTTTTCAAGCCAGAGTTATCTTAATTGTGGACATCTGAGAATAACTCTATGACTATCAACATTTTTAATTTGGGGGGTTGAACTTTGTAATTTTTGATTTACTGTATCAGACATAGTTACATAGTCATAAGAAAATTTTCTGTTCTGAAAGAAACCTGGTGAAATTTCTTATATAGAAGATCCAATGGACTTGAATAATTCTTATTTTTTTTCTTACAAAAATTATCTCAGTGCTCCCTCTGGTGGCTTTTCTCAAAAATAGACTTTCATATACTCTGAATTTAAATAGTTTTCAGGACTCAAAATTTCAAAGGAAATTTACCAAAACTGTAAACGATTGATATGAAAATTGGTATGAATGATAAAAGATGCAGTGAAGCTCCCCGAACCCTAAGTGCCTGGATTTAAAGATACTCAGTCATTTATCCCTCCATTGAAAAACATGCATTGCGTACCTGCTGTTAAGGATAAACTGAGGCATATTAACAAATTTAAGAGTTTATTTGAGAAAAAATCCACTAGAATCAGGCAGCACCAAACCAGGAGTGGTTAGGACACTCCCAACCACAGGAGCTGGGTAAAGACTTTCATAGAAAAGACACGGAAACAAAGCAAGGAAGTTACTTGTTTGGTTGTATAAGAGGTTACCTTATTGGGAAAGGTTAGCTGTGATTGTTTGTCCTTAGGGTTTGATTTCAAAACCTTGAGGCATTTACAGGCTTAGGTTTGGGTTTGCTTCCTTAGGATGCTAAGGTACCAGAGCCATCCCAGTATCATGGCCTCGTTTGTTTAATTTAACCCCATTATGTGACAGATTCCGTTTTACGTGTATCACAGACTCAGGTAACTAGGAAGCACAAGCCTGCCCTCAGGGTGCTCTCATTCCAGTGGGGATGGCAGACAAAAGTCAGGGAAATAAAGAAATAAAATACCTAGGAACTGTAACAGAAACAAACAGGGAGTCGAAATAGAGAAGAGCAGTAAGTAGTAGGGCAAGATCTTCTGAGAGGACACAGTCTGAGGACGAGAAAGAATTGGCCAGGTGAGAGCTGGCTGACATCACTGGCGAGCTAAAAGCAGGTGCAAAGGCCCCGCACAGAGAAGGGCTGGGTGGTGAGGGCAGCGTTGCAGGGCTGGGGGGTGAGGGCAGCGTTGCAGGGCTGGGTGAGCACAGTGGAACCATGCGGTCCCCCGGATCACAGCAAGGAATCTGGATTTCATCCAAACTGTGATGAAAATCTACTTAAGAGACATATTGAGGGCAGCGAACGGAACAATTTACATTTTCATAGAATCAGTCTTGCTGCTACGTGGATGGAAAGTGAATCAGAGAGAAGTCAGAATGAATTCAGGACATTGGTTACAGGGTGTTTCAGGAAAGGGTAGTGGCTTGTGCTAGGGTGACTTCAGGGAGGAGGGGGAGAGAGTGGGAGGGAGAGAGGAAGAGGGAAAAGGAGAGGGAGAGACACAGGGGGCAAGCACAGAGCCCTGAGTCCTTATTCAAGATCTACTTTAAAGGCAGAACCAAAGCTGATAAGCTGGACACAGATGCAGGAAAAGGGAAAGAAACTGAGAACAAACCTCCAGAAGGGGAGAGGTGTCGATTGGGGGGGAGGGGCAGAGGTTTGGGTGAAGCACAAATGTTCTCCTGGGGCTTGTTCACATAAGGCTGCTTTGAGACATCTGAGTACAGACGGTGAGGAGCAGTTAGACAAACAAGTCTGAAGATCAGAGGAAGTGTTTCCTGGACAGGAAATCTGATCATTGTCTCTTGTAGACAGCATATATATGGGTCTTGTTTTTGTATCCATTCAGCGAGCCTGTGTCTTTTGGTTGGAGCATTTAGTCCATTCACATTTAAGGTAATTATCGATATGTATGTTCCTATGACCATTTTCTGAATTGTTATGGGTTTATTTTTGTAGGTCCTTTTCTTCTCTTGTGTTTCCCACCTAGAGAAGTTTTTTAGCATTTGTTGTAGAGCTGGTTTGGTAGTGCTGAATTCTCTTAGCTTTTGCTTCTCTATAAAGCTTTGGATTTCTCCATTGAATCTGAATGAGATCCTTGCCAGGTAGAGTAATCTTGGTTGTAGGTTCTTCCCTTTCATCACTTTAAGTATATCATGCCACTCCCTTCTGGCTTGTAGAGTTTCTGCTGTGAAATCAGCTGTTAACCTTACGGGAGTTCCCTTGTATGTTATTTGTCATTTTTCCCTTGTTGCTTTCAATAATTTTTCTTTGTCTTTAATCTGTCAATTTGATTACTATGTGTCTCGGCGTGTTTCTCCTTGGGTTTATCCTGCCTGGGACTCTCTGTGCTTCCTGGACTTGGGTGGCTATTTTCTTTCCCATATTAGGGAAGTTTTCAACTATAATCTCTTCAAATATTTTCTCGGGTCCTTTCTTGGTTTTTCTCTGTTAACCAGAAGTTAGTCAAATGTCTGATTAGGGCTTCCCTGGTGGCGTAGTGGTTGAGAATCTGCCTGCCAAGGCAGGGGACACGGGTTCGAGCCCTGGTCTGGGAAGATCCCACATGCTGCAGAGCAGCTGGGCCCATGGGCCACAATTACTGAGCCTGCATGTCTGGAGCCTGTGCTCCGCAACAAGAGAGGCCACGATAGTGAGAGGCCTGCACACGGCGATGAAGAGTGGCCCTCGCTTGCCACAACCAAAGAAAGCCCTCGCACAGAAATGAAGACCCAACACAGCCAAAAATAAATAAATAAATAAAAATTTAAAAAAAAATGTCTGATTAAATTACAGTTAAACATGCCACAGTGATGCTGTATACAGTATGTGTGTATGCATACATGTATATATGTTAGAGTGCACAGTATATGTGTATGCACACATGTATGTATATGTTGTAGTGTACATTATGTGTGTATGCAATATGTGTGTATATGTTATAGTACACGGTATGTATCTATGCATACATGTATATATATATGTTAGAGTGCACAGTATGTGTATATGCGTACATGTAT
The DNA here is from genome assembly GCF_028023285.1 of Balaenoptera ricei. NCBI lineage: Eukaryota > Metazoa > Chordata > Mammalia > Artiodactyla > Balaenopteridae > Balaenoptera > Balaenoptera ricei. The sequence goes on from NC_082655.1 coordinate 80,043,641, forward strand.
GTATAAGTTACAGTGCACAGTATCACACAGCACTTAATGTCAGGTTGTCCTGTCATTAGTCGTGCTAAATTTGATTCCTTGATAATACCACCAGATTCCTCCTTTATACATGTTTATCTTCTGTCCTTGAAATTAGCAAGTCATCTTGGGAGTGATATTTTGGCATCACACAAATATCCTTGTTCCCAATAAATCTTCCACCTGATAATTTTGTTATCTACTGATAAACCTTGCCTTGAGTCAATTATTACAAAGTGGTTCATATTCTAACTGCAAAATGGTGATTTTTTTTTTCTAATTCTGTCATTTCTTCTGCATTTATTAGCTGTCATTCTCTGCAAAGAAGAGTTTATGGCAGCTCTTTCTTTCATCGTTGCGGAATGATTGAATGCCATAAACACTGTAAGTAGAAGGTGAATGCAGCGAATTCAGGAGTGAAGGGAACAGCCTTTGAGAAGGTGGAAGGAAGGGACCAGCAGCACATGGGTGTGGCTGATGTTTTCCTGGGACGCGCTGCTTCATGGGACGGGACGGAGGAGGGAAGGTGAGGGGCTTAGAGGCTTGGATGTGAGGTCAGAAAGTAAATCCACTCCTAGCCACACCCTAAGGAAATGATAAAAGAAGATAAAACATACACAAACATGAAAATGCCATATAGTAATAAAAAATTATTTAAAATAAGAATAGTAAAGGAACAGCAAGAGAGGAATGGCAAAGACTATTATATTTTCACTCTCTATAGAATATTATGTCATTAAAAATTATAATTAGGAGACCTATAGAAGATAGGAACCCAGCAAGTAAAAAAATAAATATTTTTTGCTTGAAGTTTTCTGATTTAAAAAAAAAAAGCTAGTACAGCTGCCACTGCAAAGCCTGATGTTCTGCATAAATCATCCTTAAGGGGACAGGCAAGTCCTCTCTTTACAAATGCTTTAAACAAGTAGGTTTATTTGATCAATGTGGCTCCTCCCACTGAGAATAACAAATAAAATTCATAAACTATTATTCACAAAGAGAATGTTTATTTTGAAGAATGTTTATATTTCAATATACTAATGGCAGGGGGGGAAGAAAAGCACTTTGAAGTATGCCAGCAGGCCAAAGAAATTACTCTTATATGATTTTTTTTTTAAAGCTCTACTGTCAAGAGATGTCTCTGCCCTGGGAAGCCTAAATAATCAATACTTTGATATTTCAAAACTATTATTAGTTACTCAAATGATTCTAGTTTACTATTGTAAAATATAACTTAAACAATGATCCGGCAAGAAAAAGTGAAAGCTTCTGAATGAGATCAATTAAAAGGAGGCCCAAATCAGTTATTTATGTAATGATAGGTGAGAAAATAAAATCTTGTCTGGTATGTCAGCTTTCACCTCAATAAGGTCACATATCCCAGTGACATAAGACGACAAGCATTTGTTCTCCACGGGGACATGTCAGCCGAGGGGCATGCTGTTGCCAGGAGCCCCTCAGGGAACCTGATTTCATGGCTCTCAAAGGCAGCCTGGCAGTATCTGAATAATCCTGCCACGTCAGCTGTGCTGGGCACGTGGGTGGTGCTGAATTACACAGAGATTCAGCTCTGCTTCAAGTGGGATATGCTTTCTCGACAGACTGCATGTAGGTATCTCCAGATACCAGAATGCTTGTTGTGAGAGAAACCTAAGATTTTCGATTGCTTTTCATTCCAGACGTTCTATGACATTTGGATGACATATCTACCTTTATACACTAAGCTTCTTCCAAGGAACTGATTTCTTACTGAGTTCCTCTCAATCAGCAGGTTTACTAGAATTTCATCAACCTGTTATACACACACACACACACACACACGTGTGTGTATATACACACCCATAGGACACACATGTATACACACATAGAGTGCAGTTTAAGATGATGGCGTTCATACGTATTCTTGTTATTTTCTCTTAAGCCCCTGCTAACGACAGTAGCGTAGTAATTTTTAAATGCACAAAGAGAGCTGGATCCAGGGCGGCAGAGACGAGACGTCAGCAGGTTGGAAAGGACAGGAAAGAGCAGCTCCGGGCAGCAGACGGGAGAAGCGCCAACGGGGGCGAGGTGGGCTCCGTCCCAGCTGATCTACCTCCAAAGCCCCCGGGAGGCCCCAAGCCCCTGGGAGTCGGGGCGGCTGCAGGGTCCCACACAGGGGCTGGAAGCGTGTAAGGAGAGATGGGATGCCACATCTGACCCCCGCAGCCGGGTGACTCCCCTCCCCACCCCGTGGGGGGCAGAAGTCCTTGCTCTGGAGAAACTGGACCCAGGTGTGTGCTGGACCCAGGGAACCAGGCAGGAGAAGACAGGAACCAAGTGTGGGAACAAAAATAGGGAGATGGAGTGAAGCCTGAAAACAGAATGAGCGAAGAGACCCTTTGAACACAACTAGCGTCCAGAAGTGCCAACAGCGCCCCTCCCCCCAAATCTCATAATCATAATGTCTAAGAGCAACGAATTAAACCATTGAGGTGTAAACCTGGCAACCTCTGTCCCTGCCAGGAGGGATTTCCCAAAAGAGAAGTCCTGTTCTGGCTGGTGGGAGACATGCAGCTCAACCACTCTGACGTTTCTCAGTCATGCCATTTTCACTTTCCCTCCCTTTCCCCATCTTTTTTTTTTTTCATTTAATTGATGTCTTTGTGTAACCTTGTGAGATATGGTACAAATAAATGTACCTTGCCCTAATTTTAAGGACAGTATCATCCATTGCAAAACTCTGTTCTGTATAAACAGAAGCACCGTTAACATTCTGTTCTACTTAAATGGTGCACCTGGGCCACAGGTCCTTACGCACAAAGCAGGCAGATTACAGCGTACCTGGTGCATTTGCAGTTGAACACTACGTGCAGCCAGCTCTGGTCAAGGAAATTTTATTCTCATATAAACTTTAACAACACCATACACTTTAAAGACTCTGAGTTAGGATTGAAGTTTTATGATTAAAACTTGTCTTCCCTTTGTACTACATGATGGAATACTAGTAGGTATATCTTGCTTGATCCATGTTTTCTATGATCTAATAATTTCAAATTATACATTGCAAACAATTTCATCTCTGCTGGAATGGGATGAGACAATTCCTAGAACAGGAACCAGATGGGCTCTGATTGGTCTTAACTGGTCTTTGTGGTCCTTGCCAAAACGACCCACTTCCTGTATCTCACTTTGTATATAAAATGGGAACCAAAGTGCCAGACCCGAAGCCATCCTAGTAAAAGAGCATTAAGGGAAGCATTCTTTGATGTCTTCCTTAGTTGGATAAGCGGAGATCATGGCCATCTAGGAGGAACAGTGTTTGCTGTTGTTTTCCCAGCATGTTGCTACGGAAAGGAGAGTTTTCTGGAAGTCGAGGGTCTTTTTGGTGAGATTCTCTACCTTGCACACGTGTATGCCACATCTGTGCATTCTGTTAGCTGAAATAGTAATGTGTGTGCTGACAACTTAAGCAATTTCTCTTCCCTTCTCACTCTCCACACAGGCTGCTCAAATTTTCAAGAAATGAATACGATAAAAAGCTTATTATCCTTTTTCCGTCCAGCGTATGTACTAGGGTTTTTGTCCTAATCAGCAGTTTGACATCATTTTCACAATCAACCAAAATAAGGGGGGGGGGGGATTTCATTCTTAACCTTATCCTATCAAGTACTTCTATTTATGCATTGCTTATCTGTTAGATAAGTTTTCCCTGAAGGCAGTATTTTTAAAACTAATGATGCATTGGGACTTTCCTGGTGGTGCAGTCGTTAAGAATTCACCTGCCAATGCAGAGGACACGGGTTCGAGCCCTGGTCCGGGAAGATCCCACATGCCATGGAGCAACTAAGCCCATGTGCCACAACTACTGAGCCCGCGTGCCACAATTACTGAGGCCTGTGCACTTAGAGCCCGTGCTTTGCGACAAGAGAAGCCACCGCAATGAGAAGCCTGCGCACCGCAACGAAGAGTAGCCCCCGCTCGCCACAACTAGAGAAAGCCCATGCAGCAACGAAGACCCAACGCAGCCAAAAATAAATAAATAAAATGAATAAATTTATAATAAAATAAAATTAATGATGCATAAATACTAAGGTGACTGAATTATGGATCCCATGTTCTCAGGAAATAGAATATTCACTCTTCACACAGAATGTTTCAGCTTTTATTTTAAACAGAGCTTCTGTGCAATGGACTCGCAGGGTTTCTGCATTTCTCAAGAGAATGCCTAAGCACATACATTACATAACCGTACTAAGTTAAGTAAAACCAAATGGACATTTAAAATATCAGAAGTGGTATAACCAAACAACACAGTTTACAGGAAGACTGCAAAAATCAAACACGGAGTTAAAAGCTCTGCAATGCAATGATGTAAGTAAATTCTACTTTGGCATGACTATCGGCATATTTATTCTACCTAGTACCCAAGTCATAAGAAGAAAGTCTGAGACTTACAATCTGGGTTGCTACATGCTAATAAGAAGGCAACAACCTAGAAGTAATGATACAACAGTCTATCCAATAATTTAGAAAGCCGGGAGGAAACTGAAGTACTGGGTCCCACTTAATCACACACACGCACACATACACACACTAGGAAGCCAGTCCACGCCTTGCTGTGTGGACAACGCAACCATGTCGTTCCTGTGTTTTTCCAGCAGTCTCCTTGGTAGATTCCACGACAGCCGGGCTGATCTGTGGGAGGGATGATGCCGCGGACAGGCGGATCACACCGCTCTCCCCCGATCTGTGTCCAGAAGATGTCAAAGTACAGCCGCTGAGTTTACGAAGGCAGATGAGGTTTCAAACCCAGATCATCCCTCTTGTCTGTGTTTGCGGCCAAATACCCACTTTACTCTCTGTCCATTACCTTAGAGAATGTGGTAGCTACTCTAAGCTTAAATTTTTAATTTTGAAAATACACTGAGGATTCACAAAATAATTTTGTGAGTCATAAAGAAAATCAATAGAATGTTTCCAAGAAATTTGAAGATACTAAAATGAATTCCAAGAGGCCTCTGAAGCCCACCAGCAGAGGACTGTTCAAATGCCATGATGGACATCATTCAAAATGCATTGGAGATGGAAAACCATGTTTTGAAAATTTTACTATTATTTGTCACCCAAGGTAGGTTTCTAAATTTACATTTTCTAAACTGATAGCTATGAATTATCGCATTGTTCCTAATTACTCTGAGAGCTAAGGAAGCAATTCTTATTCATGAAAATCAGCAAGGGAGTTAGCTTCTCCCTTGGGAAAAAACCAAGGGAGAGTTTTTCCTTTTCATTTATTTTGTTAGAAGTATTTTGAAGCTAAGTAATTGAGAAAGTGGTTAATGCCCATCAAACTAAGTAAACAAATTCTGCCAGCAACACTCATAATTTTTATCACACATAACACTGACCCTGGGAAACAAATACTTTTAGACATTTTCATTCCTGTTTGGAATTCATCCCAAAGGGAAAAAAATGTCTTTTAGAACACTCATTAATGACTGTAGTCTGGTTAAAGCTCTGCCCTCAGGTCTGAAGTGTAAACTGCAGATGGCTGGGCAAAGCCAATGTCAGTCCTCTCTCTTAATCCACTTCTGTCTCCCAGAAGTAGAGATAAAATATAGGGTGCTGTCTGGTCTCCCTTGTGAGACCAGACATCTCCCAGTTGCCGTCTGGGACTAAGAAATGAAGTACAAATAATCCACAGTTCCCTGTGGAAAGGGAACCAGGAGAGGTTATCATGAGGGCGTCGGTCATTTCAGCTCCCTGGGTCCCCTGAGGCGAAGAGGATGAGGAATACGAGGAGAAAGGGAACGGAGGGATGGATACGCATCTCCTTATCTCATTAACTCCCCCGAAACGTGTAAGATCAGGACACACATAAAGTTCTCCGTCTTCAAAAGCAATATGCACACTGAGAATTGCAACGAACTGCTCCAAGCTGTACTAGGTCAACGGGGGCAGAGGGGCGTTGGTGTGTGTCGGGGGGAGTGGAGCCCTCTGGAGACAGAAGCGATGACGAGTAACCGAGCCACGGAAAGAGCGGTTTCGCAGGTGCGCTCACCTGCACACACAGCGCTGTTTTTGGATGCTCGGCGCCCGCAGTTGGCTCCGCCAGGGGGCGCCACAACCCGGCCGTGGATCCGGCCCCAGGCCCTTCCCGAGCCCGGCGGCCGGGTCCCCGCAGGGACAGCGCGGGTGGGAAAGCGGAAAGGCAAAGAAAGAAGAGGCTGGGACAGGAAGGGGGCTGTCACCGTTCTTATCACTGCTGAGTAGACATCACAGCCAATTTCCATCCTCCTGCGTCCAAAGCCCCGGCCTCTGCTAGACGCGCGCGCACTCACACTCACTCACACTCACTCACTCACTCCTGACCCGCCACCCGAGCTGTCTGTCTCCCCCGTCAAAGGCCCGGGCGGCCTTAGCATCTCTCCCCTCGCACCTCCGCGGCGTGGGAGCGCCCGCGCGCGCCGGACCCTCTTCCCCGGCGGCGAGAGCGCGCGGACACGGTGGGGGCGCGCGCCGGGCAGCCTGAGCAAAAGCACGAAAGGTCGCTGAGGGAAACCGGAGAAGCCGAGCGCGGAGGCGAGCGCGGAGCCGGCGCCGGGGCGCCCGCGGCATCCGAGGGCCTCTCCCCTGACGGCGCCGAGGGCTCCGCGAAGAGCCGGGCTGCGGACGGCTGGGGCGGGAGGCGGGAGGCGGGGGGGGACCGGAAGAGGGTCCCTGCAGTCCTGCCCCCTTTTCTCCCCTTCCTCCCCTCCGTGTCAAGCTCGGGGGTCGCCTCGGCGCCCTTGGGCCTTAGGGAGAGGTCTGTGCGCTCTCCGCCGCCTCGGCCGGTGCCCATGTCCTGCGCGCCTCCGCACCACCCGGAGGGCTTGGCACACTGAAAGGGCGGGCGCGGCCAAAGCGCGTCCGAGTCCGCGGGGCCTGGGGAGGGGCCCGAGAACCTGCGTCTCCAGGAAGCCGGTGGGCGGGGGGCGAAGCTGCGGCTCAGGGACCACCCCGAGCGCCGGGCCGCCGGCTCCCGGCGCGCCGGCTCAGGCGGCGGCGGCGCGACACGGCAGCAGCTGGCGGAGGCTCCTTCGGAAGCTGTCGTCCAGGAAGGCGTAGAGGAAGGGGTTGAGGCAGCTGTTGGCGTAGCTCAGGCTGGTGATGAAGTAGGAGACGGCGATGACCACCGGCGTCTGCGGGAGGTCGGTGGTGAGCGCCACCACGGTGCTCAGGTGGTAGGGCGTCCAGCAGAGGAGGCACACGGCCAGGATCGCCACCACCAGCACGGTCACCCGCTTCTTGGCGCGCTCCAGGGCCCTGGCGTGGTTGTCGAGGCGTATGGCGCGCAGCCGGCACAGCAGCGTGGTGTAGAGGACGCAGATGGTGGACACGGGGAGGGCGAAGCCGAGCACCAGCGTGTAGAGGCGGCTCGCGCGCCACCAGAAGGCCTCGGGCTGCGGGAAGACCAGCACGCACTGGCGCCGGCCCTGCTCGTCGTCCAGCCGGGCGAAGATGGCGAAGGGCAGCACGACCAGCGTCACGACTCCCCACACGGCCAGGCTCACGGCGCGCGCGGCGCCGTACGTGCGGCCGGCCACCCGGCGCGACTCGGCCGTGGCCAGCACCACCAGGTAGCGGTCGGCGCTCATGACCGTGAGGAAGTACAGGCTGGAGAAGGTGTTGTACTGGTCGATGGCCACGATGAGCTTGCACATGAGCTCCCCGAAGGGCCAGCGCCGAAGCAGGAAGTCGGCGATGTTGATGGGCAGCACGAGCGTGAAGAGCTCGTCGGCCACGGCCAGGTTGAGGATAAACAGGTTGGTGACGGTCTTCATGCGGGGCGCCCGCAGCAGCACGAACAGCACGGCCGAGTTGCCCGCCAGCCCCACGGCGCAGATCACCGCGTACACGACGGGCACGGCCACGGCCAGAGGCGGCGGCAGCGGCGGCAGCGGGCCGGACGCGTTGGGGCAGCCGAGCGCGGGCGCGGGGCACGACGTGTTGGCGCGCTCCGGGCCCCAGGACGACGCGTTGTGCATCCTGGCCGGGGCCAGGGGCTCGGTCCCTCGGCCGCCTCCCTGCGGGGCTCCGCGGTCCCGGGGGCCCGACCCGCGCCGGGGCGCCCGCGGCCGCGCTCCGAGCCCGTCTCCGGCCTTCCCGGGGCGGCGCGCTCCCGCCGGCCTCTCAGCGCACGGGCGCCGCGGACGCCGGGGCCGCAGAGCGGAGCGGAGAGCGCCGGTTAGGCTCGTCGACGACGGGCAGCACCGAAGGGCGGCTCCGAGGCGAGGGGGCGGCTCGCCGCCCAACCTGCCCCACGTGATCGCTCTCTGCCACCTGTTTCTTTTTTTTGTTGTTTTTCTCCGAGGTGGTAGATTCTTTTATTAATCTTCCATGGGAATCAACCTCCATCACCTCTCCTTCTTGGGCTTTAGATTCCCCATGTCTGAAATGAAGAGATTAGACCAAGTCAACTCTCAGTCTCTTCCAACTTGAACAACATCTAATCCTGTAACTATCTCGGTATCTCAGTTCCTGGTCAACACCTTCCTAGTTGAGGGCGGGGATTTAGGGTCCAGAGCTTGGAGGGGGCAGGGTTTTGTTCAAACAACCACTTTCTGCCACCTGTTGAACTCTTATTCTGACCCGCTGGCTCCAGCAAACGTTATCCTTAGGGGGAAAATACAAACCCACTGGCCCAGCTCTGGTCCCCGCCCGGCCCCCGGAGGCCCCGGTCACCCCAGCGAGCCCGGCAGCGGCCAGCTTCGGGGCCCCGCGGTTCCGTGCGCCCCGGGTAAGAGCGGGCCCAACGGTAACCGCCGCCTCCCCCGGCCGGTCCGGGGACGGGCCTGCGGCTCCCGGAGCGCTCCGGGGGTGGGGGGAGGGGCGGGGGGCGGCAGCGGCCGGGGGGAGGGGCGGGGAGGCGGCGGCGCCCGCGGGCCGCGCGGCCCCGCCCCGTGCGCGCGCCCGGAGCCGGCTTCCCGCGCCTCGGCTCGTCCCGCCCCCAGCGCGCCCCGCCGCCCCAAGCGGAGCCGCCGGGAACCGAGAGCAGCCTCCCCCGAAAATTAAGGAATAACTTTCTTCGTTCCGGTAGTGTGACCTCTCTCCGTCTGAATTCATGAAAAGCTCTCCTGTTAAGAACTAAATGAAAGAAAAGCAAAGGTAGGGCGTTGCCGGGTCTATTTGAAACGGAGCGCAAGGCAGTTAAGGCTCCCGTTCCAGTTTTTTTTAACACCGTACCCCCAGTGGGCTTCTGTAATTTTAAATGTTAAGTTACATTCACATTGCAAGGCTATACAGAGGGAACGTGCACGCAGTCTTCAAATGCAAATCACCCGTTTTCTATGACTCTGGTCTCCACAAGGTTATAAGGTTGTTACGAACACGTCATGGTCGACAATCTGAGATACTTAAGGCTTTCTGGGAAAAAAAAAAAATATATATATATATATATATTTATAAATATATACATAAAGATAAAGTGCTTCCGATTCTCCCCCGAAGAGAACAGCCCCGCGGTCGCAGCAGTGCTGCCCGGGCCCCGGCGCGGGCTCCGGGGGCCTCCAAGTCTTCCTCATTTAAGAGGACCTCGCCTTGGGCACCTCATCTCTGAGGCCCGAGTGAAATGAGCTCAGTAGTGGTTCTCTCCACTTCCTGTTTTCGTCCTCCACCTTCCTTTGGGAGAGCCACCAAATGAAAGCACGGGGTTCTATCCTGCTTCCCTCCAAGAAATTTCCCTTTCACGAGAGCACGCAAAAGCCCAGGTAAAGTGCACGTTTGATCCTTTATGAAGCCTTGGAAAAGGAGAGGGCTTGAGACACCGAGAAAGAGACCCGAAGGAGCCAGTGGAAGAAGCCTGGAAGGGGCAACGGTACAAATGCTTTCCTTTACCCACTCAATTCTCCTTTTACTAGAATCTATATAATTTTGGCTTCCCTGCAGTTTCATGCTTTGTGTGAAGAACATGTAAGAGGGTCAACGTCCATGAGCAAAAATATGTGAGAAAACACCATACGATGTTAAGTGAAACAAAAAAGAAAAATACATACATATATAATATATATAATGTATATATAATACACACATGTATATACATATGCATATATCTGTGTGTATGAATGTGTATATACATATATATGTATGTAGTTGCTTAATTGGCAAACATTTGGAGACTTTCTAGCTTTTTAATTATTGATTTCTAGCTTAATTGCATGTAGACACAGTACAAATAGTATGATTTCAATTCATTGGTGTTTGTTGAAACATTGCCCAATATATAGTTCTCTAATTATTTTATGTTTACTTGAAAATAATGTGTGTTCTGCATATGTTGGGTGTAGACTATTGCACCCTACAAACGTCAGCTAGTCAAATTTATTACTGTGTTGTTTAAATCTTCTCTCTGTCAGTATTTTGTATCTGATTGTTTTGTGAATTTTTTTTTTAAATTGTGGTACATTTCTTTTTAATTAATTAATTAATTAATTTTATTTTTGGCTGTGTTGGGTCTTCGTTTCTGTGCGAGGGCTTTCTCTAGTTGCGGCGAGCGGGAGGCCACTCTTCATCGCGGTGCGCGGGCCTCTCACTATCGCGGCCTCTCTTGTTGCGGAGCACAGGCTCCAGACGCGCAGGCTCAGTAGTTGTGGTGCACAGGCTTAGTTGCTCCGCGGCATGTGGGATCCTCCCAGACCAGGGCTCGAACCCGTGTCCCCTGCATTGGCAGGCAGACTCTCAACCACTGCGCCACCAGGGAAGCCCTGTTTTGTCAATTTTTGACATAGATGTGTTAAAAAATATCGATCAATGATTGTGGATTTCTCTATGCTTCTAAGTTTGTCAATTTTTACTACATAATTTGATGCTGTTTTATTCGATGCACACAGATTTAAGATTGTCATATTTTTCCATGAAGTGGACTCTTTCACCGTTGTAAAGTATTCTTCTTTAACTGCGCTACGACTACTTCTTGTATGTAGCCTCCTTTGTTTGATAGTATTACAGCTACACCAGTTGTGTCTCCCTTAGTATTATCATGGAATACGTTTGGGATCTGAACTACTGTCCATCCATCAGTGAGTTGATGGTGACGGTTTATAATACAGATTTTGGAGTTGGAATTAATTGTATGTTCTTTATGGATTACCCTTTCATTAATGGTCTTGATTTTTTCTAAAGTCAGTTTTATATAGCTGTCATATACTGGGCATCATCTATGTGTCATAAATTATACTAGATGCAAGTAAAAGATGTAGAAAGAGGAACTTGCAGGCCAAAAGACACTTAAAGGATATATAAGGTTATCGCAATGTGTAAAACTTAAGTACTCTCTAAATAATTGAAAAGATTAAGAATTTTTTGTTGTTGGGTCTTTTTAGAGCTAATGGTACTTTTAGTTTAGTTTGTTCTCCCCTTCAACAACAAAAATTTGGCATCCATCCATAAGCAGAAGTGCCTCTGTGGGATTTGTGGAACCAAGCACCATACACCAAGGGACCCAGAAGGAATCTCACCCACTGGTGCATCAGGTGATAGGCAGACAGACTGTGGCACCAGCTGTGGAACCTACAAGACACTGTGAGCTGGTTCCAGCCCCTCTTGGCCGCTGCCTGGGAGCTTCTGCAGAACACTGACGTGGGTGGTCACCTTCAGGCAAGAGAGCTCTTGCGGAAGTCAAGGTTTCCAGAGAAGCTCCAGCACTAAATTGGAAGGAAAAAAAATACAAGCTTGGACGCATTAGAGGGTAAAAGTAACAGCTTACCTTTGCTGGCATCACCCCACACCCAAGGCCGCACAGCTGAGGGCTAAACTAGATGGCCTGTGGTTTCTCCCATGAGGGAAAGGGAGAGCCAGTGAGTGAACTCCTGGCTTCCTGAGCTGTGCAGGATGCTGCCAGAGAGACTCATTTCTCTCTTGCAGCATCCAGAACACTAAAGAGGGAGAGCCACGATGGAGGAAGGAGCAGATAGAGAGTGGTATACGAGATTCCCTGCTGACTGCATTCTGGACTCAGTCAGGAAGCCTGCCCACGAGACGCAGGGGAAATACCACCCACAGATCCCCACTCCCCAAGTGACCCTCAGGCAGCCCCACAGCTCCTAGCACTCTGCAGTGGGCTCCCTGTGCATACAGTGGGCTGAGCAAGCTCTGGCAGGTGGGGGCACAGGCAGAAGGCAGGCCAGGGTCTGTAGGCGAAGGAGAAATCACAAACGTGGGCTGTGTGCCACCTCCAGGGAAACAGCAGAGGCTACCAGCAGCCTGTCTGGTGCTTGGTAGGATTGAGAGAAGACACAGAAGCTTAAGACTTCTGCCATAAGAGGGATCAAGAAATGAGAAGCAGGTGTATCCATTCAAGGTCAGAGAAAGCCTCAGAATCTATAGCAGGTCTGATGAAAGGAATTGCTGCCCTGAAGGCCAGTTAGTAAAAACTGGAGGAGGTGACTGCTACTTCAAATTTGAATCCAACAATGCAAAACTCCAAAGAACATGAAAAATCAAAGAAACATGAAGTCACAAAAAAATCATGATAATCTTCTAGTAACTGAACCCAAAGACATGGAGATCTGTGATTTACCTGATAAAGAACTCAAAATAGCTGTTTTAAGTAAACTCAGTGCCCTACAAGACAACAGAGAAAGACAAATGAAATCAAGTAAACAATATGCAATCAAAAGTGAACAAGGGCTTCCCTGGTGGCGCAGTGGTTGAGAATCTGCTTGCCAGTGCAGGGCACACGGGTTCGAGCCCTGGTCTGGGAGGATCCCACATGCCGCGGAGCGGCTAGGCCCGTGAGCCACAATTGCTGAGCCTGCGCGTCTGGAGCCTGTGCCCCGCAACGGGAGGGGCCGCGATGGTGAGAGGCCCGCGCACCGCGATGAAGAGTGGCCCCCGCTTGCCGCAACTGGAGAAGGCCCTCGCACAGAAACGAAGACCCAACACAGCCAAAAATAAATAAATAAACAAAGTAAACAATGCCTTAAAAAAAAAATTCTTTAAAAAAAAAAGTGAACAAAAAGATTGAAATTTAACAAAGAGATAAAAACCATAAAAAATCAATAGAAATTCTGGAGCTGAAAAATTCATGAGTGGAATGAAAAATGGAATAGAGGACACTAAATAGAAGAATCAGTGAGATACAGGATAGGAACTTTGAAATAACCCAGTCTGAGGAGAAAAATAAGAATGAAAGAGAGTAAAGAAAGCCAACATGATCTATGGGACACCATCAGAAAAACCAGTATCTGAATTATTGAAGTTCCAGAAGAAAAGAGAATGAAGGGAGCAGAAAGGTTATTTACAGAAAGAATGGCAGAGAACTTCCCAAACCTGGGGAGAGATTTGGACATTGCAGTCCACAAAGCTAATAGACCACCCCATTATTTTAATCCAAAGAGACTTTCCTCAAGACACATTATAATAAAACTGTTGAAATTCAAAGACAAAGACTTTAACCAAGGAGGTGGAAGATCTTGAAAACTACAAGACATTGATGAACGAATTTGAAGAAGACACAAATAAATGAATGTCTCGTGTTCATATTCTAGAAGAATTAATTTTATTAAAATGTCCATACTACCCAAAGCCATCAATAGATTCAATGCAATCTCTATCAAGATTCCAATGGCATTTTTTACACAAGTGGAAACAACAATCCTAAAGTTCAGATGGAATCACAAAAGACCTCAAATAGCCAAAGCAATCCTGGGAAAGAAGAGCAAAGCAGGAGGTACTATACTTCTGGATTTCAAGCTATGTTACAAAGCTGTATAATCAAAACAGAATGGTACTGGCATAAAAACAGACACATAGGCCAATAGAACAGAATTGAGAACTTGGGCTCTCACACATATATGGTCAACTAATATTGGACAAGGGAACACAGACACTCAGTGGAAAAAAGAAAGTTTCTTCAATAAATAGTGCTGAGAAAATTGAATATTCACATGTAAAAGAATAAAACTAGGTCCCTATTTTACACAACAAACAAAAATTAACTCAAAATGGATTAAACACTTAAATGTAAGATGTGAAGCTGTAAAAATCCTAGGAAAAAACATAAGAAAAGGCTCCTTGACATGGGTCTTAGCAATGATGTTTTTGGATATGACACCTAAAGCACGAACACATTATATAATGAAGTATTATTCAGCATGAGAAAGACCAAAATCCCATGATTTGTGAACACATGATGGACCTTGAGTGTACTGGGCTAAGTGAAATTAGATGGAGAAAATTAAACACTGTGTGTTCTCACTTATAAGGGGAATCTAAAAAAGCTGAAGTCATAGAAGCAGAGAGTAGGATGGTGGTTACCAGGAGCTGTGCAAAGGGGGAAATGGGGAGATGTTGGTCAAAAAGTACAAACTTCCAGTTAGAAGATAATAAGTTCTGGGGATAGATAGTATTGTTATCAACTGATCATAGATTCTGTTCTATATACTTAAAAGTTGCTAAGAGAATAAATGTCAGTGCTCTCAACACAAAAAAAGATACAGTAATTGTATGACATAATGGAGGTGTTAGCTAACATTATGCCGGTAATCATATTGCAATATATGTGTAACGAATCAACATGTTGCATACCTTTAAGTTACAGAATGTGATATGTCAATTATACCTCATTAACACTGGAAAAAATTAAAAACCATGGCTACAAAAAAAAAAAAGGTTTTGAAATAGATAATGATGATGGTTGCACTATGTTGTGAATATAATTAATGTCTCTGACTTGGTTACTTAAAATGGTTAAAATGTCATATTTAGGGAATTCCCTGGTGGTCAAGCGGTTAGGGCTCTGTGTTTTCACTGCCGAGGGTGTGGCTTCGATCCCTGGTGGGGGAACTAAGATCCCACAAACCGCACAGCGCAGCCAAAAAAGAAAGAAAGAAAGAAAGAAAATGTCATATTTATATAATACATATTTTACCACAATAAAAAAAAATTTAAGTAAAGGAATGGGGAAAGATATACCAAAAGAAATCTGGAATAGCAGTGGTAATTTCAGGCGTGGCAGATTTCAGACCCAGCTAGATTGTCAGGAATAAGAAACGGCATTACATAAAGATAGAGGAGGCAGCGCTCCAAGGAGACAGACCCATCCTGGATGTGTAGCATTTAACAATAGAGTCAAAATACATGAAGCAAAGACAAAGAGAACCACATTGAAAAATAGGCTAACCCACTACTGAACTTGGAGACTTCAACACCCCTGTGTCAGTAATTGACAGAAGAACCAACAAGCAGAAAATCAGTAAAGACATAGTTGAACTGAACCTAGATCTAATCAGCACTTACAGAGTACTTACTCCAATGACAGGAGAATACATATTCTTCCCAAGCTCATGGTATATTCCCCAAATAGAAAACATTTGGGGCCATAAGACATACCTTAACTAATTTAAAAGAACAGAAACAGTATAAAGTTTTCTCTTGGACCAGAATGGAATTATACTAGAAATCAATAAAGATTGCTGGAAAATCCCAAAATATTTGGAGATTAAACAACACACTTTTAAATAACACATGGGGCAAAGAAGACGTCTCAAGAGAAATTTTAAAATATTTTAAGCTAAATGAAATTACAGCTTATCAAAATTTGTAGTATGCAGTGAAAGCGGTGCTGAGAGGGAAATTTATAGCATGGAATGCATATATTAGAAAAGAAAAAAGATCTGAAATCAATAATCTAAACTTCCACTGTAGGAAAGTACAAAAAAAAAAATTAAAAAGGAACATATTAAATCCAAAGTAAGCAGAACAAAAGAAACAATAAAAGAGTCGAAATCAATGAAACTGAAAACACAAAAACAATAGAAAGAAATGATACCAATTCTCTACCACCTCTTCCAGAAAATAAAAACAAAGAAAATGCTTCAGAACTCATCCTGTGAGAATAGCATTACCCTAATACCAAAACCAGGAAAAGACATTATAAGGAAGGAAAACAACAGATCAATGTGTCTCACAAACATAGATGAAAATTCTCAACAAAATATTAGCAAATTGAATCCAACAATGTATAAAAAGTATTGTACAACATGACCACGTCAGATTTATCCCAGGTATACAAGCTTGGTTCAACATTTGAAAATCAGTTAATGTACTCTATCACATCAACAGACTAATGAAGAAAAATCACATATCTTATCTATAGAAACATCAAAAATATTTGACCAAATCCAACACCCATTCATGCTGATAAAACTCTCAACAGGAATAGTGGAGAACATCAACTTGATAAGGAACATTTATCCAAAAAAAACCCCTCCAGGTAACATCATATTTAATGATGAGAAGCTATGTGCTTTCCCCCTAAGACTGGGAACAAAGCAAGGATGTCCCCTCTCACCACTCTTTTTCAATATTGTACTGGAAATCCTAGGTAATACAATAGGAAGTCTGTCTTTTTATCTGCCCCTTAACTGCCTAAAGAACTCAGACAAAGGCCCTGGTCCAGGAAGGGCACTGTCACCGGAGATCTACAAAGAACACGGTTCGGGCCTGGGCGGAGCTGCATAGGGCCGGGAGACCAGAGTCCTCTGTGTGTCCCACTGTCCCTGCGGGCCCAGCAAACATCTGTCACCAAACATCTGCTTTCCCACCTCCGTGTGAACTGCCTTCTCCCCGCTGAAGTCCCCCCCCCCCCGCACCCCCTTCTCCTTCTCTCAGGCGCCACATCTGCGGCCTCATATTACGGGGCCCCTGTACATACGTAATTAAATCTGGTTTTCTCCTGTTCATCTGTCTCACGTCAATTTAATTCTTAGACCAGCCAGAACAACCTAGAAAGGGTGGAGGGAAATGCTTTTCTTCTCAAATACCACTCTTGGTATCAGTTTGCTTTTATAGCTTAGGAAGATAAGATAATAAACACAAATTGGTCAAAATTTGTCTTCGTATTGGAACCCTGTGTGCCAAGAGCATCACTAAGACTGAGTGATGGGTGATGAAGATCCTGACAGCCTCAAGTCTGAGGGCAAAAGTGTATGCATAATGCTGGTTTGTTTACACAGATGTTCTTTGGAAGATATTTCCCATAATAAAATAAGTTGCAACGTTTTTCTGTGTTCATTTTTTTGGAATAAATCTTCTTAGAGCTGCTTGGTTATTACTGTTTTAAAATGAAATGCTTTTGATTATACTAAACATGTGACAGCGCTTTCTGATTTCTGTATGTCATACTGCTGAGAGATTCACGAAAGGAAACAATGATCAGAGCAAAGTGGTCAGCGAGTTTATTAATCAAATCTCGGGGAGAAAAACAGACAAAGAGTGAACCCTAATGTAAACTATGGACTTTAATAATGATTTATCGATACTGGTTCATCATTTGTAACAAATGTACCACACGAATTCAATATGTCAATAAGAGGATGATTCCTCATAATCATATTGGAAGGCAGGTCAGTAGCACACAGACTCACATAACAATAGAGTTAAAGTCTTGGAATACGGTACCTACGTGGACAAGGCACTTACCCGCCAACTCATGGCCAATTAGGCATTATCCCAGGTTGGCGTGTGAATCCACCAGCCACAGGAGGCTGGGTGCTTCTCTGACCTGGCTGACTCATCGGCACTTTATCCAACAAAACGAGTGCTCTAATGCTTAGTTCGAATAGTGAATCTTAAAGTTTTTATGTCTTCTTTCATCCAAGCGTTTATAATTGTTCCATTTAAAATCCTGTGGTGTTGTTTATTCATCTTCCTCTCTTCTCTCACTAATAGTGGCCCCAAGCAGTCCTAATTTCTCAGTCAGCTCCCTCTGGTTGTAGCTGAATAATTTATTTCCTTTACTTCCTGATGGCCTGGTTCCAGTTCTAGCAGAGTTTGCTGGAAGAAAATACCACCAAAATGTTGTCTGAGATTTGTCTGCCTCAGAGTGTGGAGGAATGCACAGCATATACAACAATCACTGAGGAACCATAATGCATAAGACGATGTATAGAATACTGAGAAATAAGACAGCGAGAAAGCAGCTATTGTACAAGGCAAAAGAGTTCTGCAAGTTTGTCGTAGATCGTAAGTGAAAAATGGTAGAACAAGGAAGTGAAGGCCGAATAAGTTTCTTATTGCAGGTCCTCTCGGAATCCTTAGTATGCTAACGTAAATCAGGAACTCCAATTCAAACAGCAGTAGGCAGAATTCTATAGACTTTCGTTACCTGAGAACACTTCTTTATGTGGATGCTTCCAAGAGACAAGCATTCTACAGAACACACCTAAGAAAATGCAGTGAAGAATTAAGTACCAAAATAAAGACGAAGTAGTGCTGAGGCAAAGTCTGGTGGAAGTCCATGAGAAGAATTGTTCTTGCCGACCAGGGGAAATCAGGGGAGGCTCCACTGAGGAGGTGGCAATGTAGCTGGTTTCCAAAGGATATAATGAGGATAAGATGTGGATACGGACAGTCCTGGTCAAAGAGCACGAACAAAAGAATGAGGCGTGAAAGTGCGTGGTGTTCCTTGAGGAGAGAGAATTTTGACGTTCCTAGTCCAGAAGACCAGGAGGATGGTGCACCATTTACCAATGATAGGGAAAAAGAAAAATAAAACTTTTGACCAGAAAGAACTAGAAGATGAAGGAAGTGGCATGCGAGAGATGAAGGTCAGGGATTATTTTGAACTTGTTAAATTTGTGATGAAGAGGCTCTTGGTGAAGTTTTCAAGAGATAGTTCCTGGAGATTAGGACAGAGCCCGAAGGAGGCAATAAAGATTTGAGGGACCTTCTCCTATCCAACATCCAGAAATATGGGACTAGCTAAAGTAGCCTCTTAGAGATTAACCCTTGGTGACATTAATCCGTGTATCTCAGAAAACAAATTACTTGATGAAGATATCAAAATCACGTCCATCTTTACAGTGGCAGAGAATGAGTTCTGATCAGCCTCTTAAAGATGAAATGACCTTTCATCTTTAAGGTCGTTATATGTCAGCCTCTTAAAGATGTAATGACCTTGTTTGTATCTCAATTTGCAGCACAAACGGTAGGGTTTCAGCAAAATTATAGCAAAATTTAATCCTAACTCTGACATCTCAGTCACCTTTCATGTTATTTGAAAGAAAACTGGTCTGCCTTCTCTGGTCTGACAGATGCTGGGAAATATTCATCTACATCAATTCATGGGCAGTAGCTAATGGATTGGCTGAATGGATGGTAAGGGATACAGAAAGGACAGGATTGGAGGACTAGTGACAAGGAAGTTTGGGGTATCCACATACCTCTATAGATAGATCTCTCAAATGGGGTTTGTGTCTGTATTAGTTATGTGTTGCTATCTAACAAATTACTCTCCAAAACTTAGAGGCTCAGAACAACAATCCAGTAATGGCTTAGCGGGTCCCCTGCTTCACGGTCGGGCAAGGTTGCAATCAGGGGTCAGAGCTGCTGGCTCAAGTGACAGCTTTTCTGGGACAGGATCCACCTCCAAGGAACATGGTTGTGGGCAAGACTCAGTCTCTGAATCTGGAAGCCTCAGTCCCTCATGGGCTGCTGGCTGGGGCCCACCCTTCGCCACGTGACAGGTCGTCCTCTCCGTCGGGGCACATGTGCAGGCGGAGTTCCTCGTCGTGTCGGTGGCATGTCACCACTTTCCCACATTTCATTCCCTCGAAGCACGTCACTGGGTCTAGTCCCCACTCAAGGGGAGGGCATCACACAAGGACGTACACGCCCAGGGGCAGGACCCCCAGGAACCATCCTAGGAGGCTGCCCACCACTCATCCTAGGATATCCACTGCCGAGGAGGCGCTCGGTACTCAGGCACACGATGATGTGCTCCGTGGCTTCAGTCAGCATCCTTCCCCAGCCCCACAGGACCTTTTCATGGACGAGAGAAAAGTATCCATGGTGATAAGGATGCCATTCATGGGCTCAGCAACCCACGCTCCTCCTCACCAAGGCTGACCCCTCTCTCTGTGGCCTTATCTGCCAACAGCAGAGAGAAATAGTTTAGCCCCAAACAGGGAACAGTTCTCCAGGAGGAACAAGCAGCTACCTGGTGGCAGGTTGGTCACTGGTCCTGTTCCATCACGGAGGAGGAGAGGCTCATCCTCACTGGATGTTGACTTTACAAATCAGTCTTTAGGGAGCAGAATTTTCGGCGGAAGATGACTGAATGTAAGGAGTTGTTCATATGGTCTGTGACAGGTACAGTTACCTTTGGGACTGTTTGGGGCCGATTCAGAGAGGTGACTGTAGACTTCATTTCTGTACTTTGACTGTCAAGCACCCAGGAGGTGCTCAATAAATGTTTAATGGATGAATCAATAAACTCAAATTGCTGTATCAAAGGATGCTACTGAGTTAATCATGAACCTTCTCAGGTGATGCTTGTCATTTCAAAAGTTTCAAAGAAGATGTTTCAACACGAGGGAAGTCTTCAGGTTTCCAGTTACTGAGCTGGGTAGTGGAGAAGACTCTGAAGCAAGGATGGCCTCAAATCAAACCATTTATGTGCTGCCTGTACGGCACACACTCCGAGGTGTTCATCATTATCTGTGTTTCTGGCTGTTCATCATTATCCATGTTTCTCCATGGTTACTCTTGGCCAGCCTAGTAACATGCAAGGCTGCCTGTAGGATTGGCCATTTTTACAGCTTCCCTGTCAGCTCGGCTTGCAGGCAATTTATGCGTGGCTGGAGTTTCTGTAACTTAAAGGTCACGGAACTTTAATAAAAGACCAAAGGCTGTTATCATTCATCTGCTTTCTTTTATGGCCCTGTGTGAGAAACACAGAGGTAGTATTGATAATTCACGGAGGTCCTTATTTAGCTACTGAGAATATAATGCTGAGAGCTGGAAAAGGTGTACGATGGCATGATAAGCCTTGTATATGGATGGTAACCTACTACTCAGAACTTACCATCTCTAAGCAACGTGGGTGTTTTTTCCCTCTTTGCTGTGATTTGAAAGAGTTCTGCTGCCGTGCTCCCTATAGGTAGGCTCTCCTCAGATGACCTGCACCCGCCCAGCACTGCATGCACAGGTCTGAAGAATCAAAGGCGGTGCCAGGCACACACCTCAGCTGCCCCCGGAAAAGCTCTGGGCACCGCGGCGTGATGCCCTGACACCACACTGCACTAGAAGTTCTGAGAAGCCAGCGCTCTTTGCAACGGCTTCATTGGGGAGACATCATGCGCGTGGAGGACCCCCCCGCCCCATTTCCCGCCCTCATTGTAGGTGCCCGAGGGAAACAATCAAGAAATCCTGTAAAATGTTTTTTCTAAAGTTCGACTTGTTTCAAGACTAGCTCATGTTAAAAAAATGGTCAAGAAGTCTTACATTTTTTTAACTTTTTATTTTATATTGGAGTATAGTTGATTAACAATGTGGTGTTAGTTTCAGGTGTGCAGCAAAGTGACTCATTTATACGTATACATGTATCTATTCTTTTCCCATTTGGGTTGTTACATAACATTGAGCAGAGATCCCTGTGCTATACAGCAGGTCCTTGTTGGTTATCCGTTTTAAATACAGCAGCGTGGACATGTCAATCCCAAACTCCCTAACTATCCCTCCCCCCGACCCTTCCCTGCTGGTGACCAGAAGTTCGTTCTCTAAGTCTGTGAGTCTGTTTCTGTTTTGTAAATAAGTTCATTTGTATCATTTTTTTTTTAGATTCCGCATGTAAGCGATATCATACGATATCTGTCTTTCTCTGTCTGACAAGAAGTCTTACATTTTTGGCAACTGAAACCAAGATGGATATTTTCATGTCACTGCCTGTGATAGCTGGAAGGAAAGTGGGCGTGCTTGGAGGGACAGCGGCAGAAAACTCCTTCTGGTAAGACACTTAGGTTTATTGGATGTTTGTGAAATGCCGGGTTTGCCTGTGTCAGCTCGTCCGATTCTCAGCTTGGTGCTGTGATTACCTCCCACCCTCCCCGTGAGGACACACTGAGGTGTAGAGCGCGTGCGCTGAAGGTCACAACGTGGTGAGCGGATGTGGGAGAGTTCGGACCACACCAGCCCTCGCTCCAAATTACTCCTCCAGACTGCCTTTCCCCCTTCGGTTATTGCTGTAGAAGGCCAGGAAGCAAAATATGATATCCAGGGACCCTTATAAATAGGTCACACATGCGGAAATTCTTAGAACTAAAAAATTATAGATCATGCAAGAAAGCATTGAAGTTACATTCAATAAAGCTGTCCGACTTGCCAAATATTTTTCCAAACTGCGGACACTTCTGTTTACCAGCTAACACTTTACTTAAAATTTCAGTTCTTGATAGTACTCGATAGCTCCTGATAGTATGCTAGTGACATGCTAACCGTCTTGCATCCCGATTGCTTCAAGCCAGTGTGTGATAAACCAAGGGGATGACGTCATAGAAACCCAGGGGCTGCTCTGTGTCCCCTCCTCTTCCTGCTGAGATGTCCATTTTGTTTTCATTTATCAGGCCAGGGACACAGCTGCTGATACGGTACAGGTATAAGGCAGCCTCTCTAAAACATCACATTTTCAATTCTCGATGAAATTTAATTTTCTGAAGATTTTTTTCTTTTGTAGACACGTTCACTTAATTTAAGTTAGAATTTGTACTTCTGTATTACAAATGAATCCTTCATGTAATAAGCGTTTATTGCGTGCCAGACATTCTCATATGGGTCAGTTTTAGTCACCACGGCTAGCATAGTGTGAAATAACTTTTTACATTCATATTTTATGATCTTCCTCGCAAAGCTTTTAAATAATTAAAGTTTATTTCAAATTAAAATGAAGTTAAAACATAAACTCCGGTACATGAATTTGTAATGAGTCTGTAATTCTTAGGAAATAGAATGTCTCCATTGTAATTCGTCTATTCTTTTAACTTGAAACCCTTTAAAACTAAGAAATGGAGCTGTCTACACTTCAAGTTTGCTCAAGGCACACTCCAGACAGCCACTCGGGGATTTTTGTTGAGATACACTTTAGAGTATGTTCCAGGCCCAGCCATAATCAAATGGCACACTCAGTTTGAGAAGTCCTTTGAGGAGTCTTAACAAGAGGACCATGAAAGGTGTAGGTAATGTTTAGGAAAATTGGTAAGAAGTAAGAAGAAATGTATCCTGCAGCTGGCCTCAGTGGAGGAAGAGAAGGAGGCATCGCCTCCTACGGGCCTGAAAGGATGAACAAGGGCCGGGTACCCTGGGCACAGAGAGAGCAGTCTCGGGGTCAGGGCCGTGCAGCTGGACCACCCTAAGGGAGGAAGACGCAGCTGGACCTCCTGGCTCCACAGGGAGGAGACCCCAGAAAACACCCCTCACTCCCTTCCTGTCCTCTGACCTCTGCACAGCAGCCCACTGGCCAAACTCAGTGGGGAGCCAGAGGGCAAGGGGGGCTGTGGATGCAGCCCACAGAGGTCAGTGTCCCTGGACCCACACACTCTAGAGCATGGGGAGAAGGTGGGAGGGGGGTCTGAGAGGAATGAGCAGAAAACACCACACGGTACTCCTCTGTCACTGTGTGCTGCAGGCGTTGCAAGAGCCTCATCAGTATAATACTAACCTCTTGGGTTTTCTTTTTCTTTTCTTTTCTTTCTTTCTTTTCCTTTTTTTTTTTTGTTTTTTTAGCGAAATGAGTAAAATGTTTATTTGGAGGAAAAATAGTATGGGTGAATAGACACACACAGATGGACTCGAGAGAGAGTCATGCCTTTGTGGTAGTTTGAATCACTTACATGGGGCATTTCTTCTGGGTTTCCTCTGGCCAATCATTTGGGTTTTCTTTTTCTCTTCTTACTTCCTTTTGCTCTCAAATTAAGATAATTCTCCTACAAATTCTATGCTGAAATATTTGGGAAACAGATAATCAAAATATTTTTTTGATCTACCTAAATAATTACTCTAATTCTCTCCTCTTCCCAAATTATGAGCGAAAAATACCAAAATAGTTTAAAGTAGCACAGGCCACATTGGAAATACAGTTTTGAAGAAGATAAGGGGTATGTGTGAAACGAGAAAAATGCCTCTTGTTTCTGTGATGTAAGTGTCCCATGGCATTTCCTGAAAACCATGCGCCGAATAAATGAATATGAATGAATGAAGGGATTGGGTAGGAAACACAACACATAAACGTGTGAGGCCAGGGATGTCACTGCTCTACCAGGAGCAGGTCCTACTCCCTCTCCTGTCATGTTTCTTCTCTGACTCCCCCCATCCTCTCTTCACCCTACTTAACTTGTTTACGAGTCTGCCTTTCTGACGAAACTGTAAATTCCTTGAAAGCAGGTGCCATATCCTCTCAGGAGGTAGGAACTCAATTCATGTTGTTTAAATAGTCAACAAAGCAGGAATTACAGCAATAGTTTAATAGTAAATCTTACAAATACGTGAAATCAACTAAATTTAAGAGGCCCAAAACTCATAGAATTTTCACATGTTCCAATGCCAAAAAGAATTGAGGGAGGGGAAAAAAGCCTTCATTCCCTACCTTCTTTATTCTCTCATTAAATTATTTTTATCTTACTAGTAGCAAATAGTGTTTCTTTTTTTTTTTTTTAACTGATGCTTTCTTCCATTTCCAAGTTGTACAAATGCTTGCATTACAATACAGGGCACCCATAACAATGTTAAATGTATTTATATTATATATTTATAAATATTAGAATTCCCATAATGCTTATTATGGAAATCTTAGTGAAGTTCTAGAAATGGGAGCCATTTAGCATAGGTAGATTACTCTCTGAGGACACAATCCCGATTCCATGATTCTTTAAGCCTGACCAGGCAAGGACAAAGGTTTTTCAAGCAAGGCGTCTTCATTTCTTCTGCTTAATTATGCATCTGTGTAGTGGCTGCAGAAGCTTACAAAAAACTTTACCTTCATAGTTCAAAAGGAAAATGCTTTCTTAATACTTGCATTTTTAATGGCAAATATAACTTTTTAAAGCTTTTTATATTGAACATATTTATTAACTTTTGAAAAGTATGTTGAAGATGAAAGTATCTAAAGTGATGGAAGAAATGTTCACACATTGAGGTATGGGGGAGTCGTTCTAGCTTGTACGTGATTTGTCTTGAACTTTATGCTGATGGACAGCCTGTCTTCTGGCCCGTCAGACATGTACTGTACATCCGCTTTAACCATTAAAGAAAAGAATGCATTGATAAATCAAAATGGATGCTATACAGCAGAAACTAACACAACACTGTAAATCAACTACACGCCAATACAAATTTAAAAAAAAAACAAAAAGGAAATAGGCAACTGGCTGTACTCAAACCTGGAAGAGCTGAAAATATACAAACTAAAGATGACTCTGACAGAGGAAAAGGCCAGAATCCTATTACAACTAATCATTTTACATATTGATCTTTTGATCTCTGCCCATGGGCATGCATATTTTCTACGTGATTCATTAATACATTCAACAAGCATTTACTGAGTCTCCTATATGCTGACGCTGTTATAAACGAAGCACGTGCACGACTTTGTATTTACTTTTCAACTGAATATGATAATACACGTTTTTGTCAAATGAAATAAACAAACAAAAAACACAAAATGGAGTAACCGTGGTTCAGGCATTGGAAACGGAGCCCAGCTGTCACTGTGAATATTGGTTTCAGACACATTCCTGCATCACTGAGAACTTGAATTTTGAACTGTATCAAACTCGGGACACCACCAGCTGCTCTCAAAACAGTACCTGCCAGCAGCTGCCAGCTGCCACCTCATGGTCTCAAGGTCTCCCCTTGAGTGTGCAACCATTTCAGACCCCACCCGATCCTTGCTTAACAAGCACCCTTGCTGCTTGCCAGCTCCCATCCTAATTCTTGACAAACAACTTACGTAACTTTGTGGGTTCTGCCTTTGTAAGCTCCCCCCGTTTTGTAGTCGGGCAGAACACAGTTCAAGTGCTTCTTGAATCTGTGTCTACCGGGCTATAGTTCTCAGTGTGACTCAGATAAAACTCATTTCTATTCTTTTTTTTTTTTTAATTTTTATTTATTTATTATTTATTTATGGCTGTGTTGGGTCTTTGTTTCTGTGTGAGGGCTTTCTCTAGTTGTGGCAAGCGGGGGCCACTCTTCATCACGGTGCACGGGCCTCTCATTATCGCGGCCTCTCTTGTTGCAGAGCACAGGCTCCAGACGCCCAGGCTCAGTAGTTGTGGCTCACGGGCCTAGTTGCTCTGCGGCATGTGGGATCTTCCCAGGCCAGGGCTCGAACCCGTGTCCCCTTCATTGGCAGGCAGATTCTCAACCACTGCGCCACCAGGGAAGCCCCATTTCTATTCTTATAATAGATTATTTATGGATTATTTGTGTCGACAAAAGTCAGTGGATTGTGGTTTCATTCGCTTGTTTGCTGAAATTAAAAACACATAGAAACAAAAAACCCTGTGGCAAATACAACTTTTATCCTGTCTGCTATCAATTTGGAGAATAGTTTCTATAACTTCAACGTCTAAGTTTTCTCACTTTAATTTTTAGTCAGCATTATTTTTATGTTTATACAGTAGACAGTGAGCCAAAAATTAGAGCAGAAGTAGGTTGGTACTTTTGAATAGAGCTACTAATTTAACGGTAAAATGAGATTTGCCTTAATAAAATTTTGATGAAAATATTTGATTTCACGTACTCTGTTATAGAAGGAAAAAATTCAGGCTTTTACCTGAAATATCTTATCAAAATTTCTGAATGCATTTGTAAGTGGAGGTTTTACCTTACTTTTTAATTACCCCTTTGGTGTTTAACAACCCTTACTCTCAGGAAAATAATTTAAATCTGCTTAACTTCTTTCATGAAAGGTAAGCGGAGTTTCTCCTGATTTATCTTCACTAAAATTATTTATTAGATCATACTTACTCTCATCACCTAAGAAAATATGAAATTATTCTAAGGCAAACTGACCAAATGTACTTCCGATTCAAAATGCACTCATTCTTCCCTTATCTTTGAGTGACTCAGGTTAGTAGATAAGAAATGGAGTGGCTGATGGTAGGCTTTCTGAAAGCAGGGATTTCTCTCTTTCATCCACTGGTGTAACCAACCATAGGCTTTAGAACAGCCCTAGTAATTGTCCAATTATACTTTTTGAATGAATGGATCAACCAAAGCAGATTGTCTCTGTCTGTTTTGGCTGCTTAAATAAGAACACCACATACCAGGTGGCTTATAAACAACAGAAATGTGTTTTTCACTGTTCTGGAGGCTGGGAAGTCCAAGGTCAAAGTGCCAGCAGTTTCGGGGTCCAATGAGAGCCCAGTTCCTGGTTTATAGAAGCTGAGTGTCCGCTATAACCTCGCATGGCAGAAGGGCGAGGGATCTCTCAAGAGCTTCCTTTGTAAGGGCACTAATCCCATCACCTCCCAAAGGTCCCACCTCCACATACCATCACATTAGGGGCTAGGTTTCAACATATAAATTTTCAAGGGGCACAAACATTCAATCTATAGCACAGATCTTTCATAAAAGGCTGTTTCGTCGTAATTCTCTAGAAAGCAAACATTCAAGTAATAAAGCAAATAAAGGTAAATGTGGATGTTTATAGAGTGTTTCCAACTCAAATGAATCTCAGATAAATAGATGATAGATAGGTCAGTTGATAAATATTATGTTATAATAAAGTCATACCACGGTCCACACACCAAGTCTGATCAGGGTTGGGGAAAGAGAGGAACCTCTGGGGATGTTTAACCGATTAGTACATAAAACTAACTTTGACTCAGATCAGTTTTCCACGCTTTGGTGATATGATTCACCTACAGGCTTATTTAAAATATCTTCCCAGGCTCCTCCATAAAAAGTCTGTTTCATTGGACCTGCAGGGATCCCGGGAGTCTGCATTTTTATAAGCTCAGCAAGTGATTTTTATAATCGGCTAAGAGAGCAAAGTGGCTCTATTTTCATAGTTGCTAGGAAATCGTTAATACAAAAGCAAGAGAAAATATAAATAAGTATGAAATTACAGAGTTGCAACTGTAAAAATAAGAACAATGTACAGTAGCTCCCCTTTATCTGCATGGGATCTGTTCCAAGCCACAGTGGATGGTACTGAACCCTCTATATATTGATACTGTATCTTTTCCTATACATACATACCTGTGATAAAGTTTAATTTATAAATTAGAAACAGTAAGTGATTAACAACTATAACTAATAATAAAATAGAACAACTATAACAATATCCTGTATTAAAAGTTAGGTGAATGTGGTCTCTCCCTTTCGAAGTATCTTACTGCACAAATTTAATGCCTTTTCCATCTTTTATTTTTTTAAATAAATTTACTTATTTACTTATTTTTGGCTGTGTTGGGTCTTCGTTTCTGTGCGAGGGCTTTCTCCAGTTGTGGCAAGCGGGGGCCACTCTTCATCGCGGTGCGCGGGCCTTTCACTGTCGCAGCCTCTCTTGTTGCGGAGCACAGGCTCCAGACGCGCAGGCTCAGTAGGTGTGGCTCACGGGCCCAGTTGCTCCGCGGCATGTGGGATCTTCCCAGACCAGGGCTCAAACCCCAGGGCTCAAACCCGTGTCCCCTGCATTGGCAGGCAGATTCTCAACCACTGTGCCACCAGGGAAGCCCCACCTTTTCCATCTTAACTAAGCCCTTGTCAGGTACCACAGCTGTAAATTTTACAGTTTGAGATGCTACAGCAAGACTAGGACAAATTTCCTTTTCCTTCTTCACAATTTCACAGATAGAATAGTCGTTCTTATTGTAGATCTTAGCCACTTCAGCATATAATTCTTTTCTTTCCTTATGAACCTTCACCTTTTCACTTAAAGGAAGCACTTTACGCTTCTATTTGGCATATTCGAATTGCCAGCATGATTCCTCTTGTGCTTTGGGGCCATTATTAGGTAAAAGAAGGGTCAGTTGATCACAAGCACAGGACAGTCGACCTGATCACCCAGCAGCTACTAAGTGAGTAACCTGCAGGACACTCTGGACAAAGAGATGATTCACGTCTCAGGTGGGATGGAGCTGATGGTGTGAGATTTCATCACGTACCCAGAATGACACACCATTCAAAACTTAAGGATTGTTTATTTCTGGAATTTTCCATTTAATATTTTCCGACCCTGGTTGACCGCAGGTGACTGAAACCGTGGATAAGGGGGGGGGGCACTCTAAGAATAAAGAAAGAGGACAAAAAATAAGTACATAAGTTCTGATAAATATCAATATCTGATAGGAGAGTAGAGAAATGACTTTTTAAATGTCATTTTGAAATAAAACATTCTTTTTTTAAAAAAAAAACAGGAACATTTATTCTTTACTTTTACCATAAGTGTTTTAGTATATTATAGCAGCAGCTTCTGAAAATGTGCAACTTATAATTACAAAACTGTCCAAGGGAGGATCTTGCCCAGGAAAAGTAACCTTTTATTTGAAAACTGAAGGAACACCTAGTGTCTGATAGACAATTTCAGGGCCGTGACTAATAGGTGTAATTAAAGTGTTTCTCAGCAGGCTGGGGAGAGAAAAATCTGAAACTCTGAAAAAAGTCTTGTCAATTTAAGGCCTCACAGATTTGAACTCCAATAAGAAAGACTCAAATCAAAGTTTGGAGGGGATTTTGGGTGAAGTCCTGTTGGACACACACAAGCTGGAGCTCCCTGGGCTGTGCCCACGCAGCCTGTTCCCCGGGCATCGGGGGCCGTGGCTTGCTCAGGACCCGCTGAGTTCTCTAAATTGTAAGGAATGACTCAGAGTGCAGGTCCGCCACTAGGACCCACTCAGGTCCCCCTTGAAGTTGGGCATGAGAGGCATGGGGGTGAAGAGAAAGAAAGCAATGGGTTACAACCAGTCTGGCTACAACTCTGCAAGAACCGTGGGTGTGGTCAACCACAAACAGAAGTCACTGGAATCAAACAGATACAAAGTCTCTGAGGTTTCAAAGACGGCTGCACAGCTCCCAGCCGCAGGTGGTCGTTGAGAGGCACACTCTGAGTTTACAGGAAGCCCGTGCCTTCCCCCACCCCAGGGGAAGGGAAGGGAGGAAACAGGACTCACAGAGGACAAGCCCGGCTCCAACGTAGCCTCAGTGGTGGCTTCAGCCAGCCCATGGGGGCTCTGAAGCTGGCGTGATGTGGCCGAGTTGTCCCCAGCTGGGGCAGAGGTGGAGGACTTGGTACCCTTGCACTGACCGTAGGGACATGGCTACACCAGGAAGGGGCGTAACCTTGGCAAGGCAGCTCCCTGCAGCTCAGGGCTAACTGATGCTGAGGGCTAACTGTTGCATCATTCCCAGTTACCAGGAAAATCAGTCCTTCAGTTCTAGATGGAGGTCCGGGCAGTGCCTGCCAGGGTCCACTTTACCAGGAAACCACAGTCTAGACTAAAAGAACCTGTGACTGGTTGAGCCATAAAATGACCCTTGAATCCCAGCCTACATGGGCAGGAAATGAGCTCAAGGCCACAGGGAGGGGAAATTCCAGTTCCGAGATAGAGTAGATGTACGTTTCCCTACTGTTCCCACTAAGTATAACTAAAAACCTTGGACGTTACATAAAGCATACATAAGAAAACTCAAGAATGTAGAGAGCAAGCAGACCAGCTAGGGACCTTGTGACCTGAGGAACACAGGGCAGTTCCCTGGCTTTTCTTCTTGCCTCACATGTGGAGCCAAAGAAACAGGCAACCTGGAAACACCAACAGGTGCAGATCCAAAAAGTCCCCCCGCCCCACCAAATAAAAGATCTGCTCTCTCTAGTCAAAGGACAAGGAAAACTGTAATCTCTGAGGACAGAAACTTCTAGACAATAATCATTCTACTCTAGCCAAACACCA
This sequence comes from Balaenoptera ricei, assembly GCF_028023285.1. Taxonomy (NCBI): domain Eukaryota; kingdom Metazoa; phylum Chordata; class Mammalia; order Artiodactyla; family Balaenopteridae; genus Balaenoptera; species Balaenoptera ricei. The sequence continues at coordinate 80,074,339 of NC_082655.1, forward strand.
CAGGAAAAGGAAAGTGAGGAGCCCAGCTTCCCAGTCCCCACCAGCCTGTGACAGGGCACCCCTCATCCCCACAGTGGGAGAACCAGGGACTTTCATGACTGCGTGCAGGTCATGAGACCCCAACACAGTGTGCCTGGACCCCACAAGGGGAGACTTGGCTTTCAACCCGACCCAGCAGTAACCAGGAGACCCAAACCCCTCAGGAGACCAAATGGGGAGTTTGGACTTCCACTGCTGCTGGCAGTGTCAAGGAGATGCCCCCTCCCCTTTTTCTTGCCAGAGAAGTGTCAGAAAAGAACAGCTAAAACACAAAGCTTAAATAAGATCCAGAGTTTCATAATATAATACAAAAATGTCCAGCTTTCAATAGAAAATAACTCATCACACCAAGAACAAGATCTCAAGCTGAAAGAACAAAAGCCAATAAATGGAAGCCAGCACCACAATGACAGAGATATTAGAATCATCCTACAAAGATACAAGCAGCTGAGATAAAAATAATTCCATGAGCAATCACAAAACACTTGAAATAAGTGAAAAACAGAAAGCCTCGGCAAAGAAAAGCAGCCCAATGGGAATTTTAAAACTGAAATAAATACAATAATGGAAATAAAAAGCTCAGTTGATGGGCTCAGCAACAGACAGGAGGGGACAAAGGAAAGAATCAGTACACAGAAAAATGGAAAATTAGAAAATTTCAAATCTGAACAAAAGACAGAAAATAGGTTGAAAAATAAACAAGCAGGGGAGAGGTAAATCAGAAACTTGGGATGAACACACACACACACACACACACACACACACTACTATATATAAGATAGATAAACAACAAGGACCTACTGTATAGCACAGGGAACTCTACTCAATATTCTATGATAATGTATATCTAAAAGAAAAGAATCTAAAAAAGAATGAATATATGTATATGTATAACTGAATCACTTTGCAGTACACCTGAAACTAACACAACATTGCAAATCAACTATACTCCAATAAAATTTAAAAAATTAAAAATTAAAATAAAAAAATTTTTTAAAGTAATAATAAATAAATAAATGAACAGAGCCTCAGGGCCCTTCTCCCTGTGGGATAAGAACTACAGTTCTGCATAGCACAGGGAGATCAGCTCGGTGCTTTGTGACCACCTAGAGGGGTGGGATAGGGAGGGTGGGAGGGAGATGCAAGAGGGAGGGGATACGGGGATATATGTATATGTATAGCTGACTCACTTTGTTATACAGCAGAAACTGACACACCATTGTAAAGCAATTATCCTCCAATAAAGATGTTTTAAAAAAAAAAGTTAAAAAGAACTACAGCTCTTACATTCCCATCACCTAGTCTCAGAAAGGAGAGAAGAAAGAGGTGGGGCTGGAAAAGTACTCAGATAAATTATGGCTAAAGCCAAGCGAGCAGATCATTGGACCCTCAGAATATTTCATTGCTCTCTGGTACAGGTCCACAATGCAGCACGTACTGACCTTACAAATCACGACAGACGATGAGGCAATGCTTGGCTGTGCCTCAGATGTCGCTGGTGGGAATGACTGGTGGTGATCGACATGCACACTTTGTGTACAAGAAGAATGTAATGAGTCACTGCCTCTCTCCTACAATTTGACTTTTATGATCTGTAATCTACTTTTTGGCCTCGAAAACAGCTGCTTCCCCCTCGCTGTCTGTCACTGCTTCATACATTCCAGTCAAGGTGGAAAGAAGACAGCAACCCGGTGTTCAGAGTGAGCCAGAAGCAGAAGCACAGTGACGCGGCTTCTGGCTCAGGAGCTGTCCCAGCGCTGACCTCACGGGCCGTGACCCTGGGCAAGTCGCTGGACATTTCTGAGCCTCCGTTCCCTCATCCTGAACATGGGCACCATCAGAATGCCAGCCTCCCTGGACAGCTGTGCAGGTTAGACGAGACGGTGGAAATTCTCACTGTGATCAGCTCCTGCAGTCAGGTCCACGAGGACAGGGCACAGCTGGCTGTGGTGGGAATTTTTTTCTCACAGAGATGGTTATGCCCAATCATTCATGCACCTACAACCACATGATTAGGGAACTGGATGAGAGAAAGGCACAGTGTTACAGGAGCTCGTTGATTCATTCATTCATTCATACTCCCCTGCTGCATCCTGGAGGAGCTGACAATCTTGTCAGGGACCCGGACAAATAGGCATGGTGATGAGCGCTGGAATAAGACATGGGCGTGGTTAGAGCCCCAGGCAGCGACCCAGCGGAAGGGCTAGAAATTCTATGTGGAGCCGCTCCTTGAACTGGCACAGCAAGATGGGGGGCGGCACTCTCCATGTAGGGAGAAGAATGGGTCAAAGCAAGAGAGGGCATGGACACACAGGGAAGTGGAGGGATTTGGCTTGGCTGGAGAGTGGGAATACCAGTGGGAGAGAGGCCAGAGATGAAGCGCTTTCATGCAGTGATGCGGGGTGGTGGTCCTTAGGCAAAAGCAAGGAGCTTTTGTATTGTGAATATTGTGAATCAACTATACTTCAATGTAAAAAGGAAATATATTTAAATTCTTATATTAAATTTCAGTAAATTATATGCTTCCAAAAGCTCTTGGTGTTGCGTTTGTCTTCAGATCGTTTGGTCTGTGGGTTCACCTTTTCGATAATTGCTGGCATTTCTCTGAAGGTTACAAAGGAAAAAAGTTCTTAAAAAGTTAATGAGTCTGTCTTCTGGGGCTCCAAAAGGAAATTGAGACTGTCTGTAGTTTAACGACGGTCTAGCTGCCCTGTACAAGGACAATAAAAATCATGTGCTCCCCTCATCAGACAGGTTTTGAGTGGTTACCTGCTGCCCTTCCAAGGAGCTCTGAAGCAATCAGGGAGCCTATATCAAGCAGAGCGTTCATCTCTGATCCATCAGGTGGCTACCATTAAGCACATATCTTGACATTTACTTTAAAGGTGTTACCCACAACATCCTATCACTCATTTGATCAAAACCTGCTCTAAAGGGTTTATTTTAATGGCACACATTGGCCTTAGCATCCAGCACTTCCCTGTTTCAGACTCACAGATGGAGAAAAGATAAAGGACATCTGGCTTCTTTATAATTTAATTCGAGTCAGCGATCATTTATTCAGCGCTCAGCCCACGTAGGTCTCTACGTGGAGAGAGCCTCTACGTGTTGCAGCCTCCAGCCCACGTAGGTCTCTTTCTCCGGCTCCTTCTTGCCTCTCACCAACCTCCCGCATCAAAGTACTGCTCTTTCTATCCATTTAACTTAATGGAACCACCATTTAAAGGATCATCATTTAGACCCACAGGCGTGGAGAACAGACTTGTGGTTGCCAAGGGGGATGGAGTGGAGGAGGAATGGATTGGGAGTTTGGGATTAGCAGATGCAAATTACTATATGTAGGTTGGATAAACAACAAGGTCCTACTATATATATAGCACAGGGAACTCTGCTCAATATACTGTAATAACCTAAATGAGAAAAGAACTTGAAAAAGAATAGATACATGTATATGTATAACTGAATCACTTTGCAGTACACCTGAAACTAACACAACATTGTTAATCAAGTATACTCCAATATAAAATAAAAATTTAAAAGAATGGATAAACAACAATGTCCTTACTGTATAGCGCAGGGAACTATATTCAATATCCTGTAATAAACCATTATGAAAAAGAATATATATATATATATATATATATATATATATATATATATATATATATATATATATCTGAATCACGTTGCCGTACAGCAGAAATTAACACAACATTGTCAATCAAAGTATACTTCAATAAAATAAATTTTTAAAAAATGATTCTTGTTTACTTCACTCCCCCTCTCTGTCTATATCTAATCAATTATCAAAATGTGCTGATTTTCTCAAATGTCTTGCCTTCTCTCCAACCAACTACCCACTCTCAGGCTGGGTCTCTTGCAACAGCTTTATGATCCTTCTTGGTCCTGTCAGACTAGACCTGCTGGATTCTGGCCTTAGCACAAGTCCCAGGTCATCAGTACAACCCCACCTCTGCCCCTGCCACTGTCCTCGGCGCCCTTTCTCGGTGCAGGGCAGTTTCCCGGCAGGTAACACCTCCTTGATGGGAACCCGACCCATAAGTCACATCATTTTACTACTTCCAGCCTGCACCACAGAAAGGCTTGTAGTTTTCTGTACAAATCATGCTGCTTTTTGTCTCATTTATTTGTTCATATAAGAAATATTTATTAAGGTACCTGCTCTCTGCAAGTCTGGAAATGTAATGGTGAACTGAATGTCTACACAAGGTTACAGTCTATTGGATGCCTCTGGAAATCCCAGCTCCTCACCACAAATCATGGGTTTTATTCATTGTTGGGCATCACCTTCTAGAAGAGACTTCTGACCAACCAGGCTCCCCGACCCCACCTGCTTCACACCTGTCTCCTCCCCCGACTGTGCTTCTTTCTGCACATGTGAATATAAGAACAAATAGAGCTGCTCTGCAAGACCTCATAATCCGTGAGAGAAGATGAGAAATATGTGCATGTCCCCATAAAAATGCAGAGAGCAGTCAGAGAAACACAGCCTCCCTGTACTAGATAACAGAGAGATTCCCTCAAGAAACATGCCCTGGGCACCTGGTGTGAAGCATCTCCTGGTGCTTGATGACAAGAAGAGTAGGCAGAAGCCCATACATCTGAGGAAATCACAGACTGACATGGGGTTCAGAAATTTTCATAGAGAGGAAGATTTGAGATGGACAGAATTTCCAGAAAGGAGAGTGAGGAAAGGGTGAGCACTGTGGGCGTCAACAACTGGTGAGTGGTCCGTGGCAGGGTTTGCTGCAGGGATTAATTTCCCTGGAAGGGGAAAGGATAGCCAGAGAATTAATGTCTTAAATAAACAAGTAACCAATCTTTTAGGAGAAGGTGTAACCTCAAATTGACTAAATTTGTTTGATTCTGTTTGCATTTAAGTTTTCTGAGTCACGAGGGGATGGTCACTATTAATTCAGAGTGTGTGTCCAGGCAACAGCTAGAGATGTCAACTTACCATGAATCATTCAATAATTTACTAGTTCAATCTGAGTTTCAAAACATTCGTTTTCTTTTTTTCTTCTCTCTGTGTGCCAAGCATGGATTTAATACACAATTACTGATGGATTTATTTTAGCTCTGGTATAAATAGATCATACGCTTTCTGAGTCATGTAGTTTCATCCTTTTGTTTTTTTATCTTTAAATTTGATTTGTTTAAAAGTTAAAGAGGGGTGGAGTCAAGATGACGGTGTGGGAAGGTGCGGACTTAGCTTCTCCCCACAACTACAGTGCCCGCCGGCCGCTGGGGGGAGACTCTGACCCCCAAGGAGTTGGGAGAAACCCCAAAGTGAACCAGTAGGATGTAGGGGGACTGAGGGGGTAGGAGGAGTGGAGACCAGACAAGATCGGCGTCCCTGAGGCGGGAGAGATCAGGAGAGGCAGGTGGGAGGGGCCCTCCCAGACCGGAAGAGCAGGAGAGGAGAGGAGGGTATCTGCCCTGAGCACTCGAGCCCAGGAAGCCTGCTGGGCTCCCAGGTGAGTCCCCCGCCCTCTGAGACCAGGGTGGGGGGCACCCTGAGCCCCTTCTGCTTCTTGGGCCTAAGCCCCACTGCCCACAGCCCCCAGGGCCTTTTCCAGCCCTGTGGGTCCTGAGCATTGGCCCCGCCCACCCCATAAACCTCGCCCTTGCTTAGGCCCCACCCTCCACAGCCAAGACCTTCTCCCCCCCCCCCTTTTTTTTTTCTTTTCCCTCCTTCTCTTTTTTACTATTGTGGTACTGATGTACCTTCTGGTTGTTGATTCATCTATATTTTTATTTTTATATTCTTACTAACATATCTGTTAGTTTCCTAGTCTAATTTTAGTTTTTACTTTGTTATTGTTCTTTTTTTTTTTTTTTTTGCCACCCCACACAGCTTGTGGGATCTTGGTTCATGACCCAGGGGTCTGGCTGAAGCTCCTGCAGTGGGAGTTCCGAGTCCAAACCACTGGACTAACAGAGAACCTTAGACCCCAGAGAATATTCATCAGAGTGAGGTCTCACAGAGGTCTTCATCTCAGCACCAAGACCCAGCTCCACCCAATAGCCTACAAACTCCAGTGTTGGAAGCCTCAGGCCAAACAACCAGTAAAACAGGAACACAGTGCCACTCATTAAAAAAAAAAAAAAAATGAGATGGCAAAAAAATGTCACAGATGAAGGAGCACAGTAAAAACCTACAAGACCAAATAAATGCAGAGGAAATAGGCAATCTACCTGAAAAACAATTCAGAGTAATGATAGTAAAGGTGATCCAGAATCTCGGAAATAGAATGGAAGCACATATTGAGAAAATACAAGAAATGTTTAACAAAGATCTACAAGAACTAAAGAACAAACCAACAGAGATGAACAACACAATAAATGAAATGAAAAATACACTACACAGAATCAATAACAGAATAACTGAGGCAGAGGAACGAATAAGTGTGCTGGAAGACAAAATGGTGGAAATAATTGCCAAGGAGCAGAATAAAGAAAAAAGAATGAAAAGAATTGAAGACAATCTTGGAGACCTATGGGACAACACTAAACGCACCAACATTTGAATTACAGGGGTCCCAGAAGAAGAAGAGAAAAAGAAAGGGTCTGAGAAAAAGTTTGAAGAGATTATAGTTGAAAACTTCCCTAACATCAGAAAGGAAATAGTCACCCAAGTCCAGGAAGCACAGAGAGTCCCATACAGGATAAACCCTAGGAAAAACACGCTAAGACACATATTAATCAAACTCACAAAAATGAAATTCAAAGAAAAAATATTAAAAGCAGCAAGGGAAAAATAAAAAAATAACATACAAAGGAATCCCCATAAGGTTATCAGCTGATTCTTCAGCAGTAACTCTGCAGGCCAGAAGGGAGTGGCAGGATATACTTAAAGTGATGAAAGAGAAAAACCTACAACCAAGATTACTCTACCCAGCAAGGATCTCATTCAGATTCGATGGAGAAGTCAAAAGCTTTTCGGACAAGCAAGAGCTAAGAGAATTCAGCACTACCAAACCAGCTCTACAACAAATGCTAAATAAACTTCTCTAGGCGGGAAATACAAGAGAAGAAAAAGACCTACAAAAACAAACCCAAAACAATTAAGAAAATAGTAATAGGAACATACATATCGATATTAACCTTGAATGTAAATGGATTAAATGCCCCAACCAAAAGACACAGACTGGCTGAATGGATACAAAAGCAAGACCCATATATATACTGTCTACAAGAGACCCACTTCAGACCTAGGGACACATACAGACTGAAAGTGAAGGGATGGAAAAAGATATTCCATGCAAATGGAAATCAAAAGAAAGCTGGAGTAGCAATAGTCATATCAGATAAAATAGACTTTAAAATAAAGACTGTTACAATAGATAAGGAGGGACACTACATAAGGATCAAAGGATCAATCCAAGAAGAAGGTATAACAATTATAAATGTTTATGCACCCAAGATAGGAGCACCTCAATACATAAGGCAAATGTTAACAACCATGAAAGGAGAAATCGACAGTAACACAATAATAGTAGGGGACTTTAACACCCCACTTACACCAATGGACAGGTCATCCAAACAGAAAATAAGTAAGGAAACACAAGCTTTAAATGACAAAATAGACCAGATAGATCTAATTGATATTTATAGAACATTCCACCCAAAAGTGGCAGAGTACATTTTCTTCTCAAGTGCACATGGAATATTCTCCAGGATAGATCACATCGTGGATCACAAATCAAGCCTCAGAAAAATTGAAATTGTATCAAGCATCTTTTCTGACCACAATGCTATGAGATTGGAAATCAATTACAGGAAAAAAACTGTAAAAAACACAAATACATGGAGGCTAAACAGTGTGCTACTAAATAACCAAGAGATCACTGAAGAAATCAAAGAAGAAATAAAAAAATACATAGAAACAAATGACAACGGAAACACAATGACCCAAAACCTATGGAACACAGCAGAAGCAGTTCTAAGAGGGAAGTTTATAGCAATTCAGTCTCACCTCAAGAAACAAGAAAAATCTCAAATAAACAACCTAACCCTAAACTTAAAACAACTAGAGAAAGAAGAACAAAGAAAATCCAAAGTCAGTAGAAGGAAAGAAATAGAGATCAGAGCAGAAGTAAATGAAATAGAAATGAAGAAAACAATAGCAAAGATCAATAAAACTAAAAGCTGGTTCTTTGAGAAGATAAACAAAATTGATAAACCCTTAGCCAGACTCATCAAGAAAAAAAGGGAGAGGATGCAAATCAATAAAATTAGAAATGAAAAAGGAGAAATCACAACTGACACTGCAGAAATATGAAGGATTATAAGATACTACTACAAACAACTATATGCCAATAAAATGGACAACCACGAGGAAATGGACAAATTCTTGGAAATGTACAATTTTCCAAGACTGAACCAGAAAGAATTAGAAAATATAAACAGACTTACCACAAGTAATGAAATTGAAACTGTAATTAAAAATCTTCCAACAAACAAAAGTCCAGGACCAGATGGCTTCACAGGCGAATTCTATCAAACATTTAGAGAACAGCTAACAATGATCCTTCTCAAACTCTTCCAAAAAATTGCAGAGGGAGAAACACTCCCAAATTCATTCTATGAGGCCACCATCACCCTGATACCAAAACCAGAAAAAAAAAATCACAAAAAAAGAAAATTATAGACCAATATCACTGATGAACATAGATGCAAAACTCCTGAACAAAATACTAGCAAACAGAATCCAACAGCACGTTAAAAGAATCATATGTCATGTTCAAATGGGATTTATCCCAGGAATACAAGGATTCTTCAATATACACAAATCAATCAATGTGATACACCACATTAACAAATTAAGGAATAAAAACCATATGATCATCTTAATAGATGCAGAAAAAGTTTTGACAAAATTCAACATCCATTTATGACAAAAACTCTCCAGAAAATGGGCATAGAGGGAACCTACCTCAACATAATAAAGGCCATATATGACAAAGCCACAGCAAGCATCATACTCAATGGTGAAAAATTGAAAGCGTTTCCACTAGGATCAGGAAAAAGACAAGGATGTCCACTCTTGCCACTATTATTCAACATAGTTTTGGAAGTCCTAGCCACAGCAATCAGAGAAGAAAAAGAAATACAAATTGGAAAAGAGGAAGTAAAACTGTCACTGTTTGTAGATGACATGATGCTATACATAGAAAATCCTAAAGATGCCACCAGAAAACTACTAGAGCTAATCAATGAATTTGGTAAGGCTGTAGGATACAAAATTACTGCACAGAAATCTCTGGCATTCCTATACACCAGCAACGAAAAATCAGAAAGAGAAATTAAGGAAACACTCCCATTTACCACTGCAACAAAAAGAATAAAATACCTAGGAATAAACCTGCCTAAGGAGGCGAAAGACTTGTACTCAGAAAACTGTAATACACTGATGAAAGAAATCAAAGATGACATAAACAGTTGGAGAAATATGCCATGTTCTTGGATTGGAAGAATCAATATTGTGCAAATAACTATACTACCCAAAGCAATCTACAGATTCAATGCAATCCCTATCAAACTACCAATGGTATTCTTCACAGAATTAGAACAAAAAAATCTTACAATTCGTATGGAAAAACAAAAGACCCCGAATAGCCAAAGCAATCTTGAGAAAGAAAAACGGAGTTGGAGGAATCATGCTCCCCAACTTCAAACTATACCACAAAGCTCCAGTAATCAAGACAGTATGGTACTGGCACAAAAACAGAAATATAGATCAATGGAACAGGATAGAAAGCCCAGAGATAAACCCACGCACATATGGTCAACTTATTTTTGATAAAGGAGGCAAGAATATACAATGGAGAAAAGACAGCCTCTTCAATAAGTGGTGCTGGGAAAACTGGAGAGCTACATGTAAAAGAATGAAATTAGAACACTGCCTAATACCATACACAAAAATAAACTCCAAATGTATTAAAGACTCAAATGTAAGACCAGACACTATAAAACTTTTAGAGGAAAACATAGGAAAAACACTCCTTGACATAAACCACAGCAAGATCTTTTTTGACCCACCTCCTAAAGTAACAGAAATGAAAACAAAAGTAAGCCAATGGGACTTAATTAAACTTAAAAGCTTTTGCACAGCAAAGGAAACCATAAACAAGACAAAAAGACAACCCTCAGAATGGGAGAAAATATTTGCAAATGAAACAACAGACATAGGATTAATCTCCAAAATATACAAACAGCTCATGGAGCTCAATATCAAAAAAACAAACAATCCAGTTAAAAAATGGGCAGAAGACCTAAATAGACATTTCACCAAGGAAGACATACAGATGGCCAAGAGACACATGAAAAGATGCTCAACATCACTAATTATTAGAGAAATGCAAATCAAAACTACAATGAGGTGTCACCTCATGCCTGTCAGAATGGCCATTATCAAAAAAGCTAGAAACAATAAATGCTGGAAAGGGTGTGGTGAAAAGGGAACTCTCCTACACTGTTGGTGGGAATGTAAACTGATACAGCCACTATGGAAAGCAGTATGGAGGTTTCTTTAAAAACAAAAATAGAATTACCATATGACCCAGCAATCCCACTACTGGGCATATACCCTGAGAAAACCATAATTCAAAAAGAGACATGCACCACAATGTTCATTGCAGCACTATTTACAATAGCCAGGACATGGAACCAACCTAAATGTTCATCGACAGATGAATGGATAAAGAAGATGTGGCACATATATACAATGGAATATTACTCAGCCATAAAAAGAAATGAAATTGAGTTATTTGTAGTGAGGTGGATGGACCTAGAGTCTGTCATACAGAGTGAAGTAAGTCAGAAAGAGAAAAACAAATACCATATGCTAACGCATATATATGGACTCTAAAAAAAACAAAAACAAAAACATGGTACTGATGAACCTAGTTGCAGGGCAGGAATAAAGAGGTAGACATAGAGAATGGACTTGATGACATGGGGTGGGAGGGCGAAGGTGGGGCAAAGTGAGAGTAGCATCAACATATATACACTACCGAATGTAAAATAGTTGGCTGGTGGGAAGCAGCAGCAAAGCACAGGGAGATCAGCCCGGTGTCTTGAGATGACCTAGAGGGGTGGGATAGGGAGGATGGGAGGGAGACGCAAGAGGGAGGGGACATGGGGACATGTGTATGCATATGGCTGATTCGCTTTGTTGTGCAACAGAAACTAACATGGTACTGTGAAGCAATTATACTCCAATAAAGATCTATTAAAAAAAAGTTAAAGAAATCAATTCCTTATAAAATTATCAAAAATACTACATATAGAATTTCACATGTATTTGTTAGTTAATTATGCCTTATAGCCTGCTTATATCCAAATCAGAAATGGCATTATACCCTCTTTACTTTCTAACATTTCCAAGTTCTTCAATTTGTGAGGCCAGGAAGTAGCTATTGGAATTGCTGCAAAGCAGAAATTTGATCTGGGTCACATCTGACCGAACAAGAGCAGAAAACACATTCTTTTAAAATATCCACAAATCATATACGAATATTAGACCATATCACGGTCCACTAAGACAAACCTCAATATACTTAAAAGAATTGAAATCATGCAGTGTGTTCTCTGACTACAATGGAATCAATAAGAGACGGATAATAGGAAAATCTCCAAACATGTGGAAACTAAACAACGCATTACTAAATAATCCATGGGTTAAAGAGGACGTCTCAATGAATGTAAAAGTACATTACATTGGATGAAAATGAAAATACACTGTATCTTAATTTGTAGGACACACCTAAATCATTGCAGAGGGAAATAGCACAAAATGCTTACATTAGAAAAGAGGGAAAGTCTCAAATTGAGCGTCTAAGCTTCCACCTCCAGAACCTAGAAAAAGATGAATAAAGTAAGCATGAAGAGTGCTTAAGGAAGTAAATAATAAACACAGAAGCTGATGACATTGAAAACAGAAAAATAACAGAGAAAATTAATGGGGAAAATCTGGTTCATTGAAAGAGCAATAAAATTGGCAAACCTCTATCAGGACTGACAAAGTAAAAAGAGAAAAGACACAAATCACCATCAGGAATGAAACAGGAGATACCAGTACAGATTCTGAAGACATCAAAAGGATAATAAGGAAATACCACAAACATCTCTACAGGCAGACATACATTTAGCAACTTAGGTGAAACTTCCTCAAAAGCAAAATTACCGCAGCTCACTCAATATGAAATAAATAATTTGAATAGCCTGGAATGATTATGGAAATTTAAATCTTACTTTAAAAACTCTAAAAAATAACTTGAAAAGACACATGCACCCCATGTTCATTGCAGCACTATTTACAATAGCCAAGACACAGGAGCAACCTAAGTGTCCATTGACAGATGAATGGATAAAGAAGACGTGGTACTTATATACAATGGAATATCACTCAGCCATAAAAAAAGAATGAAATAATGCCATTTGCAGCAACATGGATGGACCTAGAGATTATCATACTAAGTGAAGCAAGTCAGACAGAGAAAGACAAGTATCATATGATATCGCTTATATGTGGAATCTAAAAAAAAAGATACAAATGAACTTATTTACAAAACAGAAATAGAGTCACAGATGTAGAAAACAAGCTTATGGTTACCAGGGGAAAAAGGGGAGGGGGGGCTAAATTGGGAGATTGGGATTGACATATACACACTGCTATATATAAAATAGATAACTAATAAGGACCTGCTGCCATGACATAGCTGCCACAATTCTGAGAATTGGCCTCAAGGAAACGGGAACAAACCAACTCTGGAACTGAAGATTAACTGTACCTAAAACAATCAAGATGACGCTGGTTAGACCACCAATGACCAATTTCAAGATGACGGTCAGAGCTGGCTGTGCTGTTTCTGTGTGTAGCCCCCTCCCTCTGTCTATAAAAGCTCTTGCCCACTGATTGTCAGTCGGAGGAGTCGGCCTTTGGATAGGAATCTGCCTTCCCCACCTCCCCCACTGCTTTCCTCCTCACCGGCATCTGAAATAAAGCAAACTTTTCTTTCCACCAACCTTGTCTCTTTATTGCTTTTGAGCGGCAAGCAACCAGACCCCATTTTCGGTTACACTGGGAGTTCTAGCAAGTACAATAAGTCAAGGAAAGGAAATAAAATGCATATGGATCAGAAAGGAAGAAATAGAACTGTCCCATTTTGTAGATGACATAATAATCTATATTAAAAATTCCAAGAAATCTTAAAAAACTCTTAGCACTAAGACATGAGTTTTGCAAAGTCTCAGGATAGAAGATAAACATACAAAAATGAAATTCTACTTATATATACTAGTAATAAACGTGGACACCACAGTCAAAAAAAATACAATACCATGTACGGTTGCTCAAAAACGTGAAATATTTGGGGGTCAAACTAGCAAAATATGCACAGATCTTGTACACTGAAAACTACATAGTACTGATGGAAGAAAATTTAAATAAATGGTGAGACATACCATGTTCATGAATTAGAAGGTTGAACATAATAAAATCAATTCTCCCCAAACTGATATACAGGTTTAATGCAATTCCTATCAAAATCTCAGCCAGAGGATATGTAGATATAGACAAGATTATTCCAAAAGTTATTTAGAAATACAAAGTAATTAGGATAATTAAAACAATTTTGATAAAGAAGAATAAACTAAGAAGATTCATTCTACCCAATTTTAAGATGTATTATTTAGCTAAAACAAACAGGACTGTGTGGTTTGGGCAGAACAATAGACACATAAATCAATGGAATAGAGAACTCAGAAGTAGACCCACACAGATATGTCCAACTTTTTGGTAAAGTTTCAAAAGCAATTCAACAGAGTAAAGACAGACTTTTCAACACTTGGTGCCGGAGCAATTGGAAACCCACAGGCAAAAGAAAATGAATCTTTACCTAAACTTCACTTTTTATACAAAAGTTAACTCAAAATGGATCACCAATTTTAAAAGTTAAACATAATACTATTAACCTTTTAGAAAAAAAATAGGAGAACATCTTGGGATCTAGTGGCAAAAAGAGTTCTCAGACACCAAAAGCATGATCCATAAAAAGAAAAATTGATAAATTGGACTTCATAAAAATTAAAAGTTTTGCTCTGTCAGGAGAATAAAAGGACAAACTACTATAGATGGGGAGAAAACGTTTGCATACTACATATCCAGTGAAGGACCAGTATCTAAAATATACCAAAAAAACCTCTCAAAACCCAACAGTAAAATAAACAACTGAATTAGAAAATGGTTGAAAGGCATGAAGAAACATTTCACTGAAGAGAATACACAGATGGCAAATAATCACATGGAAATGTGTTCAACATCATTAGCCATTAGGAAATGCAAATTAAAACCACTATGAGATACCGCTACACACCATACAGAATGGCTAAAATAAATAATAATGACAACACCAAATTCTGATGAGGACGTGGGGAAACTGGATCACTCATACATTGTCAGTGGAAACGTAAAATCATACAGCTACTCAAACAGTTTGGCAGTTTCTTTAAAAACGAAATATTCCACAACCGTGGAGTCCAGCAATTGCACTCCTGGGTGTTTATCCCAGAGAAATGAAACTTATGGTCAGACCAAAGCTGTACACACATGTTGTAGCGGCTTTATTTGCAATAGTCCAAACCTGGAAATGACCCAGATGTCTCTCAGTGGGTGAAGCAGTGGTACATCTATACAATGGAAATCCTAGTCAGCAATAAAAAAAGGAACAATCTGTTGATACATGCAAGAGCCTGGATAAATCCCCAGAGAATTATGCTGAGTGAAAAAAGCCAGTCCCCAAAGGTTATAATACTGTATGATTCCATTCACATAACATACTTGTAATGACAAAATTATAGAAATGGAGAGCAGATTAATGTTTGCCAGGCATTTAAAAAAAAAAAAAAAAGAGAAGGAGAGAGGGGAGCAAGAGGGAGGCAGGTCTGGCTATAAAAGAGCTACAGGAGGGATCCCTAGGTGATGGAAAAGCTCGGTACCTTGACTGTATCCGTGTCAATATCCTGGCAGTGATATAGTGTATCATTTTGCAAGATGTTACCATTGGAGAGACTGGGTAAAAAGGCACATGGGCTTTGTCTGTAGTATTTCTTTTTTTTTTTCTTAATAAATTTATTTATTTTATTTTATTTATTTTATTTTTGGCTGCGTTGGGTCTTCGTTGCTGTGTGCGGGCTTTTTTCTCTGGTTGCGGCGAGCGGGGGCTACTCTTCGGTGCAGTGCGTGGGCTTCTTATTGCAGTGGGTTCTCTTGTGAAGCACGGGCTCTAGGAACGTGGGCTTCAGTAGTTGTGGAGCACGGGCTCAGTAGTTGTGGTGCACGGGCTTAGTTGCTCCGTGGCATGTGGGATCTTCCCGGACCAGGGATCGAACCCGTGTCCCTTGCATTGGCAGGTGGATTCTTAACCACTGCGCCACCAGGGAAGCCCTGTCTGTAGTATTTCTTACAACTCATGTCAATCTATAATTATCTCGAAATAAAAAGTTTGATTTTTAAATATGGCCCTTTGATTTCATGTATCAATGTCTTGAGGTTGGCATCTGCCTCTAACGAGAACTCACTGTGTTCACATAATCAGGTTTCTGAGGGTCAGCGTTCACCCACGACAAGTCCAGTATGGACAGCTTCGTCTGTGAAGACTTTTGGGACCTTTGGAAATATCCAACCTGACCTTTGCTGTATTATTTTCCACTTTCAAGCTTCTATAAATTCTAAGATTATTTCAGAGATTCATTCGAGTCCCCCTTTTCCATGGAGTTCTGCTTCTCCACCCTGGGGTCCTGGACGCTCCTCTCTGAAACCCTCTCTATGGACACCTGTCTATCTAGTGTAGGTGCCACGAGCCCCGTGGGGCTGTGGAGCCCTTGAGAGGTGCTGGTGTGACGTGAGAGTTGCTGGAAGTGAAAAACACAGACCAGATTTTGAACTCAGTGTGAAAAAGGGCATAATGCTTTATTCTGTTTATATGGACTTCATGTTAAAATGATAATATTCTAGATATAGTGGACTAAATAAATGATAGTAATAAAATTACTTTCTTAACTTGGGTGTAAAATGTGAAATCCCGTGCACAGCTCGCATTTTTGGCGCACGTCGTGTTTCTACTGGACCCACTGATGGAATCTCACCATCTAAGCATCAACATCCACCACTGCAGTCTTCCTTAGCAGCAATTTTAAAACTGCCTACTATTTACTACTTATATATGCCACCTGCTGATGGCAGAGACTAAAGACTGCTCTTATTCCAATCACCCTTTTACCCCGTCTTCCTGAATCACATAGACTATAAAGCTGAAATTTCATTTCCCCGGAGTCCCTTGTAGCTAAGTTTCGAATGAGATCAAGCTCCCGCCATCAGGCTGCACAAACGAGAGGAAATGGAACAGCCATCACAGTGGGGAGGTTCTCTGGCAGGCATGCATTTCACAACCGACATCTAGTTTCCTGGGGCAGCTGTGCACGGGGTCGAGGGGCTGATCCCCAGCACCGGAGGTGCCATATGCCACGGGCTGCGGTGGCACTGTGGTTTCTGCCCTACAGCCCTGTCGTGTGATGGGCCGTCTTTCCTGGCTGGCTTGCACCTCACTGCACATCTTCTGCTGATGCAGCATCCCTGTGTGGGTCTCAGCCCCCTTCAGGGATTCTATGAGCTCCTAATATGCTTTAATAGGCTCCTTTATGCTCAAATGTACTAGAATAGACAATGGGACCTGCGACTAATACTGCTGACCAAAGTCAAATGTATGTCTTTTGAGAAAGAGGACTAGTCTCTCCTTTGAATGTGTGTTACTAACATAATTTGCATGACTCAGTAAAGAGGTCCATAAATAAATGTTGTGATAATAATGATCAGAATGCCAGATTCTACTGCAGGGTAATAGCCATGGGCTTTTCAGAACAATCATACATGGCATGGAAAAGATTTTTTCAAAACTCTCAATTCTTATACTAAAGTAAGAGAATGTGGGGACTTCCCTGGCGGTCCAGTGGTTAGGACTCTGTGCTTTCACTGCTGAGGGCGTGGGTTCAATCCCTGGTCAGGGAATTAAGATCCCACCAGCTGCGCCGTGTGGCCAAAAAAAATTTAAAAACAAAATAAGAGAATTTCATTTGACTCACAACAATGAGTTGATGAAAAAATGTCACTGTTGAGGAAAAACATCGTTATAACTTACATGTCCCTTTGCTTACAGTCTGATTTGTATTTATATGTTTTAATAAATATTAATTTTTCTGATCACCAAGTTTCTTTTGGCACTAAGGACATCATCAACGAATCCTAATAGTCAACATCCTAAATTCTGAAAGCCAAGAACGGTATCCTTGTTCCTTTGAATATGGAACTTTTGGAATTTATCCGACACAGGTCAGGAGAGACCATCTGCAATGTGCCCTGGGCATCGCAAGGCCCTCTTTTCTCAAGCCATCTCTCTGGGTGGTGTCTGTAGCAAACAACCTTAGGGATGGATAGTGCCTCCCTTGGGCTCAAAGAGCAGACTCTTTGGAGGTTCCCCAAGCTCAGTGTTCTCTAGTCACACATCCAATGCACGTACAGGTAACTGTCTGGACTGTTCATCCCCATGGGACTCGGAGGGCCAGGGAACCAATGTGAATTGTGCTACTTGCTGCGCTGAGTAACAAAGTCCTTTGTCTCTGACCCAGAAGTTTTGTGTCTTCCTCTGGTAACCATCAAACAGGAAGGGATAACTTATAAGCATAGTAAATCGGGTAAAATCAAATGTCAGGCCTGACCTCTAATATTTGAGTGACTCTTTGGCTGCTTCTTTTTTTTTTTGACTCTTTGACTTCTTAATACCAGGGGTACAATTTTTAGACTCCATAGTAATAGCTTCAATCTGCTTCAAAAGACTGGGCCATTTCTGAGTCTCCAGAAATTACGGTTCTCTAATATGGGTAATGGAAGTGCCTTAGGGTCTATTGCCACAAAACCTGTTTAATTTTCAGAAGCTATTAAAATATGATTGCATGCTATGCTAACTATTGAATATTATTACCATTTGTTCTGTTTGCCCAGATATAGTATTTTTTTTTAAAGTACATTGCTCTTTTTTTTTAATGTTTATTTATTTATTTATTTTTGGCTGCGTTGGGTCTTCGTTGCTGCGCGCGGGCTTTCTCTAGTTGCGGCGAGCGGGGGCTACTCTTCGTAGGAGTGCGCAGGCTTCTCATTGCAGTGGCTTCTGTTGTTGAGGAGCACGGGCTCTAGGCACACAGGCTTCAGTAGTTGTGGCACGTGGGTTCAGTAGTTGTGGCTCGCGGGCTCTAGAGCGCAGGCTCAGTAGTTGTGGTGCACGGGCTTAGTTGCTCCGCGGCATGTGGGATCTTCCCGGACCAGGGCTCGAACCCGTGTCCCCTGCTTTGGCAGGCGGATTCTTAACCACTGCACCACCAGGGAAGCCCCAGATACAGTATTTATAGCATAATCTTCTGGTTCATTTCCAACAGAAGGGCATTTATAAATTGCAGGCTGCCCCGCGTGCGTGCTTCAGAAGCAGCTGACGCCCAGCACACCTCTTTTTACTCATTCATTTCACAAACATTTTTCGAGGAGGGCCTACGTTTCCAAAGGCACTGGACTGCGTGCCGGAGCAGCACGGAGATGTATATGGCAGGATCTCTGTGCTGCATACTATCCGCTCGTTCCTTCCTCACGTTGGAGGGGGAGAG
This sequence comes from Balaenoptera ricei, assembly GCF_028023285.1. Classification (NCBI taxonomy): domain Eukaryota; kingdom Metazoa; phylum Chordata; class Mammalia; order Artiodactyla; family Balaenopteridae; genus Balaenoptera; species Balaenoptera ricei. The sequence goes on from NC_082655.1 coordinate 80,093,113, forward strand.
AGCCTGGAGTCCGGGGGATTTGACAGGAGGCTCACACAGGAGCTGGCAGCATGCTCAACTAGTGGGTGCAGAAATGAGGGTCTGACGGAAGCGAAGACGGCTTAGAAGACTGGAGCAGGTGCGGGGCTGGAGCCACGGGGGAAGTAGCAGGTGATGGTTCTGAGGTTTAAGACTCGGTGCCTTGAGTGCTGGTGATACCCACCGCCAGATAGAGAATTCTGCACGAGAACGTCTCCGGGAGGGGGTGAGGGAAGGAAAGCAGGTGGTAGGTTTTCGTCGTTGGCGTCTAGGGCAGCGGCGGGACGTGAGTGTAAGGAGTCAGGGGGTATCACGTGGGCTCAGGAAGGGGCCGGAGCAGGACGTGGCCGTGCGCGCTGTGCGTGTGCCGGCGATGCTGGGCTCGCAGAGGGGACGGTCCCCGCGGCAGTGCCAGGGAGGAGCACGGTGGGGAAGGACGGAACCTCCTGGGCCCCACCTCCGGGCAGTAACATGAGGAGGGGCCTCGGAAGGGCAGACAGAAGGAAGCACGCAGAGAGGCAGTGAGTCCAAAGCCACAGGGAGCGCTTCCAGAGGGAAGGCAGGCCGGCACCTGCACGCTACAGAGGGCTCAGAGAAGATGACTCCTGCGAGAGGCCGCTGGGAGGCGAGCCCATCCTTGGGCACATGCTTGTGGAAGCCACGGCAGCTGGCAGGGCCCGGGCCGCTGGTCGTTGTGGCCAACTCCCAAGGGCCTGCCAGCTCGCGTTCCTTTGAACTCAGGGTGCGAGCACCTAGATGTCCCCAGGCCACACCTGATTTCGGTTAAAACCAAAGCCAACACCCCATCACCTGCCAACACCTCAACACCCACCCTTTGGCTCCTCTGGACCGAAGTTCCTGATCCTCGCGGTGATTGTTGCTGAGGACTCCAGGGCCCAAGAAAGGCCAGGCGGTGCCCACCTGCTCCCGCCACCCAGCCCTGGGTCCACGGGGTGGATTTGCTGCTTCAGCGCTGAACACCTCGGCCGTGGCTCCTTGCCAACCACCCGCCCTGCCCCCAGGACACTTCACAGCGTACCTGGGCCACGACGTGAGCCATTCTCTACTAGTGACACCGGCTCCAAAGCAGTGCCGCACTTTGCCGTCCCCCATAGTCGCAGCTCACTGAGTCTGTACCCAGAGCTCTCAGCCCCTCTCTCCCCGGGTTCAGGCCTGGCTGGAGCCCAGCACGGGGCAGAGAAGGTGCTGGAAATGCAGAGCCGTTCCTAGCCCGAGCTTCTGTGCTCCGCTCTCTCTGTGCTTAAAATGAGAACTTGATCAGGACAGGCCTCCGTCACGGCTACAAGCCAGCTGCCATGGGTCAGGCTCCAGCCATCCCCCTACACCCGCCCCCCAGGCCTGAAGTGTAGGCTGAGCTCCACGAGCCTCTCGCGGACACACCCACGGGTCTCACCAGCCTTATGATGGATGTTCAGGGAAACAATATGAGGAGAAGGGACTTTTTTCCAAAAGGTTTTGTCATTTTACTAAAAATATTTATTTTTTATTGTTTTAATTGTAGTTGATTTACAATACTTTGTTCGTTTCAGGTGTACAGTGTAGTGATTCAGTTATTTTCTTTTTCTGATTATACTCCATGATAAGTGATTGTAAGATATTGAATGTAGTTCCCTGTGCTATACAGTAAATCTTTGTTGCTAATCTATTTTATATATAGTAGTGTGTATCTATTCATCTCATACTCCTAATTTGTCCCTCCCCAGCTCCCTCTCCCCCTTGGTAACTATAAGTTTGTCTTCTATGTCTGTGACTCTTTCTGTTTTGGATATAGATTCATTTGTATTATTTTTTAGATTCCACATATAAGTGATATCACAGAATATTAATCTGACTCTGTCTGACTTAACATCACTTAGTATGATAATCTAGGTCCATCCATGTTGCTGCAAATGGCATTATTTCATTCTTTTTTATGGCTGAATAATATTCCAGTGTATCTGTGTACCATGCCTTCTTTATCCAGTCATCTGTCGATGGACGCTTAGGTTGTTTCCATGTCTTGGCTATTGTAAGTAGTGTTCCTGTGAACATTAGGGTGCAAATGTCTTTTGAATTAGTGTTTTCATTTCCTTTGCATGTGTTTCCAGAAGTGGAATTTCTGTATCTTACAGTAGTTATATAGGAACCTCCACACTGTTTTCCATAGTGGCTGCCCCAATTTACATTCTCACCAGCAGTGCACAAGTGTTCCCTTTTCTCCACATCCTCACCAGCATTTGTTGTCTCTTATCTTTTTGATGGTAGCCTTTCTAACAGGTGTGAGGTGGTATCTCATTGTGGTTTTGATTTGCATTTCCCTATTGACTAGTGATGTTGAGCATCTTTTCAACTTGTTGACCATCTTTTCTTTGGAAAAATGTCTACTTTTTTCCTTTGTCAAAAATAATATGTGGGACCTTCAAGATGGTGGAGGAGTAAGACGTGGAGATCACCTTCCTCCCCACAAATACATCAAAAATACATCTACATGTGGAACAACTCCTACAGAACACCTACTGAACACTGGCAGAAGACCTCAGACCTCCCAAAAGGCAAGAAACTCCCCCACGTACCTGGGTAGGGCAAAAGAAAAAAGAAAAAACAGATACAAAAGAATAGGGACGGGACCTGCACCTCTGGGAGGGAGCTGTTAAGAACAGATGCCTTCAGGCAACCTACATGCAGAGGCAGGGCCAAATCCAAAGCTGAACCCCAGGAGCTGTGTGAACAAAGAAGAGAAAGGGAAATCTCTCCCAGCAGCCTCAGGAGCAGTGGATTAAATCTCCACAATCAACTTGATGTACCCTGCATCTGTGGAATACCTGAATAGACAACGAATCATCCCAAAATTGAGGCAGAAGACTTTGGGAGCAACTGTAGACTTGGGGTTTGCTGTCTGTGACTGACTTGTTTCTGATTTTTATGTTTATCTTAGTAGAGTTTTCAGTGCTTTTATGATTGGTGGATTTCTTTATTGGCTTGGTTATTATTTTTTTTTTAATTTTTAATTTTAATAATTTTTATTTATTTATTTTTTCTTTCTTTTTTTCTCCCTTTTCTTCTGAGTCATGTGGCTGACAGGGTCTTGGTGCTCTGGCTTGGTGTCAGGCCTGAGCCTCTGAGGTGAGAGAGCCGAGTTCAGGACGTTGGACCACCAGAGACCTCCCAGCCCCATGTAATATCAGTCAGTGAGAGCTCTCCCAGAGATCTCTGTCTCAACACTAAAACCCAGCTCCACCCAACGGCCAGCAAGCTACAGTGCTGGACACCCCATGCCAAACAACTAGGTAGACAGGAACACAACCCCACCCATTAGCAGAGGAGCTGCCTAAAATTATACTAAGTTCCCAGACACCCCAAAACACACCACTGGATGCAGTCCTGCCCACCAGAAACACAAGATCCAGCCCCACCCACCACAACACAGGCACCAGTCCCCTCCACCAGGAAGCCTACACAACCCACTGAACCAACCTCACCCACTGGGGGCAGACATCAAAACCAACGGGAACTACAGGCCTGCAGCCTGCAAAAAGGAGAGCCCAAACACAGTAAGTTAAACAAAATGAGAAGACAGAGAAATATGCAACAGATGAAGGAGCAAGGTAAAAACCCACCAGACCAAACAAATGAAGAGGAAATAGGCAGTCTACCTGAAAAAGAATTCAAAGTAATGATAGTAAAGATGATCCAAAATTTTGGAAATAGAATGGAGAAAATACAAGAAATGTTTAACAAGGACCTAGAAGAACTAAAGAGCAAACAAACAATGATGAACAACACAATAACTGAAATTAAAAATTCTGTAGAAGGAATCAATAGCTGAATAACTGAGGCAGAAGAACGGGTAAGTGACCTGGAAGATAAAATAGTGGAAATAACAACCACAGAGCAGAATAAAGAAAAAAGAGTGAAAAGAATTGAGAACAGTCTCAGAGACCTCTGGGACACCATCAAACACACCAACATTCGAATTATAGGGGTCCCAGAAGAAGAAGAGAAAAAGAAAGGGTCTGAGAAAATATTTGAAGAGATTATAGTTGAAAACTTCCCTAACATGGGGAAGAAAATAATCAAGTCCAGGAAGCACAGAGAGTCCCATACAAGATAAATCCAAGGAGAAACATGCCAAGACACATATTAATCCAACTATCAAAAATTAAATTCAAAGAAAAAATATTAAAAGCAGCAAGGGAAAAACAACAAATAACATACAAGGGAATCCCCGTAAGGTTAACAGCTGATCTTTCAACAGAAACTCTACAAGCCAGAAGGGAGTGACAGGACATATTTTAAGTGATGAAAGGGGAAAACCTACAACCAAGATTATTCTATCCAGCAAGGACACCTAAGTGTCCATCAACAGATGAATGGATAAAGAAGATGTGGCACATATATACAGTGGAATATTACTCAGCCATAAAAAGAAACGAAATTGAGTTATTTGTAGTGAGGTGGATGGACCTAGGGTCCGTCAGACAGAGTGAAGTAAGTCAGAAAGAGAAAAACAAATACTGTATGCTAACACATATATATGGAATTAAAAAAAAAAAATGGTTCTGACGAACGTATGGGCAGGACAGGAATAAAGATGCAGACGTAGAGAATGGACTTGAGGACACGGGAGGGGAATGGGTAAGCTGGGACAAAGTGAAAGAGTGGCATGGACATATATACGCTACCAAATATAAAATAGATAGCTAGTGGGAAGCAGCCGCATAGCACAAGGAGATCAGCTCGGTGCTTTGTGACCACCTAGAGCGGTGAGATAAGGAGGGTGGGAGGGAGACGCAAGAGGGAGGGGGTATGGGGACATATGTATATTATATGTATAGCTGATTCATTTTGTTATAAAGCAGAAACTAACACACCTTTGTAAAGCAATTATACTCCAATAAAGATGTTAAAAAAAATAATATGTGGCCTTGATGGACAATAAAGAAAAAAATATATGAACAAAAAGGCAAATATAAAAAGCACCCCCAGAGCTTCCCTGGTGGCGCAGTGGTTGAGAATCTGCCTGCCAATGCAGGGGACACGGGTTCGAGCCCTGGTCTGGGAAGATCCCACGTGCCGCGGAGCAACTAGGCACGTGAGCCACAACTACTGAGCCTGCGCGTCTGGAGCCTGTGCTCCGCAACAAGAGAGGCCGCGATAGTGAGAGGCCCACGCACCGCGATGAAGAGTGGCCCCTGCTCGCCGCAACTAGAGAAAGCCCTTGCACAGAAACGAAGACCCAACACAGCCATAAATAAATAAATAAATAAATAAATAAATAAATAAATAAATAAATTTATTAAAAAAGAAATAAATAAAAAATAAAAAAATAAAAACACCCCTAATACTATTCATCAGAACAAACTGCTCCTAACTTTTTGGTGTATATTATTTCAATCTTCCTGAACTTCTAATGACTAAAAAATCAACATTAGTTCCTGGTAAGAACACTATTCACTCCATTAACAGGGCAAAAAAAATGGTCAAATAACCAGAACTCCAATTTTGCACCTTCAGAAGGTATTGGTGGCCATGTTTCCCCAGTTCTCATGAGGAACAGGTACCCCTGCTGGTGCTGACAATAACCCAGAGAAGAAGGAAGGCTGCAGGCCACTCCTGCACATCTGCCTGGACACACATGGGTACCCAGCTCAGGAAGAGACGTGGATGAAGAGAAGGGAGAATCCTTTCTCAAAGGCAGTCAGGAAACACGTGTTCCAGGTCACAGGGGAGCAGACAAGAGTATGACTCTATTAATGAATCCTTCCCACTGAATCCCACTGAGCTCCTGGCTGCACAATTGTCTTAACTATGAACTTTAGGAACCTGAGAATTAAATTCACTGGAAATTCCAATGTGCAGAGAACTAAGAAACAGGAACAGGGACTTCCCTGGTGGCGCAGTGGATAGGACTCAGCGCTCCCAATGCAGGAGGCCTGGGTTCGATCCCTGGTCGGGGAACTAGATCCCACATGCATTCCTCAACTAAGAGTTCACATGCCACAACTAAGGAGCAAGCCTGCCACAACTAAGACCTGGTGCAACCAAATAAATAAATTAATTTTAAAAATAAATAAAAGGCTCCTATACCTTTAAAAAAAAAAGAAAAGAAACAGGAACAGAAAAGTCCAAGCCAAATTAGTTTGCATTTCCTCTTTGTGGACTGATTTCTAAAAATATGGAGAATGGTGTGGTGAGAGGTGATGACAGCATGAACAAGAGGGGCTGAGCACAAATGTGGAAGGACAAACTGATGTGAGAGGCATCAGGAGGGAGAGCTGACGAGAGGGAGGAGGTGAACAGGCAGACTGAAGACCATGAGAAGAATAAATACAATCAACCACAGAGTTTCAAATGCAGTGAAGGCTCAGACATCAACATTATGTATCTTCTTTGAAGCATTATATTTATTTATACCTAAGAAGGCAACCTCGGCTTATGGGAGTTTTCAAGTTAATAGATTTTGGTTAATCCTGGCCAGGTGTCTGTTCCTGATACCATTTGGATTCTGGGCAAACTGACTTAATCTCATTATAATTTAAAGCTTGTTGCTAGGTAACTAGGTCCAAGGTTCTTTCTGATCCCTAGATCAAGATATCCTTGCCCCAAAGTCGGTAAGCTAATCTGTTTAGATACACGCACATGTCATTTATGAAACTATCTCTGCATGAACAGAGTCAGATATTTTCCCACAGAAGCTGAGTGTTCACCCGCTGGTAACCTAAGTCATCTTTTTAAAAACACGAGGATGCCAAAAAAAAAAAAAAGATTCCAAATGTAGAAGAAAACGAAGCACAAGGAACAGAAAGAAATTCCTCACAGTATGGCATTAGATGGTTTTTGAAGTTATTGTAAATTGTGTATTTTTTTGTATATTTCATTTTATAATTGCTTGTTGCTACTATGTAACAGTACAGGGTTAAGCATTAGAAAACTGTTTCTTGGCCTTAAAAAAACCAAACAAAAAACCTGAGGAAATAGAATAGACCCCTCCCACTGAATGGCCAACAACCCTCTGTCCTTGGCTTCAGAGTCACACAAGTGTGAAGCAGCATTCTGTGAGCTGAAAATATAAAGTCCTCGCCTGCACCTTCTCGTGGAGGACATAGGGGGTCCGAGAGAGAGGATACACTGGAGCAATCTGGTTCCCAGGGGGTGAGCAGCCCGGGAGGGTTGGCGTGGAGATGGGCTCTGGACGATGGAGTTGAGCACTGAGACTCTGGTCTGTAGGACACAGGAAGGGATGGGGTAACTGAGGGAGAAACACAGCGCCTAAAGGACACTTGAAAGACATCCTATTCATACCATTAGTTGTCAGCCCCGTTCTAGGTCTCGTGTGGGTGATTACTGTTCAGCATCATGAATGAACTCACGTACTGTGCACGTATTGCTCCAAGAATATCACACAGTGACCACATGTGATGCTAAACACTTCCTGTGAATTTATTTGTCCAATAAATAAATAAATGCCGCAAAACTACGGTGTGTCTATAAAGACTATAGAGAAAGGTGTTAAGTGCCAGTGATTCTACTGAACCCATCAAACAGGAACGCTTTGGGGACTTCCCTGGTGGTCCAGTGGTTAAGACTCCGCACTCCCAAAGCAGGCAGCCCGGGTTCAATCCCTGGTCAGGGAACTAGATCCCACTTGCTGCAACTAAATATCCCGCATGCAGCAACAAAGATCCCGCGTGCCGCAGCTAAGAGCCAGAGCAGCCAAATAAATAAATATTAAAAAAAAAAAAAAAAAAGGAACGCTTTGGAAGAAGTCACCAAGATGGGACCCTGCATTAAAACAGACTTCAGTGATTTCCCTGGTGGTGCAGTGGTTAAGAATCTGCCTGCCAATGTAGGGGACACGGGGTTCTATCCCTGGTCCGGGAAGATCCCACATGCCGCAGAGCAGCTAAGCCCGTGCGCCACAACTACTGAGCCTGCGCTCTAGAGCCCGCAAGCCACAACTACTGAGCCCGCGTGCCACAACTACTGGAGCCCGCACGCCTGGAGCCCGTGCTCCGCAACAAGAGAAGCCACCACAGTGAGAAGCCCGTGCACCACAAGGAAGAGCGGCCCCCGCTCGCCGCAACTAGAGAAAGCCCGCACGCAGCAACGAAGACCCAAAGCAGCCAAAAAATTTTTTTAAAATTTTAAATAAAAAAAACCAGACTTCATAAACCATATCTGAACAAAATGTGCTTGAGATGTGGCACATTTGGGGCAATAAACAAAATCAAATGAGAACAGGGAAATGTTTCCCATACAATCCTGGTGGTGCATTCAGTCACTCCCTTTCTTCCAATTTTATTTTTCTTATTAAAATCCAATCTATGGCACATTTCAAGTTCTCTCCCATCCAACAGTAACACACGGGAAGCAATAAGCTGCACGTACCCTGGGGGACACCAAGTGAAGACTCTCAGGGTTCCAAGCTCCATGTGACACTGCAGTCAACAAGACTTGTCAGCCGCTGATTGCACAAATCTGACACACTGCCAGGTGAGACTGGGTGAAATATGTGGATAATAAATGTAAGAGTGTTGGAACTGAGTCATGCAATTTTTGCCTGTTTTATGCGGAAAAAATAAAAACAATTCAAAAATTGGGCTTGAGGGGAAATCACTTCTTCCCTGGACGTCTGAAAGCCTGGGTGGCAGCTCAGCCTATTCTAACTGTTCAGCTAAATCTGGTTTGCTCACAGTGAGGCAAGGGCTTTTTAATTCAACAATGTTCTTGCCTGAAAGCTCAAAAACTAATCATCTTTTTCATGCTATTGCCAATAGCTTTAGTGTTTTGTCAGAAGTGCATCCTTCTTCCAACAGAAATCTGCCAACAAACACACAAACAACCCTAAATGATTGAAGAGCTTCATTTCATCCTTATTTAAGTACCACAGGAAAAAAGTCTTCAATTTAAAAAATATACTTATGAGAAACTCATCTGTCTGGTGAGTGAAATTAACTTTCTTCCCCTGAAAATTCTTGTTGAAAGTTAGTTAATTCTGGGCTCAGTACTGAACTTTTTGGGGAATTTCCCATGCTTCTCCCTACGCAAAGCCAAATTGACGGATAACTAAAGGTTAAAGGAAATCGCCCTTCGCGTGATGTTGAACATAAGGATGGAAGAAGATTGCCATGCCATTTCTGTGGCGTTTGTGCTGCCAGGAGATAGGACTTAACGTCCCTGGCACAGCACTGCTTTTCTTCTGAAAATGCCAAGGTCAGAATATTCACTGATCAAAGGCAGGCCTACAGGAGGTCATCAGCTCATGCAGAAGACAGTGAACCGGCAGGGACAGTGTGATAAATTCCTTAGCATGTGCAAAGGAAGGGAGGTTACCCCTTCAGTTTTGGAAGGTCCATGAGGGCTTCCCAGAAGGCAACACTTATAAGCTGACTCCTAAAGGGGGGGAGAGAGTGAGTCGGGATGGAGAGAGGGCAGCAGAAGATGAGAAGTGTGGGAGGCCCTCTAGCCAGTGAATGCAGCTCCTGGACATGTCAGAGGTAAAGGGGCACAAAGCTTCGGGAGAGTCCCCAGCACTAGGCCTCATCAGCAGTGTTTCTGGGCGTGGTCCACAAGCCATCTCCACGTGCAGCTCTCAGCTTGTTGAAATGCAGCTTCCTGACCTTGAAGCTCTACTACATCGGTATCTGGAGCCCAGGACTCTGAGTTTTGAATAAGCATTCTAGAGGATTCTCCCACACTCCAGATTTTATACCCTCCAGCACAGCATAAGATGGGCAAGGAGGAAGAGTCCAGAGATGATTTTGGAGAGGAGAGCAGTGTTGGACCACGATGTCCTTGAACATGGAAGGTTTGGGACTTGGGACTTCCCTGAGTGCAACAGAGAAGCCGCAGCCAGGATCCCCAACATAATAAAAAGCGAACAGAATTCTGCTTGAGAAAAGCCATCTTGGCGGTCATGTGTGAGAAGGGAGCTGGGCTGTCAGCTCTTCTGCGTCCCAAGGAGCCAAAGAGAAATAGTTACAAGCAGACCTGATTGACTCAGTGAGATATGATAGTGGAGGGGAGGGATGTGGTTTTAAAGACAGGGGACACCAAGAATGACCCCTCCCCAGGGTTCTGGCTTGAGTACAGGGCACAGGGCGCTGATCACAAGGTGTGGTGCGGGGACAGTTCAGTTCTGAGCAGGTTGAGTTCGAAGTGTCTGTGGAACTCTGATTCTGGAGACACACTTGGGATGGAGTTAAACTCAGAAGTCATCGATACACAGATGGCAATAGCAACTGTGGGGAAATCAAAGCATATGGTACGCTTTTCTTCATAAAGTAGGAAGTGAAGTTATTTCCCAATCCTTAGTAAAAGAGGAGGTGTCAGAGAATGCAGGAAATACAGAATAGCCTCTACGAAGCCACAAGAGAGACCAACTGAGTAGGGAAACAGAGTAAGCGTTAAAGGCTCAGCAATCATGAAGAACAGCGACAATTGCAGCGGCCCCTGTCTTGCTGGCTGTGTTGTCCTCGTGCAGCACATGCTCGCCTGGGGCAGGAATGGAGAAAGAAGACAGCTGGGGTGCTGGGGCCTCGGCCTTTAGAGGAGCAGAGCGACTAAAGGGCCCCTTTTGTCTGGAGGGCTCCCTCCCCCGTGCTGTGTTCCCAAAACTCAGATCCCGAAACCAGAACCTACCGTGCCTTTCTTCAGTTTGACTGCACGCACACACGCGCACACACACAGAGACACACATGCACAGACACACACACACACTTTCCTGCAAATACAAGCACATCTCTTGACTACTCACTAGGTCTACTTAGGTAGCAATGAATGTTGACATTTCTTCCTGTTTCGCAGTTACATTTGCCTATAGCCAAAAAGCCAGTGTGACAATGAAGTAGAGCGGTCATTCTAAGGTGTATTCTGAGTTCATAATTAATCATTATTTCTATCCCCGGCGTTTCCCAGCATCTCTCCCTCTGTTCACTCCCTTCTTAGATGTCTTCACCAAAATACCCTTTATAAAGGGCTTAACTTGAACACGATTGTATTTTTCAGAAAATCATATTCTCTGTAAACTCATCCCAGTTCACAATTTTTCACTGGTTGAATAATTTTTGACTATTAACAAAACAAAAACAGAGCACAAACAAAACAAAACAAAGCACCTTTAACCACATCAGTAGAAACCCACAGGAATTAAGGCTTACTACACCATGAATCAAAAGCAGATTGGGACAAGCTGAGTTGCTCCAAAAACAAGAGCATGTGATGCTGTTGAATTATTTCAGTGCACCAATCACCCAGATTCAGTTTCATACCAAATAAACTTTTCTACTAACTCAGTATTTATCTAAACATGTTCTAATCCAAACTTCTCTTGTGTTAACAAAAATTCAACTGAGTAAATTGAAGATTCTAATGGGCTTTATTAAACAATTCATGAATCAGGCAGCATTCCATCCAGCAAGTAGAGAGGAGCTCCAAGGAGCCCCACAAAATGAAAGTCTTTTATAGGCAGAAGCAGTAAAGAGTGGACTGTTTCAGGCTTAGGGAACCTAGGCCTACAGGGGATAAAAGGGGACTATGTGGCAGATACCTCATTGGTGCTGACCTGAAAATTCAAGACTGACCAGTTGAGACTACAGTCCTGGGGGAGGTTGTAACTGCAGTTAGGTTAGGTGTTAAGTCTTGGTTTGCTGATGTGACACTGAGCACAAGTGACTCCATTTAGGGCCTGTCATTTGTTTTTTAACAATTATCTTTCATTAAGACAGCTTCCCACCCACTTCTGGTAATCATATTGCTGTTACTCTATTCAACTAAGATAAAAATATTGTAAATATCTTACTTTTCCTTCATATTCAATTTTTTGTCCTAATTTTTTTTCTTTTTTGAAAATGCCTTATTTACCTCTATCTTTGTTTCAGTCCCTTTTCTCTGTAAGATTATATTACTGGAATAGCTTTCCAGTGGGCTACCCTGATCCCAGATTGCATCCAGTGTGACAAAAAAAGAAAAATGTACAACTCTATGTTCTTTTTTAAATAAATTTATTTTTATTTATTTATTTGTTTATTTATTTATTTTTGGCTGCATTGAGTCTTTGTTGCTGCACATGGGGTTTCTCTAGTTGCGGCGAGCAAGGGCTAATCTTCGTTGTGATGCATGGGCTTCTCATTGCAGTGGCTTCTCTTGTCGCAGAGCGCAGGCTCTAGGTACAAGGGCTTCAGTAGTTGCAGCACGCAGGCTCAGTAGTTGTGGCACACGGGCTTAGTTTCTCCACGGCATGTGGGATCTTCCTGGACCAGGGATCGAACCCATGTCCCCTGCATTGGCAGGCGGATTCTTAACCACTGTGCCACCAGGGAAGTCCCAACTCTATGTTCTGAATGTCACATCTCTAACCCCAAAATGAGTCCCATTATTTATTGAATTAAATACTCAGCTTGACCTTTGGGGAGCTTTCATAATACCCTCCCCCTTCCTTTCTGTTCATTGTTCACACTGGTCTTTAGCTTTCATCTGACCTGACAAGAAATGCCAATCAGGGAATTCCCTGACAATCCAGTGGTTAGGACTCTGTGCTTTCACTGCTGAGGGTGTGGGTTCAATCCCTGGTCAGGGAACTAAGAACCCACAAGCCACGCAGTGTGGCCAAAAAAAAAAAGAGATGCCAATCATCCTTTTAAGCATACGTCATACTCAATTTCATCTCTATGCCAACATTCACTATAACCTATTGTTTAGAGAGCTGCCTCTCCTTAAAGGACCACGTAGCTCCACCAGTAACTGTGATAAGCTTTCTTGAACCTTTTAGAGCTCTGAAAGTAACTTGTGGAGCAGATCACACAATTGTGCCTCTAATTATTCTTACATTCTAACTTAAATATTGACTTCTCTTTGCATTAAATTTGTAAGTTCTTTGGGACAGGTCTGTTTCTTAATGAGAAGTAAGATAAACATGCAAAGAAAACAATAACTTTCCTATATAACCGCCATAACCTACTATAAAATGTAATAGGAAAAGAATCCCATTTATTTAGCAAAACAGGAGTATACCTAGGAATGTAACTAAAAATAAGCATGCAGGCCATTATAAAGAAAACTTTATTGAAGTACAGCAAAGAAAACCAGAAAAAATAGAGAGAGACAGGCCATTATTATTGCAGGAGGCTCAATGCTCTAAAAAGTCAATGCTTATTTTTTTTTTTTTAGCTGCGCAGCTTGTGAGATTTTAGTTCCCCGACCAGGGATCAAACCTGGGCCCATCAGCAGTGAGAGCGTGGAGTCCTAACCACTGGACCACCAGGGAATTCCCTAAAAAGTCAATGCTTCTAACAAATTAATCTCTCAACCTAAAGACTCCCAAAAGTCTCCATATTTTGACATGCTGTTTCTAGCTCATTAAGAAAGTAAAGCAAATGGCAAGAACAACCTGAATACTTTCAGGGAAAAAAATCATAATATAAATGAACTTGCTATAGCAGATAAATATTTAATAATTATTCAATAATTTAAACAGCATTGTCTTGGAATAGCAATAGGAAAACAAGAAAGATAAGTCAAGAAGCAGAATTAGGCATAATACTTTTTTTTAAATTTTTTATTTATTTATTTTTGATTTATGGCTGTGTTGGGTCTTCGTTTCTGTGCGAGGGCTTTCTCTAGTTGTGGCAAGTGGGGGCCACTCTTCATCGCGGTGCGCGGGCCTCTCACTATCGTGGCCTCTCTTGTTGCGGAGCACAGGCTCCAGACGCGCAGGCTCAGTAATTGTGGCTCACGGGCCTAGTTGCTCTGCAGCATGTGGGATCTTCCCAGACCAGGGCTCGAACCCGTGTCCCCTGCATTGGCAGGCAGATTCTCAACCACTGCGCCACCAGGGAAGCCCTAGGCATAATATTATAAAATATAATAAAGTAGCATTTCAAATTGATGAAGAAAAGATGGGCTGTTTAATGTATGGCTGAGTAAACAACTTATACTAAATATAAAAATAAATATCAGATAGATTAAAATCTAAACATTAAAAAACAAAACTAACAATTCAACTTTTTGAAATTATGGTAGCGGCACAAACAAATTTGAAAAGGACTGCACGTTTGTCATGAAAGAAACAGTTTATAAGTATAGTGTAACATTATGCCACAGCCTTCACCACCAGAAAGAGTAAGGTACATTTATTTGTACTGACATTTAAAGTTTCCAAGAAACTGAAAAGAATAAGGTAGACTTATTTGTACTGACATTTAAAGTTTCTAAGACATACTGCTGCATGGAAAAAGCCAGTGAAATGAACAGACATGAACCTCGATCTCATTTATTATTCTATAATGAGACACAGGGATTGTTTAAATGCGCAGTGAATGAGCGAGGATGTTAGGATGCTAAGCAATAATAGTGAACACTGGTTGCCCAGGGAGGGGAGGGGGGGGGGTGTGTAGCCAGGAGATGGAAAAGTAGAGAAGACCTTCATGTTTCACTCCAAGTTCCTCTGCAGAGTTTAAAACTATGACATGATAAAAAGGAGAAATACGTGTAATTAATTCATACCAAAGAAATACAGAAAAAGTGCCATTGTCTTTTAGTAGAGATGGCATTCCTAAAAACATGCAAACCTTTAAGAGGAAAACACGTTGAATAATCAACAAGGTCCTACTGTATAGCACAGGGAACTATAATTAATATCCTGGGATAAACCATAATGGAAAAGAATACAAAAATGAATGTATATATGTATATATATATGTATAACTGAATCACTTTGCTGTACAGCAGAAATTAACATGACATTGTTAATCAACTATACTTGAATTAAAAAAAAAAACGAGGAACTTCCCTGGTGGTCCACTGTTAAAGACTCCACACTTCCACTGCAGGGGGCACAGGTTCAATCCCTGGTTGGGCAACTATTATCCTGCATGCCTCATGGTGTGGCCAAAAACTGTAAATAAATAAAAATAAAGGAAAATGCTGTCAGATTTGATCACATAAGAATGTAAAGTCTTTCTAGGTCAAAAAAAAAAAAAGACACAAACAAAGTTAAAACACAAGTTGTACCTGAGAGAAGTATTTTAAAATGTATAACAGATGAAGGATAAATAGTCATAATATATGAAGAATTATTATGAACAAGAAAAAGACAAACTATCCCATAGAGAAATGGGCATCTGATAGAAAAGACAATTAACAAGACACAATCACAAAATTACATGTGGAACATACAAAAAGATGTTCAACCTGTCTAGTTATAAGAGAAATGCATATTAAAATGGTAAGTTTGCCCATCAAATATATAAGAATTTTTAAAATATTGATAATATTCAAACTCAGTGAGAACTGAGGTTAGCAGTCACTCTCAAAAGTGCTTCTTGTGAGTATAAGTTAATATTGTGTATATGCTAGCAAGTAATTGGAGGCAACCTAAATGTTCACTGACAACGTGATGGTTAAACAAGTTACTAGGAGATGGTGCAGTCAGTGAAAAGAACAACTATAGGCATTGAAAGATCTTCATGATACATTGCTAAGTGAAAAACAAATCACAGGAAAATGTGTGTACTGTACTCCTGCCTATGTTGGAAAAAGACACTCAATCTATACATAGTGTTATGGGCTGAATTGTGTCCCCCAGACTCATATGTTGAAGCCCTACCCCAAAAACATCAGAATGAGACTATATTTGGAGACAGGGCCTTTAAAGAGGTGATTAAGTTAAAACAAGGCTGCTAGTGTGGGCCCCAATCCAACCTGACCAGTGTCCTTATAAGAAGAGGTAATTTGGACACAAAAAGAGACACAGGGGAGAAAAGACCATATGAGGACATGGCAAGAAGATGGCCATCTGCAGGCCAAGGAGAGAGGCCTCAAGAGAAACCAAACTTGCTGACACCTTGATTTTGGACGTCCAGCCTCCAGAACTGTGAGAAAATACATTTCTGTTGTTTAAGCCCCCCAGTCTGTGGTGTTGTGTTATGGCAGCTGCTGCAGAGTAATACTAATAGCAAAGATTTTAGGAAGATACATACCCAGTGGAAAATAGAGGTCGCTTCTGAAGCTCTGGAATAAGAAGGGGGAAAGGAAAGAGATTAAAAAGTATATATATATAGTTTATATATGCTTTCATGTTGCTAGAAATGTTTAGAGCAGTTATTTCTTTTGTACCTTTTTTTAAATTGAAGTATCATTGATTTACAATGTTGTGTTAATTTCTGCTGTACAGCAAGGAGACTCAGTTATACACGTACAGACATTCCTTTTCATATTCCTTTCCCTTGTGGTTTATCACGGGATACTGAACATAGTTCCCTGTGTAGGACCTTGTTGTTTAACCATTCTATATATAAAAGCTTACATCTACTAACCCCAAACTCCCACTCTATCCCTCCCATCTTCCATAATTAAAAAAGAAAAAAAAAAAAGGATCACTCTGACAAGTTGGGGAACATTTGTCGATGACACACAAAGCAATACTTTAACCCACTACACAATGTTTTAAACATAATAGGTGCAGACAGTATATTTTGAGTTTAGTTATACAGGAAAGTCATAAAGTTTATATATGGAGTATGTATTTTTGAAAAGACTTAAAATATCAGTTCTATTTTCAGAAGGTACATTTTCAAAAAAAGAAACCTCACAGCCAGTGTAATTTTAAGTCCAAAGACTGTTCATTTTCCTTGCTGCATCTCCATTACTGCAACAAGCCACCACCACATTTTGCTAAATCTAAGTTATTCCAAATTAAATAAAAACACACAGACAAAGTCAGAAACATTTCCACCCCAGAGAGGGCAGCAGAATCCACAGCAAAGCTCTCTGGCTCAACCCTCCACGGCCATGGATACTACCTGCTGGATGCAGATTCTGACAGGTTGTCTTACCCAACAGTTGGCTTCAAGAACTTGCTTTACGTTTAGGTCACTAAAGGACAAATTCAAGAAAAAGAAGCAAAGGGATGAGGAAGTCGCCCCGTCTCCCAATTCTGAAACTTAAAATTGTCGGCTAGAAGTGTAAAAACTCTACCATCAAAGTTTTCACTAGCTGGACCGTGTTTTAACCCGGCTCCACTGTCCACTCTCTGCCACCCCCATCCACATCCCGCCCACCCCTGGGATTAGGGTTTGGATCCATATTGTGACATATTTGTTAATCTGAATCTTATTATGTGATTTTTGCCAGAGAAGAGTCTGCCCTGAGAGGAATGATGTTGGAGGCTCCAAGCAGAGGAACTATGTACCTGGAATTGAGCTGTAAAATGACACTCTGGTTGCTGTGTTGACGACAGACAAGGGAGGTGGGGGGCAAGCAGGCAGGAGAGTTAAGCGTCTAGTAAAATAGTCTAATGAAGAAGACGGTGGTGACTTAGACCAGAGCATAGGAGGGGAGAGGTGAGAAGCAGTCAGATTCTGGATCTTTTGAAGGTAGAGCCAAGAGAATTTCCTGATGATTGGATTTGAGGGGTGAGAGTAAAAGAAAAGAATCAAGGATAACTTGGAGTTTGAGCAAAGACAAATGGAAGATTAAGTTGTTGGATGCAGGGGTTTTGGAGAATCAAGAGTATGTTTGGGGGACTTCCCTGGTGGTCCAGTGGTTAAGACTCTGCTCTTACACTGCAGGGGGCACAGGTTTGATCCCTGGTCTGGGAGCTAAGATCCTGCAAGCCACACAGTGTGGCCAAAAAAAAAAAAAAAAAAAAAGAGTGTGTTTGGGCATATTTTGGAGATTTCACATAGAACACTGGATATATGATTAGAGTTTAGAACCAAGGTCTGAGCTGGACATACAGATTTGGGAGCGGAGGCTGTAGGGTTGGTGTCTGATGCCAATGAGTTGGGTGTGACAGAGGTGAGGTCCAAGGTCAGAGAGACGAGGAGGGACAGCAGGAGAGATGAGAGGAGGGAGAGCATGACACCTTAGAAACCCAGGTGAGGAAGAGGCTTTGAAGAAGGGAGGTGACCAAGCATCCTTGTCCACTGTTAGAGCAGGACGGGACAGAGAAGGGCCATTGATTTCCCATACTGCAGTCACTGGGCACCGTGATAAATGCAGTCTCCAGGCTGTGGTGGTGCAAAGCACTTTTGTAGGATGACGAAGCAGATTGCAAAGCGCTATCTGCTATGTTTTCGTTTACGTCACAGGATGAAGCACATTAATTGATAACGCTATCTGGAATCAGATTACTACCAGATTTCTGGTAATATATTGATATGAATCTATGTTGGTGTGATAAAGAAGAGATACATATACATTGAAACATTTTTAATTAACTTGAGAGGAAACCATGGAGCCATAGATAAAAATCACAGAATCTTTCCAAAAGTTTATTTTTATCTTAAGAAAAAACCTCCTTCCTATTAAACCTTTACCAAATCCACTAAAGAGCGCAAAATTGGCTGATGACTCACCTCTCAGCGATATTAGGTACAATTAGCAAATGCTCTGAAATAGATGCAGGACCTAGGAGGAGAAGCAATAGCCCTGAATAATCTCCAAACTGAATAATCAGCAAGCATTACAAAGCATCTGTAGTCCAGAGAGAGGTGGCGTGCAGATCCCAAGGCCTGTATTTCTGCATTGCCTTTGCCACGAGCGAGCTGCCTGAACTCTGACAGGCTACTGGCCCCTCTGGGCCTTCAATTCTTCACGTATAAAATGAGTGTGTCAGAACAGAACCTCCAATTCGAAAACGCCATAAGTCTGTACCAGCGTAAAAACATTGGTGTCATTCAGAGCAAACTTTGAGAGTATATATGAGTGAACTCCATTCTTCTATACGTATTTTTAAACTCAGAAGATCATTCTCGGATTCAAACTTGACACTACTGATAGCTTTCTTTCCCAGTACCCTATTCTCTATGCAAATGGACTGACTCAAGGACGCATTGAACTGCTATGACGCTGTTGAGTTGCAACGTGCAGGGAAGACTCAAATATTTACACCTTTCTCTTCCTCCCCAGAACCAGTAAATTCAGAAGGTTTCGTAATGATGAAGGATTATTGCACCCAACAGTCGTGAGCAGGGAAATGGTGACGCTGTCCCCATGGGGTCTTCAGGGGCTATAGCACCAAATGAAATGTTTAGTTTGCTTTTCCAGCAAAGAGATCCTGAACATAATATTTCAAGCTTTGTCTACTGATGTAGCAGAACTGAAAGAAAAATCAAATCAAAATGAAACAAAAAACTCATTATAGGTGAAAGGCAAGGGTTAGATGAAGGTATCTTTGCCTTCCAGAAATAAGTAACAAAATGCAGATGCATGGTTTATAAACATTTACTTTTCTCGTGAAATAGAAATCAAGAAAATCATACATAACAAAAATGCAAATCAGCCCTCTTGGACAATAAAAATCTGAAGAAAGAACACTGTTGGCTTTCAAGTCTCATTAGGTGTCAGAAGATATTTATTAGCAAAAATAACAAACCACTACTTTGCCTAGCATTTTAAAAAAATAGCTTAACGAGACTGAAAGGCAGGTCACCTTGCCCACTCTCCACCGGGCACTCATAAAGTGTCCAGATTCCATCGTGAACAAAATAGGAAGTGGTGGGTATGCTTCAATCGGGGTAGGACATGACTATCATCAACAACACGTGTGTCATCTGGTTATAGATGAGTAGTTAAAACTCCTAACATTTCTATGCCTTTTTTAAAAAAATTTATTTTTGGCTGCGTTGGGTCTTCGTTGCTGCGTGCGGGCTTTCTCTAGTTGCGGCGAGCAGGGTCTACTCTTGGTTGCAGTGCGTGGGCTTCTCATTGCAGTGGCTTCTCTTGTTGCAGAGCACGGGCTCTAGGCACGCAGGCTTCAGTAGTTGTGGCATGCAGGCTCAGTAGTTGTGGCACATGGGCTTAGTTGCTCTGCGGCATGTGGGATCTTCCCAGACCAGGGCTCGAACCTGTGTCCCCTGTATTGGCAGGTGGATTCTTAACCCCTGAGCCCCCAAGGAAGCCCTGCGCCCCCAGGGAAGCCCTCTGTGCCATTTTTAATTAGAGTAAACTTCGTAGACATTACCTTGCTTAATCATTCATTCAGAACAACCACATTTGTTGAGAGTTTGCTGTGTTCTAGCCCCTCATAAGGCACTGGTATGTATATGTACAATGGAATATTACTCAGCCATAAAAAAGAAAATCTGCCCTTTGTGACAACATGGATGAACCCAGAGAGCATCATGCTAAATGAAATAAGTCAGGCAGAGAAGACAAACAACGTATGATCTCAGATCTCACTTATATGTGGAATGTAAGACAACGACAACAGTAACATGAACTCATAGATAACAGAAAACCAGATTGCTGGTTGCCAGAGGTGGGGGTGAGGAGCTGAAATGGGCGAAGGTGGTCAAGAGGTACAACGTTTCAGTTATAAAATAAATAAGGCCTGGGAATGTAATATACAGCTTGGCGATGATAGTTAACAATACTGTATTGTATATTTGAAAGTTGCTAAGGGAATAGATCTTAAAAGTCCTCATCACAAGAAAAAAAAAAAATGTACCTGTGTAGTGTTGGATGTTAACTAGAAATACTGTGGTGATAATTCATAGTATATACAAATATTTTATCACTATGTCATATACCTGAAACTAATATGTTATATAGCAACTGGATATAAATAAAAAAATAAAAAAGACAGTTTAAAAGAAAAAAAAATAAAGATCGGAAGGAAAATCAGAGAAGGGGATGAGAGCTGGCAGTCTTGGGGGAAGGAACGAGCTCCCACCTGTACTGATTCCTAGACTAGTGGGATGGCCCAGAGGGCGTTTGCAAGGTAAATTATAAATGATACAGCAAGTGTGGGAGAGTGTAAATATTTCATTCTCTATTAGCACAAGCCTGAAAAACAAATTTTCCCTAGATTTGATTACAGAAACTTTCCTTCTCTCAAAAATCGCTATATACAAATAACCAGAGGGAATGGAAAGAAACTAATTTTTTAAGAGCCATCAATCATTCGTTGTATTACTTCTTTCATTCATAACCACACAATGAGCACTGAGGCCAGCTCTGTTCTCTGTGCTCGGATGCTAAAGTGAATAAACACGAATTCTAGAATCCAGCAGAGACGAGGGGCGTGAATCACTCAGAGCAGGAGGGCAGTGGCCTGAGACGGGCACGCACCTTCCTGGGGTGCAGGTCACCTGGAGGACTAGAAGAGGGCCCAGGGGATCGAGCCCAGGACCTCGGGGCAGAGACTGTGGCTGGAGAGCCCCCTGCATTTAGGGCGGGGTGCCGCGCAGCAGGAGGCACAGCAGCTACCCGGGCTGGACTTTGGGAAATCAAGCTGACACAAGCGTCAGGAGGACAGAGAAGGACCGGCACAAATACACTGCAGTGGTTCAAGCTGTGAACCTCAGGAAACTAGAGCCCCTGCCCACCTCCAGAGGGGTCTGAGCTGACACAGAGGAAGCTCCGAGCTGTATCTCACTGTGCCCAGCAGAGAAGCACCTGCTGTCCAGACACAGCGGTGAAGGCTTATAGCTCTTATATTTGGTGTTCTCCACACACGAGTGAATTTATATATTTGTGTATAAAGAAATACATATATCTTTTTATCCTTTTTTTTTTTTTTTTTTACAAAACTTGAACCATTCTCTGCATACCATATTTTTAAAAATTAATTAACTTACTTTTGGCTGTGTTGGGTATTCGCAGCTGCGTGCGGGCTTTTCTGTAGTTGCGGCGAGCGGGGGCTACTCTTCATTGTGGTGCATGGGTTTCTCATTGCAGTGGCTTCTCTTGTTGCTGAACATGGACTCTAGGCATGTGAGGTTCAGTAGTTGTGGCATGTGGGCTCAGTAGCTGTGGCTCGCGGGTTCTGGAGTGCAGGCTCATTAGTTGTGGTGCACAGGCTTACTTGCTCCATGGCATGTGGAATCTTCTGGGACCAGGTCTCTAACCTGTGTCCCCTGCATTGGCAGACAGATTCCTAACCACTGCACCACAAGGGAAGTCCCTGCATACCATCCTATAATTTTGGTTTTTTTTTTTTAACTTAACATGTCTTAAAAATTTTTCCATCTCAATAAATATAAATTTTTGCCATAATATAACAGCTGTACAATATTACATGATATACCTGGATCAAAACTTTCCTGATTAATCATCTATTGTGAGGAATACGAGTTGTTGTTTCCTATTTTCACTCGCATAAACCAAGACATGATGAAAAACCTTGCAGTTTTCCCATTATTTCCTATGATTAAATTCTTAGGATTGAATTTACCCTGGATCAAAGGATGTTTACTTTTGAAATTTTGATACATGTTCATATTGCTCCCTGGAAAGGTCGATCCAATCTTCACTCTCACCAATAGCATGAGATTTCCAATAAAACCATCTTGGATGCTTAATGAAACAGATTCCCACCTTGAGATACTAACACCTGCTATGTCACACATACACAAGTGTATCAGTTTTCTTCTTAGATCATTCATTTATCATTTTTTTGATATGGTCTAAACATATACAAAACGTTTTGATTAAAAAAAATTTCCAGTGTAAAAATCTGTACACAAACCAGAGGGCAGACAGCAGAAGCAAGAACTACAATTCTGCAGCCTGTGGAAGGAAAACCACATTCAGAGAAAGATAGACAAAATGAAAAGGCAGAGGACTTTGTACCAGATGAAGGAACAAGATAAAACCCCAGAAAAACAACTAAATGAAGTGGAGGTAGGCAACCTTCCAGAAAAAGAATTCAGAATAATGATAGTGAAGATGATCCAGGACCCCAGCAAAAGAATGGAGGCAAAGTTCGAGAAGATGCAAGAAATGTTTAACAAAGACCTAGAAGAATTAAAGAACAAATAAACAGAGTTGAACAATACAATAACTGAAATGAAAAATACACGAGAAGGAATCAATAGCAGAATAACTGAGGCAGAAGAACGGATAAGTGACCTGGAAGACAGAATGGTGGAATTCACTGCTGCGGAACAGAATAAAGAAAAAAGAATGAAAAGAAATGAAGACAGCCTAAGAGACCTCTGCGACAATATTAAATGCAAAAACATTCGCATTATAGGGGTCCCAGAAGGAGAAGAGAGAGAGAAAGGACCCGAGAAAATATTTGAAGAGATTATAGTTGAAAACTTCCCTAACATGGGAAAGGAAATAGCCACCCAAGTCCAGGAAACGCAGAGAATCCCAGGCAGGATAAACACAAGGAGAAACACGCCGAGACACATAGTAATCAAAGTGGCAAAAATTAAAGACAAAGAAAAATTATTGAAAGCAGCAAGGGAAAAACGACAAATAACATACAAGGGAACTCCCATAAGGTTAACAGCTGATTTCTCAGCAGAAACTCTACAAGCCAGAAGGGAGTGGCACAATATACTTAAAGTGATGAAAGGGAAGAAACTACAACCAAGATTACTCTACCTGGCAAGGATCTCATTCAGATTCGACGGAGAAATCCAAAGCTTTATAGACAAGCAAAAGCTAAGAGAATTCTGCACTACCAAACCAGTTCTACAACAAATGCTAAAAAACTCCTCTAAGTGGGAAACACAAGAGAAGAAAAGGACCTACAAAAACAAACCCATAACAATTCAGAAAATGGTAATAGGAACATACATATCGATAATTACCTTGAACGTGAATGGACTAAATGCTCCAACTAAAAGACGCAGACTCACTGTATAGATACAAAAACAAGACCCATATGTATGTTATCTACAAGAGACCCACTTCAGACCTTGGGACACATACACACTGAAAGTGAGGGGATGGAAAGAGATATTCCATGCAAATGGAAATCAAAAGAAAGCTGGAGTAGCAATACTCATATCAGATAAGATAAAATAGACTTTAAAATAAAGATTATTACAAGAGACAAAGAAGGACACTACATAATGATCAAGGGATCAATCCAAGAAGAAGATATAACAATTAGAAATATATATGCATCCAACATAGGAACACCTCAATACATAAGGCAACTGCTAACAGCTATAAAAGAGGAAATTGACAGTAACACAGTAATAGTGGGGGACTTTAACACCTCACTTACACCAGTTGACAGATCATCCAGACAGAAAATTAATAAGGAAACACAAGCTTTGGATGACATCATAGAGCAGATAGATTTAACTGATATTTACAGGACATTCCATCCAAAAACAGCAGATTACACTTTCTTCTCAAGTACACACAGAATATTCTCCAGGAGGATCACATCTTGGGTCACAAATCAAGCCTTGGTAAATTTAAGAAAATTGAAGTCATATCAAGCATCTTTTCTTACCACAACGCTATAAGATTAGCAATCAATTACAGGGGGAAAAAAATGTAAAAAACACACACACATGGAGGCTAAACAATACATTACTAAATAACCAAGAGATCACTGAAGAAATCAAAGAGGAAATCAAAAAATACCTAGAGACAAATGACAACAAAAACATGACGATCCAAAACCTATGGGATGTGGCAAAAGCAGTTCTAAGAGGGGAAGTTTATAGCAATACAAGCCTACCTCAAGAAACAAGAAATATCTCAAATAAACAATCTAACATTACACCTAAAGGAACTAGAGAAAGAAGAACAAACAAAACCCAAAGTTAGTAGAAGGAAAGAAATCATAAAGATCAGAGCAGAAATAAATGATATAGAAACAAAGAAAACAATAGCAAAGATCAATAAAACTAAAAGCTGGTTGTTTGAGAAGATAAACAAAATTGATAAACCTTTAGCCAGACTCATCAAGAAAAAGAGGGAGAGGGCTCAAATCAATAAAATTAGCAATGAAAAAGGAGAAATTACAACAGACAACCGCAGAATCACAAAGCATCATAAGAGACTACTAAAAGCAACTCTATGCCAATAAAATGGACAACCTGGAAGAAATGGACAATATCTTAGAAAGGTATATAACTTTCCAAGACTGAACCAGGAAGAAATAGAAACTATGAACAGACCAATCCCAAGTAATGAAATTGAAACTGTGATTAAAAATCTTCCAACAAACAAAAGTCCAGGACCAGATGGCTTCACAGGTGAATTCTATCAAACATTTAGAGTAGAGCTAACACCCATCCTTCTCAAACTCTTCCCAAAAATTGCAGAGGAAGGAACACTCCCAAACTCATTCTATGCGGCCATCATCACCCTGATACCAAAACCAGACAAAGATACTACAGAAAAAGAAAATTACAGACCAATATCACTGATGAATATAGATGTAAAAGTCCTCAACAAAATCCTAGCAAACAGAATCCAACAGCACATTAAAAGGATCATACACCATGATCAAGTGGGATTTATCCCAGGGATGCAAGGATTCTTCAATATATGCAAATCAATCAATGTCATACACCATATTAATAAATTGAAGAATAAACACCATATGATCATCTCAGTAGATGCAAAAAAAGCTTTTGACAAAATTCAGCACCCATTTATGATAAAAACTCTCCAGAAAGTGGGCATAGAGGGAACCTACCTCAACATAATAAAGGCCATAGACAACAAACCCACAGCAAATGTCATTCTCAATGGTGAAAAACTGAAAGCATTTCCTCTAAGATCAGGAACAAGACAGGGATGTCCACTCTTGCCACTGTTATTCAACATAGTCTTGGAAGTCCTAGCCACAGCAATCAGAGAAGAAAAAGAAATAAAAGGAATACAGATTGGAAAAGAAGAAGTAAAACTGTCACTGTTTGCAGATGACATGATGCTATACACAGAGAATCCTCAAGATGCCACCAGAAAACTACTAGAGCTAATCAATGAATGCGGTAATGTTGCAGGATACAGAATTAATGCACAGAAATCTCTTGCATTCCTATACACTAACAACGAAAGATCAGAAAGAGAAATTAAGGCAATAATCCCATTCACCATTGCAACAAAAAGAATAAAATACCTAGGAATAAACCTACCTAAGGAGACAAAAGACCTGTATGCAGAAAACTATAAGACACTGATGAAAGAAATTAAAGATGATACCAACAGATGGAGAGATGATACCATGTTCTTGGATTGGAAGAATCCATATTGTGAAAATGACTATACTACCCCAAACAATCTACAGATTCAATGCAATCCCTATCAAATTACCAGTGGCATTTTTTACAGAACTAGAACAAAAAATCTTAAAATTTGTATGGAGACACAAAAAACCCCAAATAGCCAAAGCAGTCTTGTGGGAAAAAAACAGAGCTGGAGGAATCAGACTCCCTGACCTCAGGCTATACTACAAAGCTACAGTAATCACAACAATATGGTACTGGCACAAAAACAGAAATACAGATCAAAGGAACAGGATAGAAAGCCCAGACATAAACCCATGCACCTATGGCCAACTAATATATGACAAAGGAGGCAAGGATATACAATGGAGAAAAGACACCCTCTTCAGTAAGTGGTGATGGGAAAACTGGACAGCTACATGTAAAAGAGTGACATTAGGACACTCCCTAACACCATACACAAAAATAAACTCAAAATGGATTAGAGACCTAAATGTAAGATCGGACACTATAAATCTCTTAGAGGAAAACATAGGAAGAACACTTTTTGACATAAATCACAGCAAGATCTTTTTTGATCCACCTCTTAGAGTAATGGAGATAAAAACAAAAATAAACGAATGGGGCCTAATGAAACCTAAAAGCTTTTGCAAAGCAAAGGAGACTACAAACAAGATGAAAAGACAACCCTCAGAATGGGAGAAAATATTTGCAAACGAATCAACGGACAAAAGATTAATCTCCAAAATATATAAACAGCTCATGAAGCTCAATATTAAAGAAACAAACAACCCAACCCCAAAATGGGCAGAAGACCTAAATAGACATTTCTCCAAAGAAGACATACAGATGGCCAAGAAGCACATGAAAACTGTTCAACATCACTAATTATTAGAGAAATGCAAATCAAAACTACAATGAGGTATCACCACACACCAGTTAGAATGGGCATCATCAGAAAATCTACAAACAACAAATACTGGTGAGGGTGTGGAGGAAAGGGAACCCTCTTGTACTCTTGGTGGGAATGTAAATTGATACAGCCACTATGGAGAACAGTATGGAAGTTCCTTAAAAAACTAAAAATAGAATTACCATATGATCCAGCAATCCCACTACTGGGCATATACCCTGAGAAAACCATAATTCAAAAAGACACATGCACCCCAATGTTCATTGCAGCACTATTTACAATAGCTAGGTCATGGTAGCAACCTAAATGCCCATCGACAGATGAATGGATAAAGAAGATGTGGTACATATATACAATGGAATATTACTCAGCCATAAAAAGGACTGAAATTGAGTCATTTGTAGAGATGTGGATGGACCTAGAGACTGTCATACAGAGTGAAGTAAGTCAGAAAGAGAAAAACAAATATTGTATATTAACGCATATATGTGGAACCTAGAAAAATGGTACAGATGAACCAGTTTGCAGGGCAGAAATAGAGATACAGATGTAGAGAAGAAACGTATGGACACCAAGGGGGGAAAGTGGCAGGGGTCGTGGTGGTGGGATGAACTGGGAGATTGGGATTGACATGTATACACTGGTGTGTATAAAATGGATGACTAATAGGAAACTGCTGTATAAAAAAGTAGATGAAATAAAATACAAAAATTCAAAAAAAAATCTATACAGAACAGTCCAAATCTCATTAAAATATATGCATAGAAAACAGCCTGGGAAAATGCCCTCCAAAATATTAATGATGATTTTCTTTAGATTGTGGTGGCAAGAAGTGTGATTCGTATTTTCTTCTTCATAATTTTTATAGTTTCCAAATTTTTAAGAATTCATCTTTAGGAAAGCTTATTATATCAAAGCAGTGCACAGTATTAAGCAAATTATTCCAGTGATAAATTATTCCATTGCAAAAATTCAATTCTTTAAACCCTCTGTGTTAGTTAAATCTGGGGAATCATATCTGGATGCATGAAGGTGCTGGTGGGCCCGTGAGGCTGTAGGCAGGCCTCCCTTTGCATGGTTGGGCTGTAAAAATGACCATGCATACTGAAACCATGCTCAGTCCCATAACATCAAAGGGGAAAGTATGATTGTTCTGTGACTTTTTAAAGTTTCTGTCAAAATATTTAAAACTCTTGGACTTCCCTGGTGGTGCTGTGGTTAAGAATCCGCCTGCCAATGCAGGGGACACGAGTTCGAGCCCTGGTCTGGGAAGATCCCACATGCCGCGGAGCAACTAAGCCTGTGCACCACAACTACTGAGCCTGCGTGCCACAACTACTGAGCCCGTGAGCCACAACTACTGAGCCCGTGAGCCACAACTACTGAAACCCGTGCACCTAGAGCCCATGCTCCGCAACCAGAGAAGCCACCGCAATGAGAAGGCCACGCATCGCATCGAAGAGTAGCCCCTGCTCGCCACAACTAGAGAAAGCCCACGCGCAGCAACAAAGACCCAGCACAGCCAAAAATAAATGATATAAATAAATAAATGAACTTATCTTAATAAATAAATAAATAAAGCTCTTACTGTTATAAAGGAAAATGAAAAAAATTTAAACATTATTAATGCTAATATTCAAATATGCATTTATATTAATTATACTAATTTTCATTTAAATCCTAATGAATCCTAATTTTAAATATTAGGAACATTGAGAATAGAAATATTTTATTTCTTGAAAAACTTAAGAGCAGCTTGAACACTGTATAACTTACAGAACAAAGGGAGCATATTTTCCTTGCCTTGGTCAATTATACTCCTTTCTAAATGGATCAGCTTCCAATATTTTATAGTTTGTGCCTTTGATGTCATGAAGTATCGTCAAGAATTCCCTTAACGTGAAGCTTTTTGCCAGCGTCACGGTCTCTGGGACATTGTCGTCCTTTTCTCACAACCATGGTCCTTGTTTACGTTAAGTTCCTCTAGGCTGAACGACTAGAAGCTCTTGGGGCAGCAGGGTCAACAGTGCTATGGTCCGGTTTCGCTTCTATAATTCCATTGATGTTTCACTCAGATTTCACTTCCAGCATGGTCAGTTTTTGCTTCTTTGCTGCACTTTTGTCTTCGTCGGCCAGTTTCCTTTCCTGTGTCTATTTTCAGGAAATGTCACAGGGGTTCACAACTGGGAGACAAGGAGGCAACAGAGCTACATGCTTTGCTGCCTGTGTGTGACCTGAGTAAGCGCTCAGGACCCATCACCAAAAGACTTTGAAAGATGTGATGACACACACCCGCTATTTATGTAATGACATACACGCTGAAGACCTAGCAGTTAAATTTGTACTTTATCCACTTACAGTTCATGTATCGTGGGCACTGACGTTTTAACTGAGTTGTTGGGGGGCTGCTTTATTGAGCTGGACGGGAGTAAATGAAAATTCATGCATATCGGGACCAACCAACACAGGGGCTGCCTGTATTGTTCTTACTCGCACATGCCAATAACTTGGAGGAAACTTAGGGAGAGAATAGGACCTAAGCCCCGCCTCCTATTCCCTACATTATTTCTATGCAAAATCTTTCCTTTACCTATTTGCTACAGTAGCTAAAACCCCACTGATGGTCAGCAACCCTTTGGTGTTAATACCCTGCCCTCCTTTTTTTTAATTTTATTTATTTATTTATGGCTGTGTTGGGTCTTCGTTTCTGTGCGAGGGCTTTCTCTGGTTGCGGCAAGCAGGGGCCACTCTTCATCGCCGTGCGCGGGCCTCTCATTATCGCGGCCTCTCTTGTTGTGGAGCACAGGCTCCAGACGCGCAGGCTCAGTAGTTGTGGCTCACGGGCCCAGCTGCTCCGCGGCATGTGGGATCCTCCCAGACCAGGGCTCGAACCCGTGTCCCCTGGACTGGCAGGCGGATTCTCAACCACTGTGCCACCAAGGAAGCCCTCTGCCCTCCTTTGATCAATATTTACTGAGTACGTCCTGTTCCACACACAAGGAACGTAGTGGGAGAAGAGCAGAGAGGGATGTAAACGGAGCTTCTATTCCAAAGGAGAGAGTCAGAAAACAAAATGAACAAATAAACCTAAAGCATGATTTCTGCCTGTGAAACTTGCTTTGGAAAAAGTAGAAAGGGCGATGTGATAGAACCGAAGGCAGAGTGGGTGGGAGGAGGCTTGTAAGCGTGAAGGAGAGCAAAGGCCCGCTGAGATTTCAGATGAGCTGCGCCCTGATGATGAGAAGGAACCAGGTTTCAGAAAATGAAAATGCATTTGGAGTGTTTGAAAAAAAAGCAAGGAGTGCGGCTGGGGCCCCCGGGTGAGGAGGGGAGGAAGGGGACGTGGGATGGCAGAGCTGGGCCAGATCTCGGAAGGCCTGCAGGGCCCCAGAACGGAATGGGGTTTTATTCCACTTACAATGGGAAAAGGTTGGAAAGTGTTAGGCAAAGGACTGGCGTGATAAGAGCTTTGTTAAGATGGAAATATATCTGGGAAGGGTGACAAGCTGCTGCCAGTTGGAAATAGAAATGGTAATTCTGTAGCTGAGCCGAGCAGGATAATTTGGGATGAGGGGTGCCAGCCACACTGAGTAAGATGAATTGGAACTCCTTCGTGCAGGGATGCAGATGCTTCAGGGCACCCAGGACCATCAGGAGGACAATGGGCACCCCTGGGCAGGAGGCCGACCCACGCTGCCAGGTGCTCTCCGGGCTCGGCGATCCGGCCAACAGCAGCCGGTGTGCCGGAGGCATAGACACTGCCTGCTAAAAACGGCAGTTTTCTACCCTGAAGGCTGTCATTGCCTGGCGTCCTTTTTCATTTCTTATCTATTGTCGCTAACCCAGATCCCCTAAGCCCAGCAGAGAGAAGAAGTAGCTAAGAAAGAAAGAAGATGCATAGTGAGAGGCAGGAGGAATTGTTACTTCGCTGTGTTTCCAAGATCTCGGAAGGCAGTTGAATCTTTCCTCAACACCTGGGGTCCTGGAAGTAAACCTGGAGTTCTGAAAACTGAAAGAAATCAGATTAAGAGCCCTTCCTATGATATTGTGAAATAAGGATCTTTTGTTAACAGAGCCTCTTGGGGTTGGAGGATGGAATAGACAGGCTTTTAAGTCAAACAGGCTTAGATTCAAATTCCAGGGGTAAATCATTTCATGTCTGAACGTCAGCTTCCTATTTGTATGGAAAACGGGTTTTATAATCATACTGACCCCACATGCTCCTCGGCAGGTGAGATGAGGCAAATATATAATATGTCAAAATCCCTGGCCCATAATGAGTGTGAAATAAATGTCTGGTATGTGAAATACGGAATCCATGAAAGTTCCCAGCTCGGAATACGAGCTCCGATAGATTAGTCATCTTCTTCGCCCTCCGGCCGTTCCTCTCCCCGCCTCCCTCCCTTGAATGGGACGCATGGCAGGCCCAGACTATCTGAATTTTCTTCAGTATTAAAATAGTATTATAAGGTGCCAGGATAGGAAAAAGAGAAAAACAGGAAGTCAACAGGAACAGGCAACGTGGAGCGGTTCTGGGGGAGCTGGAGAGCAGATCCAGGCAGCGCCGTCTTCCAGCGCTGGTTTGTGCAGCTGAGCGGGAGCAGTTTGTTAAAATGATGGGATCGCACCCCATCCCAGCCCTGAAGCATCAGCCATCAATTCCCCGTGCACAGCACACTCTGGCGCTGCTGTTCCGTGAACGGGGAAGAGGGCCCTCCAGGCAGGCTCGCAAACACATTCTTAACTTTTTAAAACATCAAGTGACTGTGAAATGGTATTGAATGCTAAAATCAGAGTGGCAAGCTAGACAAGAATCTGGAAAGGTCATCCTACCAATTTCTTTGTCTTATGGCCCAAATAGGGAAGATGCCAAAAATTAATGACATTCAATTTAACAAATATTAATAGTGCACATACCACATTCTAGACACCCAGCTGGGCAGGGAGACTACAGAGATGGGTGTACCCAAAGGGAAGAAGATCTAACATCCGATAGCAAACTATTTTTCCGTTTAATAACCCTTCACCAAGTTGTCCCTGACATTTTATTCTGTCCCCAAAGTAGAGAAAGCCATGACCTCTCATGGGGATACCGGAGACATTTAAAGACTGAGACTCTTAGCTGATTTCAAAGTTTTGGCTCAAACAAATAAGGCAGATAAGCAGAAGAGATGATGTCAGACTCCAAACTCTGTGTCACTTACAAAATGTCTAATACCCAAGGTATGCATATTTGGACACCCTAAGGGGATGTTTCCAGCAAAATAGAAAATTAACCTCTTTAGAACTATAGATAACTAGCCTAGAGCAAACAAACTCCTGTCTCGTGTGTATCCCTGTAATTTGCATGATTTGAATATAAGTTCTGTCTAAAATAGAGGTACATCTTTTTTTTTTAAACTGGGTTGAAATGGAATTGAAATAGTAAATTTTTTCTTTTTATCATTTCCCTCCACTTCCATCTGATGTTGTTATGTAGACCATGTTAGGCTTTCCTGATATCAGAGGGGCAGAACTGAAAGAGAAGAGAAAGAGTGATAGAAAAACTGTCTCAGGTTTGCTAAGGGAAGTTGGCAAACAGGGCTGGAGTAGGAATCTTGAGATTAAACCCCATCCTGGGGCAGAATTTTCCATTTATGTTTGAATCAGGTAGGTATACATTCTTTTATCATCATTCTTAGTGTGAGAACCAGAGGAGAATTGGTAAATCATTTCAGAAGCAAAGTCAGACTGAGCTATGTGGTTGTTTTGTGCCTTATATAAAATGTATATAAGAATCGCCAAGCAATTAACTAAACTAGGCAAAAATTGGGGGGAAATTTACGTCTTACAGGTACAACACAAAACGATTCCTATACTCTTTGCTTGCTCCTAGTTGCAGCCATTTAATCACTTTGACCTTCTTTAAAATTTTATATTCTATTCTCTTTATGTTCCTGTTAAAAGCAAGTTCAGAATAAAATCAAATACTCAAATAATCCACCAACTTTTTTTGCATTCAAAAATAAATGAAATTCATCACAAGCCCAATTAGAATCCCAGCAGCCTTTTTTGTAGGAATTGACCAGCTAGTTCTTAAGTTTATATGGAAAAGTCTATATAGAATATGCAAAAAAGTCTTAAGAAGACTAAATTTGGAGAACTTATACCACCTGACTTCAAGACGTACTATAAATCTACAGTTTCAAAACAGTGTAATATTTATATAAGGATCAACCACTACAGCAATGGGATGGAATACAGAGGAGAAAAACAGACCGAAGCTTATAAGGTTATTTGATTTTCAGCAAAGAAGACAAAGAAATCAGAAATGGACAACCTTTTCATCAAATAGTGCTAGAACAACTGGATATTTTGGGGGAAAAAAATAAAGCATTATCCCTACCTCACACCATACACAAAAATTATTTTCAGATGGATCATACGTCTAAATGTAAAAGCTCAAACCATAAAACTTTCAGGAGGAAACATAGGAGGCTATTTTTCTGACTTGAGGGTAGGTAAAGGTTTCCTAGAAAAAAACATAGAAAACAATAACAATAGGAAAAAAGTGATCATTGAAAACAAAAGACATTAAAAGAGAAAAGTGATAACTTGGATTTAATTATAATTTAAAATTTCTTATTAAAAGACACCTTTTAAAAAGTGGATAATCAAGCCACAAGCTGAGGGAACATATATCTGTCAGAGGACTGGTATTAAGGATAAGTAAAGACTCCTTACAACTTAGTAATAAAAACAAATAACCCAATGAAAAAATGGACACAAGATTTGAACAGATACTTCACAGAGAAGATATACGATTGGTCAGTAATCTCATTAAAAGCTACCCAGTGTCACTATTCATTAACGATATGCAAATTAAAATTGTGTAAGATGTCATTGCACACCCGCAGTAGCAAGTGCTAGCAAGCACGAGGAGTAACTGAAGCCTCAGACATTACTGGTGGAAATGTGAAAATGGAACAACTACTTTGTAAAATGACCCCACGCTTCCTTCAAAAGGGAACCATACACCTACCCTAGCAATTCTCCTCCTGCATATAAGCCAAGTATCCATCAATAGGAGAATGGAAAAACATACTATGGTATATACATAAAATGGAACACCAATTAACAATAAAAAAGGAACAAGCTATGAATACACACAACTACTGGAGGGGAATGTCAAAAGCATTATGCTGAGTGAAAGCCTAACAGAAAAGAGTACAAAGCGTATGATTCCATTTACATGAAGTTCTGGAACAGGAAAAACTAACCTGGAATGTAGAACTAAACATAGTGACTGCCTCTGGGTGGGCAGGGACAAAGATTGGCTGGAGATGAGAAGGGGGGTGAGTTTCTCAGGTGTAGAAGTTCTAAATCTTGATAGAGGTTTGGAATGCATAAATGTATGCATTCATCAAAACTCACAGAATAGTAGACAAGATTTGTCTATTTCATTGTGTGTAAATTTTACCTTAAAAAAAAAAACTGTAAACAATATAGAGTTTAGGGGAATTCCCTGCTGGTCCAGTGGTTAGGACTCTGCACTTCCACTGCTGAGGGCATGGGTTCAATCCCTGGTCAGCGAACTAAGATCCCACAGGCCATGCGGTGCAGCCAAAAAAAATTTTTAAATATATATATACGTGTATATATATATATACACGTATATATATATGTATATATATATATAGCTTAGGGAAAGTGTATTGATTTCTGCAACTTACTTTGAAATGCATAAGAAAATAAAATGGGTTGACGGATAGCAGAGGGATGGACAGATTGATAATAGGCAATAAAGCAAATAAAATAAAATGTTAATGGTAAAATCTAGGTTGTGGGTATACAGGTTTATAGTGTAAAATTCTTTCAACTTTTATGTATATTTAAAACTTTTCATAATTAAATGATAAAAAAATGAACTTGAAAGCTTTTCTTATACTTCTTGTAAGTTTAGAATTAATGCAGCACTATATTATTAACATCCATCTGGAACTGTCTACATCTTCCAGATCTGGGCCATATTTGGCATTGCCAATCACGTTCTCACCCAGGCACCCCTCTTTATATTTGCACAGTTCATCGTTCCCCACCCCCCCCCCCTCCCCGAGCCCCCGTGCTCTACAGTCTATTCAAATCTGTCAAGAGGCATCATGATGATTACTGATCATGCCTCCATCTTTGTGGTCATTTTGAAACCATATACCTGTCAATCCTCTACCCGCAAACCAGGGCTGTGGTTTTCCAGGGCTTTTTACTCCATCTGATCTCTGGGCAGAGGGTGGGAAAATAGCAGTCTCCTGGGCTGGTCACTAGGCAGCATGTTTGCCCAGGTGCCTAATTTCAAGAGTCGTCATACTGAGATTATTTTTAGTCACATAAATTTTTCAGCCAGCAGGTACCTTACACACCAGATGGCTCCCTGCTCCTGCTTTTCTCAATAGGACCTTCTAATGAGACTATTATATGGTGTGCTTAGGGTACCACAATTAGAGGTAAAATGAAGAGAGAAATCCAGGCTTTCTGATTTCACAAAGGTCCTTCCAGTGAATCCCCACCGATCTCAGTTATGTTAATCTTATTTTAAAAAGAGAAAGAGTAGAGATAAGGGTAAAGTTCTCCTTAATGTGACTAATTCAGACAATAAAAATATTATTCCAATGGTTATTTGTGGAAATGTTTTATAGGAATACATTTACTCTTATAAAGCACAATAGGATTTCTGTGTGCTTAGAAGGCTGGGTGTCTGCTGGCCCACGAAAGCTATCATTAGAAGGAACTAAATGGTCTGAATGCCAACAGCCAGGTGCCATCAGGATTCTCGGATAAATAGATATGGATGGCGGAGAAAGTCAGATAGGAGAGGAGGAGGGAGCAGGATAATGAAAATGAAGATTAAATCTTGATTGTAATCTTTTCAATTCTGTAAGGCCATTTTCTAAAATTCTGTCATGTTGAAATGTTACCTTATAAATGACCATGAGCACGTCTCAAAAGATTCCAAACTTCTCCGTACTCTGGTCTTTCAAAGATATTTTTTAACGCGGATTCAGACATTCTCTGTGATACTGGAGAGAGCCCTCTTGGGCAGCAGGGCCTATGACCATTACCAGTGCCCCAGGGAGCCTCCAGTTGGGCTGCAGCAACTGGAATAATAACACCAAGCATTCTGATCTAGCCTGCATCCTCCCTTTAGAGCCCATGGACCACCTGCCCACCTGTTCCCATGCTTTCTATCAAGGCTACTTTCTACAGTAAGTGCACTTACCTCCACCTTTGGTCTCTTTCCTCTTGACTCATCACCTTAGTGTGAACATGATTTTCAACAATTGGTTAATTCTTTGCATTATACCTTACTTGTCCATTTTTGACCTTAGACTATTGTTTCCCTGTGATATTCCCATGACTTTACCTATTGGTATTCACACATCTACCAATGTAGATGCTCTTGTCTACGAGATTGGATCTCGTAGACAAGAACACACCTTGATAGAGGGGTTCAATATAGGGATTCAAGGTATAAGGGAAAGAACATAGAATCTGAAATCAGGAGACTAGTTCATCTCTCAACTCAGAATCTTACTAGATGGGTGGCTTTGAAAAGTGCACAACCTCTGTTTCCTTTTTAAAAGTGAAATAATATTATTCTGCCATCCTCTAAAAGTTAAGCTGATGGCCAAATGACAAAATGTTTGTAAATTAGTTTGGGTCCCCCTCCCCCATCCCGTGCAGATGAGACAAGGATTTAAATGCAAGGAGTGTATTTGGAAGGTTCTGGAAACACTGGTAGAGAAGGGAAGAAGTGACACCAGGAGGAGAGAAGTGACACCAGGAGAAGAAGTGACACCAGGAGGAGAAGTGACACCAGGAGAAGAAGTGACACCAGGAAGAGAAGAAGTGACACCAGGAGGAGAAGAAGTGACACCAGGCAAGAAAATTCTGGGGAAAAGTACAAAACGCAAGTCTCAGAGTCATCCAACCCAAGACGCAAGGAAGCTGAATTGTTGGCTATGGAATGTTTCCGAGGGACTTATCCCCCAGCAATATAAAAACAATTGTTTCTATCCCACCTGAGAGTTCCTTTGTAGATGACCAATAAATGGAAATCAAAGCCACACTGAGCAGCAGTGATTTTTAATCAACTGTAAGAACTGTTTACATTAAGCACTGGTTTAGAGGATTTACTCTGGGTCTTTCAGGGTAAACACTTTACAACATTCTTTCAGTACATGTGCCACTAACCATGTACTTAAAAAGTTCTGCCCTGGGATAAGTGAGGGTTAGACAGGTAGGTGTGTAATTTATTGTAATTTTCTGTCTGAACTGGTACACTTTTGAGAGTGAGAGGGGGTGATATTAATAATCAGGCCAGGATACATGGTCATCCTGAGTTTAGGTATAATGTGGCTGATTAATTTCAAAACATTTATAAACTTAGTGCGAACAAACTTGGCCTCGAGATGATGTTAGTCAATTTAAAATGTCTCTCACAAAAGCATTCCATGGTCTCATAGCAGACACCCTCGAAAATTTTCAACTGTGAACTAATTCCTGTACCTTCTTCCCCTGTAGTTAGGTGGTTTTATACTTTTGTTTCAAAGACAGTTGTTATTGGTTTGACGTTCTTCGAAGATAAGCCTTTCTAAAATCAAACACACGCAAGCACACACACAACTTTTCTTTCTTTATAATTTCTATTCTAAGTTTGACCTTTGCTATAATATTTAGTTTCTTTTGCTTTTTGAACGGTAGCTTGGAAAGCATTAAAGTTTCTGCAAATATGTCTTAATCATCTCTTCTTTTCCTATTGTATTATTCAAAAATACTAACTTTACAGGTCAAATTTATTTGTATTTTTTTTGTCACTTTTTCCTTCTTTAACAATACGGCTAAATTCTCCCAAATTTTAAAATAAACAGAAATATTTTTGCATGTATATTAAACCACTAAGGCCTATATAGTACGTCACATCTTTCCCAAATACAGTCCTGTGGGATTGTAGTTTACGCAGGTGACTGCGTTACTACACAGCGAGGCCAATGCCATGGAAAGAAGAACTTATTACTTACATTTCCCAAGGGAAGGGGGCATGCACTCCGTGCAGGGCACAGGGAAGATCCTACAAGATGAGACAGGACTCTGTTGTGGTACCAGAAAGTAAGAAAGTACACACACACAGACACACACACACACACACACACACACACAGAGTGATGGGGTTGTGTCCAAGCGACACAGAAGTCAACCGAAAGATCTCCAAATGCTCAAAGCTGGAACTAAAGGACGTAACATTGGGTCATAACTGAAAATATAAAGTAAATATCCATGAGTCCATGCTGATATAAATAAATGACTGAATTTGTAAATGGGGAAGAATACACAAATGTCTTGGGCGAAAGAATTCCGAATAATTTCAGTAGATACTCTTCCGTCCAGGTGGTGATGTGTAACTCCCGCTCTTCAAGTGTGGGCTGTGCACAAAGCCTTCCAGGGAATACCACAGTGAAAAGGGGAAACGACAGTAACTTTACAGCGGAGGACCTGATCGATTCTATCTCAGCCAGTTGGTCAAGGTTAGCCCTGACCGCGGTGGGCCCTGTTGGTGGTGTGTATCCTGGATACAGATGATAAAAACGGACTGTACCCTGGCAGCGCCCCCCACAACACAGAACTCCGCTTGAATCAAGAGAGAAACATGGGACACGTCTCAACTGAGGGACATTCTACAAAATGCCTGACCACTACTCTTTAAAATTGTCAAGACCCCCCAAAACAGAGAAGACATGAGGGAAACAGGACAGAAACATGACAACCGGAAACATGACAACAATGTATGGAACTGTGAGCTCCTGGGTGGGACACTGGAAGAGGGATAGGTTGTGGGGCAAAAACTAAGGAAATCTGAACAACGTCGGAACTTTAGTTAAGATTAACGTCTCAATATTGGTTAGTTAATTGTAACAAGTGCACCGTACTAGTGTAAGATGTTAATAGCAGGGGGAGCTGGATGTGGGGTGTGTACTATCTTCACACTTTTTTCTGGAAATTTTCTACAAATCTATTCTTATTTTAAAAAAAAACAACTCACATTTTGAGAGATTAAGCTTTCCAGTCAGCAAAAGTAACTTCAACAATTTGTTTTTTACATTTGTTAATAAAAGTCATGTTTTTTTTTTTTTAAGTTTCAGCTACTGTTTCTTTCTTTTTTTTTTTCAATTAATTAATTAATTTACTTATTCTTGGCTGTGT
Source organism: Balaenoptera ricei (assembly GCF_028023285.1). Lineage (NCBI taxonomy): Eukaryota > Metazoa > Chordata > Mammalia > Artiodactyla > Balaenopteridae > Balaenoptera > Balaenoptera ricei. The sequence goes on from NC_082655.1 coordinate 80,132,209, forward strand.
TGGGTCTTCGTTTCTGTGCGAGGGCTTTCTCTAGTTGCGGCAAGCGGGGGCCACTCTTCATCGCGGTGCGCAGGCTTCTCATTGTGGTGGCTTCTCTTGTTGCGGAGCACAGGCTCCAGACGCGCAGGCTCAGTAATTGTGGCTCACGGGCCTAGTCGCTCCGCGGCATGTGGGATCTCCCAAAACCAGGGCTCGAACCCGTGTCCCCTGCATTGGCAGGCAGATTCTCAACCACTGCGCCACCAGGGAAGCCCAAAAGTCATGTTTTAAAAACTGTTCACCTATACAAAGGTTTATTTTCTGACTGGGTCCACTCACTCATGACTGGCATAAATAAATGATGAACCAAGAGGCTCAGAGAGAGGAGAGCGTTTTCTCACTTGACGGATTATTTTCCGACGCCGGACACACTGTCGGGCTCCGGCCACACAGCCGAGGACGTGCGGGCTCTGCGCTCCACGTCCACTCGGGCTCAGCCAGGACGCCCAGGCAGACCCGAGACCGCCAGAGCTATTCCCCACCCGCCAGCAGCTGGCGGCACACCGGCCCTTTGGAAGACAACGGTCCTTTGCCTCTGCAAACACAAGAGAAAATGTTTGTAGAATGATTGTGTATATGCTGCAAACCACGTTAAAAGATAGGGAAAATGATTGCATCTCTCTGCAGGAGACTTTGCGCTTATCTGCACCTTGGTTTCTGGGTCACCACTTAGCCTTGCCAGGTAGACCAGCGCTATTATTAGTCATAATAATTTTGGTAGTTGTTCAGTTTAAGAGTACATAGTGAAAATAGGGGCTTCCCTGGTGGCGCAGTGGTTGAGAATCTGCCTGCTAATGCAGGGGACACGGGTTCGAGCCCTGGTCTGGGAAGATCCCACATGCCACGGAGCGGCTGGGCCCGTGAGCCACAACTACTGAGCCTGCGCGTCTGGAGCCTGTGCCCCGCAACGGGAGGGGCCGCGATAGTGAAAGGCCCGCGCACCGCGATGAAGAGCGGTCCCCGCACCGCGATGAAGAGTGGCCCCACTTGTCGCAACTAGAGAAAGCCCTCGCACGAACCGAAGACCCAGCATAGCCAAAAATAAAAAAATAAAAAATAAAATAAAATAAAAATAAAAGTAGCTATAAAAAAAAAATAAAAAAAAAAAAGAGTACATAGTGAAAATAAAGCACTGATAGATCAGGAGTCATTCATGTTTCACCTTGTCCTCAACAGATTTGACGGAGCAGTCAGCTGCTCTGGGCCCGGAGCACATGCCTTATCTTGTGCCCCTCGTAGGTTCGAGCAACGCAGCTCCGTGACAAGCAGTCACGATGCAGCCAGCTAACTACTGTAGCAGGGATTTGTCTTGGGGTTGCTGCTAAGGTCCGCATGCTAAGTTCAGACATCAGAGTCAGAAAGTGGCATCTCTTCCCAAAACCGTTTCCAGATCACTAACTGCTCCCACATCCAAAAAATGCTCTCAAATCTCCACCACTCCTAGTTATTACTACTGTTAAAAATCAAAATTTCAACTGAATAGATTTTAAGACCCAGTGGACTCTCCTAAATGACTCATGAATCAGGTGGCATCCCACCTAGCTACTAGGGCACTCTGAGGGGTTGTACAAAAGGGAAGGTTTTTATGGACAGAAGGAGGGTGGGGCAAGAAGGTATTAGTAAAAGTGAAGAAAGGATCAGGGCGGGTCAGTTCACTTTGGGGGGAGGGAATAGCAGGGGCTTTGTAATGCAGATTACCTCACTTGTGAACCAGGAAATTTCAGATTGACTATTTATTTGTTTGTTTACTTATTTATTTTATTATTAATTAATTTAATTGGAGTATAGTTGCTTTACAATGTTGTGTTAGCTTCTACTGCACAGCAAAATGAATCAGCCATACATATACATATATCCCCTCCATTTAGGTCGCCACAGTGCAGTAAGTAGAGTTCCCTGTGCTATACAGTATATTCCCATCAGTTTTCTATTTTATACATTGTATCAATAGTGTATATGTGTAGGGGTTCCCTGGTTATGCAGTGGTTAAGAATCCACCTGCCAATGCAGGGAACACAGGTTCGAGCCCTGGTCTGGGAAGATCCCACATGCCGCGGAGCAACTAAGCCCGTGGGCCACAACTACTGAGCCTGCGCTCTAGAGCCCGTGAGCCACAACTACTGAGCCCACGTGCCACAACTACTGAAGCCCGCGTGCCTAGAGCCCGTGCTCCGCAACAAGAGAAGCCACCGCAATGAGAAGCCCACACACCGCAACGAAGAGTAGCCCCCGCTCGCCGCAACTAGAGAAAGCCCACGCACAGCAACGAAGACCCAACGCAGCCAAAAATAAATAAGTAAATTTTAAAAAAAATAGTGTATATGTGTCAACGCCAGTCTCCCAGTTCCTCCCACCCCACCCCTTTCCCCCTTGGTATCCATACATTTGTTCTCTACATCTGTGTCTCTGTTTCTGCTTCGCAAATAAGGTCATCAGATTGTTTTAAAGATCACACATCTGGGAGGGGTTGAAACTGAAATCAAGTCTCAGTTTGCTATCCTGGGGCAAATGACTTTTGGGCTTGTTACGTCTTTTAAACACTGTCAAATACAGACTCCCTGACTGCTGCCCACCGTCCATGGAGGGGTCTGGGGATGAGATAACGCAATCTTTATCGAGTTCTTAACACAGTGCCAAGCACATAGCAAAGGCTCAATTCCTGTAAGCTGTTGTTGTTATGATTACTTTTCTACTTTGATTCACAATCTTCCTTTCCTTCCCAACTCCTGCCAGAATTCTGGGGGTTCTACTGTGAAGCAGACCATTCATTTCCTCCCGCTTTAGCCTTTGAGACCCCCCCAAGAGTTGGACCATTCACGGCCTTTCTCTCTCTCGTATTTGATGTACACTCCCATTACCAGGAAGGGGTCAGGACACACCTTTAAAAGAGTGACACAGCCACTGAGAACACGACACAAACTGGTTAGAGCCAACTAGTTCCAACATGGCGGACTTCCACTAGACACAGAGTGACACAGCCACTGAGAACACGACACAAACTGGTTAGAGCCAACTAGTTCCAACATGGGGGACTTCCACTAGACCCTGAGCCTCATCGTACGCTCCCTGTAACACATCAGCTAAATGACACACCCACAGGTGCCACGACTGTTCCGAGGCTGACCATAAAAGGCCAAAAAGTGGGCAGTGGCCGAATTCCAGGAAATCTCTGCTCCTTCCCCAAAATAGTTGGAATAATCCCCGTACTCATTAGCCTATGAAATTACCCAGCCCATAAAAACTAACCACCCCATATTTCGGGACCTCTCTCACTTTCTGAGACAACCACAGTCTGTCTGAGGCAGGAGGTAGATGGCCTCAGGCTGAACAGTTTCTCCCTTGTGGACAGAAACTCCATAATAGCAGAAGCTCCATAAGAGCAGGATGATGGAGGAGGCTGGGCCCCGCCCGGATGGAAGATAAGAGACCGCATTTTCCTCATTCTCGAAGTCAAGGAGACCTCCCCGACTACACATGCGCAGAAAGGCTCCTTGGAGGTCAAAAGGGGAGCGGGTGCCACCCCATAGTAAGTGATGTCAAGTACCCATAGGCCTCTTCACTGGAATCCATCTTGGCTAAGAGATGCTCGCACACAGGGTAGGACCCTGAGGTAAACCAAATACGGACTCAGGACCAGGGAAAGCAAGTTGATTGATCAAAGGAAACCCAGAAGAAATGCCCCAAACAAGTGATTCAAACTGCCACAAGCGCTCGACTCTCTCTCTCTGAGCCCGCCCATGTGTCTACGCACAAGTTCTGTGCTCTTTTTCCTCCCAATAAACACGTTACTTGCTTCACTACTTTCCATCTCTGTGTGGAAATTCATTTCTTCACAGCTGATGGGCCAGGGCCTTGTCGCTGGCCACTGGTCCCTGGTGGTCTGGAGGCCAGCATTCAGTGCTCTCACTGCCACTCCTGACGTCGGTCTGTGGCCGGGACCCGAAATCCTGCTTCAAGCCGCTGCAGGCCGAGGCAACCGAGATCATGTCTATGGAATGTGTATCTCTCTAAATAAACCTGCTTTCACTTTACTATGGCTCGCTCTTGAATTCTTTCCTGCACGAAGCCAAGGATCCACACTTCGTGGCCCGTCCCATCCCAGGGACTCGCCTGAGACCTGGGACGTGACCCTCCTCTCACGCCCCACTCTTTCCTGCAATGACATGGAATCCTTCCACATTGTAAATTCTCAGTGTTCTCCCCTCTAATCCAAGCTCTCTCTGAGAATAAGGGCTGGGGTGTGATCTTCCTGAAGTACTAGTCTGATTATGACCTCAGCCAGTTAAAAAACCTTCAAGGGCTCCCCCTAGTAAAATTCAGTGCCTTTAGCTTGTCATGAGTAAATTCACAATCCTGATTCAATGTAACTCTTCTCCGTTAAACTCTCAACTCCAAGGATACCTTATCCTTTTTCCCTTCCTAGCCTGGGTGGCTGCAGAAGCTGGTCCTTAGGCCGGGGCAATGGAAGGGGAGAGGGCCTTTCTCCCTTCTAGGCCAGATGCTCTGGTTTACCTTTCATTTGCATAGAGAACACTCCTGCAGCGGGACCTTTCCAAACCCCTTCTCTGACTCTCATCTCCCTTCCCTTTGTGTCACCTCAAGGTCAGTATCCCTCTGTAATGCCCAGCTGTCCAGCACTGTTTGTGCATTGGGGCACCAACCACAGAACTGAAGTGTCATGGCACCCGAGGGCTTTCTTCTCCCTCCTTTCCAGAGACTGTAAGTCCTCTGAGGACAAGACCTGGTCTGGTTGGATTTTTTTTTTTTTTTAACTTTCTAGGGCTTAGTGCTGCCTGGAACACAGGAGGCAACCAATAACTGCTAACTGAGCCGGATGAATCGATCTCATCTATTCCAGCCTGGAACTTGAAACTCTTCCACAAAGATTCACAATGTCCCTGCCTCCTGGGATAAATTTCCTCAAGGAAGGACAGACGTAACTCCTACCTGAAGACCAAAAGGCCCTTTCATCTTCTTTTAAAATTAAAAGAAGATGGTTAGGAGAGGGGTATAAGCATAAATACCCCAAAGAGAATTTAAAGATCTGTGAATTTACACTAACCTTTTCTGCAATATCAGCTTTCTTTTGCCTCTACAGGTCTTCCAGGAAAAGGTGAGTGAGACTAAATTTTTTAAATGTAAATGAGGTGTTTTTTTCCAATTGCTTTGTATTTCAAGTACAGAAAAAAAAAGGGCTGAATTTATTTTTTTGCCAGCTTAAAGAGTGAAAATTGTTGTCTTTTGAACATTTAGTTTGCCATTAAATCAAATGAATTTGAGAAAAATATGTTTTAAAAACATTCTTCCTTGTAGATTATTCTATTTAACTGTGAATTAGAGAATTTTCAAGAAATGAGATGCTAAATTAATCCTTAAATCATTGACTCACCAGAGTGTCTTCAGAAAGGCAGCATGTTTACTTTGAAGTTTATTATTTTTAAAGTTGAATGTTTTAGGGTAAATGTTTTAGTTCAAATGATTGTGAACTAAAGTACATTTGAAGGGAATGAATACTTGGAGCTAGTAGTCCAAGTATTTACTGCTTTCTGTTGTAGTGTTTCAACTCTTTGTATTTTCACTGACTTCTTTCTAAAGATGTGCTTAATTGTCATGATCTACTTGAGGGTCTCACCCATTTTAAGTACATAATTTGATGTTGACTAATGTATACAGTTGTGTCATTACCACCCAAATTATGATATAAAATATTTCCATCACTCCAAAAAGTTCCACTGTGCTCCATTAGAGTCTGTTCCCTCCCCCATCCCTGCAACCCATTAATCTGCTTTCTGTCACTATAGTTTATCGTTTCTAGAATTTCATGAGTGGAATCATACAGTTTGCAGTCTTTTGTTCAGGACAGGAGTAGTGTGAGGGGAGTGCTTTTCTGTCTGACTTCTTTTGGTTAGCGTAATGCCTTTGAGATTCTTCTATGTTGTTGCCTGATTCTGTAGTCTGGTCCTTTGAGGTTACCAAATCCAATGAACCAGTATACCGTAGTTTATTTATCTACTCATCTGTTGATGGACACTGGGTTGTTTCCAGTTTTTGGTTGTTGTGAGTAAAGCTTCTTTAAAGATCTGCTATACTAGTATTTGTGTGGACGTAGGGATTTATTTCTCTTGGCTAAATACAAGAGTGGGACTACTGAGTTGTATGGTAAGCATTTAATATTTTTTTAAAATTTATTTATGTATTTATGGCTGTGTTGGGTCTTCGTTGTTGAGCGCGGGCTTTGTCTAGTTGTGGCGAGCAGGGGTTATTCTTTGTTGTGGTGCGTGGGCTTCTCATTGCGGTGGCTTCTCTTGTTGCAGAGCACGGGCTCTAGGCACGCGGGCTTCAGTAGTTGTGGCGCACGGGCTTAGTTGCTCTGCGGCATGTGGGATCTTCCCGGAACAGGGCTCGAACTCGTGTCCCCTGCATTGGCAGGTGGATTCTTAACCACTGCGCCACCAGAGAAGTCCTAAACATTTAATTTTTAAAGACTTAAACTTTTCCCAAAGTTGCTCTACCAATTTACATTCCCACCAGAAATGTATGAGAGATACAGTTGCTTTGTGTCTTTGCCAACATTTGGTATTGGAAGCCTTTTTAAGTTTTGCATTTAGTAGGTATGGAGTGGCTTCTCATTTTGATTTTATTTCCCTAATGACTAATAATCATTAGCAGATTTTCATGTGCTAATTTGCCATTTACTTCTCAGTGAGATGTACTTTGTTATGTTTAATCTTTCTGTTTCTTTTACTTGGGGTATGTTGGGCTTTGACCTGTTCGTTTTATAGTTTTCATCATATGACAAATATTCAGCCATTATCTCTTCAAATATTTTTGGTCTGAACCCCTTCTCCCTCCTTTCTAAGTCTAATTATATGTGTGATGTATATTAAGCTGTATTATGTTGCTCTATTCATTTTTGTAAAATCTTTTCCCTCTGAGTTTCATTTTGGTTATTTTCAATTGCTTTGTCTTCAATTTCACAAGCCTTTTTTGCAGTATCTTATGGTGTCTTTAAGTGCTGTTAATCTCATCCATTGTTGTTTTTCATCTCAGATGTGATATTTTTCACATCTAGAAATTTAACTTGGATCTTTTTACAATGTACATTTCTTTTCTCTAATCCCCTTGAGCATAAGAAGTATATCTTTAATAGCTGTTTTAATATCTTGTCTGCTGACTATATTAGTTATGTCATTTCTGTATGTGCATCCTGGTTTTTTCCTCTTGGTGTTGGGACATGTTTTACTGCTTAATTGTATGTCTGACAATATATGATTAGATGCCAATGCTGTCAATTATATGCTATTGGATGTTGGGTTTTTAAAAAAATTCCTTTAAATATGTTAGGGTTTCAGTTCTAAAATGCAGTTAAATTACTTGAAATCCATTTGATCCTTTTGAGGCTTATTTGTCTAGCTCTGTTAATGCAAACTATGAATGTATGATATGTAGCTAAATAGTCTGTTTAATCTGATTTCAATTATAACCAAATAGCTGGGGTGGGGGGGAAAAAGGTGGTCCTGAGAGCTAATCCAATTCCCTTTATTCCATCATGGCCAGAAGTAGAAATCCATCCAGAATCTTTTTTGATAGCAGTTCCATGAGAATATTTAAGTTCTCTTATCAACCTTCAAGTACATAATACAGTATTGTTAACTGTAGTCACCATGCTATGTATTAGGTTCCCAGAAGGTATTCATCTTATGACTAGGAGTTTGTACCCTCTGAACAACCTCTCCCCATTTCCCCCACCTACCAGCCACGGCTACCATCACTGTTTCTATGAGTTCAGCTTTTTTAGATCCCACATATAGGTGAGATCATCCAGTACTTGTCTTTCTCTGATTTATTTTGCTTAGCATAATGTCCTCAGGGTTCATCCATGTGACCATAAATGTCAGGATTTCCTTTTTTATGGCTGGGCTATATTTCACTGTGTATTATTACCACATCATCTTTATCCATTCATCCATCAGTGGACACTGAGCTTGTTTCCATATATTGCCTATTATGAATAACGCTGCTATGAACATGGGAGTACCGATATTTCGCAGAGATTCCGTTTTCATTTCCTTCGGATATATAGCCAGAGGTGGAATTGCTGAATTACGTGATGGGTTTTAGTCACTTGTATTTCTTTAGTTACCTGTTAGTGTCATTTTGTCTTATTTCCTCCTTTTGAGTTCTCCATGTTTTTCTTAGAGATTTGTATGAGCTATTTAGCTAATAAGCATACAATCATTTTTTATGAATATTATTTCCTACTTTATTCTCTCATTTTATTCACAGTCAATTCACAACCATTGTGATGTATAGACATTTAGAACTTTTATAGTCAGATCTCCCTACCCTTTCCTTTCAGAGGCCTCCCATCCCTTTGATGCTTAGAAAGATTTATTTACCTAACTCAATGAATGGCTCAACAGCCAAACCAGAAACCTGAAAGATACATTATTATGTAAAGGCCCCTCGTTTGTTAAAAATTATTATAGATATATGTTTATTATTAATGCCTAAGCTAGTAGTAGGCACGGTTGGCACCAGGACACCACAGAGACAAAAATAAACAACACCCAGCCAGTCATCCTGCCTCTCTCAGTATTTCCCTCTTCACTCCCATGTCCATCATCTTAGTTCCCATCTGCACCTCCTGCCTCTATTAATCTACGCATTGCTCCCTGATTGCCAGAGTGATTTTCCAAAAAGCCAAAACTGTTTCTGCCACTCCTGTGTTTAAACACCTTCAATACCTCCTTGAAGATTAAGTCTCAGCAGTGTAGCTTGACTTTATTCATAGTTCATCTCTCCCCTTTTATTTAGTCACGCCCTAAATCCCATCGATTTTGCACACAAATTATTCCCTGTGGTGTTGGGAAAGTTTTAAATATCTTTTCTATTTAAACAATTTTTCTTCATTTAATACTACTGTCCTCTCTAATACACTCTACACTTTAATTGTCATAGCTGCAAACCTCCTTGGTTCCCCAAACAAGTGGAAATCTAACAAGTCCTTTCCACATTCTGATTTGCTTTCCCTTGAAGGAAGGATGGACTTGCAAAGGCCATAATAAATGTATGCCCTGTCTACATTATAATGAAATACACAAGAGTCTACAGTGCCTTTTTTTTTTTTTTTTGCCGCATGACTTGAGGGATCTTAGTCCCCCCACCAGGGGTCGAACCCATGCCCCCTGCCGTGGAAGCACGGAGTCCTACCCCCTGGACTGTCAGAGAATTCCCCACAGTGTCTTTTTAAATTTGCCTTCTCAGGGGTGAGGAAATATGCATGATGGCAACCACATAGCAAGTCAAATGAAGTAGTCACATTCTTAAGATGAACTTCACGGTAATGATTATTTGTGACTGAAAATTGCATGCATTTTCGTTCATAATTTTGTTGTCTGCTAACTTATAGCCTCTGGAGGAGCAATTCATAAATAATCCAAAGGATGAGGGCAAGCATTCAGCCTCAGTGTGACTGGCTCTTTTGGGTGAAGGTACTGATTCATGTATAGGTTAGGCTGCTAATAAGCAGAATTGCACTTATCATGACTGGCCAGTGGCTTCTGTGGGGCAAGTTTGCTGGGTGCTGAATTACCGCAGCACAGATCTAACTGTAGCTAAAAACAAACCTACAACACAACTCATCCTTGCTTATCCTTTACAAATAAGAGAAAACAGACTGAAATTCCTATGGTAGAGTTTCTCAACCTAAGATCCTTGGTTCTTTATTGGTAAACACTGAATTTTGTGCATCTTTCTGGGTCAGAATGTCTGTAGCTATAAGCAAATTCCAGAAGGGGTTAATGATCCCCTAAAATGCTAAAATCTATAGTTTGGTAACCGGAACTCTATTTCCTGTATATACCCTATCCCACCTGACCCCAAAATTGAAAAGTATTCTATCTAATCTTCAACCTGAATTTACTCTTCCTGTTGTCCTTATCCTTCATTTGCCTGTTTATTTTGAATAATAAATACTGAATTTATTTTGTTGTGGCTTAATATTCAAGTAAAAATCATGTGATTGAATCATTGTGATGAACTCAACATTTTAAAACATTTGAAGGTTTCTAGCTTATAGTGACCCCTGGTGTTATTTTGAAAAATATACAGTACGCTATTCATATCTTTAAGATCATCTTTAAGATCTTTAAGATCATCTACTGATGGTCTACTGGCCGGAGTGGGCAAACTGTATAGAAAGTTGCTCCTTCCTGGTGACCCATGGGGTAAATAGCAAATTTATCCACGTGAAATTAGATTCTGTGCACTAAACATACAAAAGAGCAACGTTGTATTAGGTAACACCTGCACATGCTATTTTAAAATTTTACAATAAAACCATTTGGGAAATAAATTCATTTTATCAACTCAGAACTATTAAAGCGATAGGAAAAATAAAAAGTGATTATAGGAATTCAGACTTATCTAATCTAGTGGAAGGCAATATCTAAAAGGAGAAACATAGATATTTTTCAAGTGCCTTAAAATCCACAATTATGCAGAATTAGGTGTTCCCCCAAGAAGAGCAAATTTAAGAAATCAGTTGTCTATGTAATAATATGAGATAAATCTAAGTAACTCATACTGAACACTAGAACATTTATCTCTGGATATGCTATTGTAATGAAAACAAAATGTTCACCTCAAATCCTTCATGGATGTATAATCATAATTTAACTTGTCTTCTATTAATGAACAATCCATATTTTACTACTACAAACAGTAATTATTCTTGTTCATGTGTTCTTGTTCAGTTCCCATACGTGCAGTTATATCTATAGAATAAATTAGAATTGACACTTTTATGGTAACATTAATCACAATGGATTGTCCAATTGCCCTCCTTTGAGGTTGTAATACATTTACACTCCCTGAAATAAATATGTGCCCACTTTCTCACCTCCTTTCCAACACTATTTTTTACTTAAATACTACATTTTGGAGATATATATAGCTCTAGTTCATGCATTGAATAGTATTCAATCGTATAACTTGAATATACTGCTATTTATTTATCCACATCCCCACTAGTGGACAATTATGTTTTTCCCATGTCACTTTATCCTTGTCAGAGTGCCTGGTACATGATAAATGTTTGTTGAGTGAATGAATAAACTAATGAATCAATGAGTAACAAAGAAACTGATTGCAAAGTATGCTAGACATCTGGTATGGACTGTAGTTGAGAATTCCTACTACAAATTGCAGTGTCAGAGGGATGCCCAAGAAACTCCAAGCCCAGCTACCTGCTGTCTTTTCAAGACCTTAGAGGTAGATGGGAAGGGTTGGGGAAGAATAGCCTTTCACTGCTTTTAAGCTCTGTATAATTTTTCAGTTTTCATAATTGGCATTAATATCCTCAATTATCACTTAATTGAAGTGTATATTAAGGATAATTTTTCTACTTTTAAATGTAAACAGTACGTTATTAGTGATCTTTTGAATTGTAGGGACACACCCAGCTAGCTACAGGCCACCACAGCCTGAGTGTGGCTTATATTTAACTGAATCAAGAATAAATCCGGCTAGGTTGCTTTGTTGTTAAAATGAGACCAGTTATTTGAAGCTCAAGTTTGAGTTCATATATTCTGGTTCACCAGCTGGTTTTTATATCATGACAATGGGGCAGCTTCCACATAAGAACTTTACAACACTGACCATCCAGTGATGGCAAGTTTTGGCATAGGACATTATTTAATATTTGGGAACAATGCATTTTGTGCTGGGGCAAAGGAACGCTGATATGTGGTCGACTGAGGCCAAGCTTTGAAATTTCTGATTCCATGGCAAAATGCCATACATCCTTCTTGCTTGTATCTAGCTTTCTACTATGGGAATAGAATTCACTCCAAAAGTTTTACAATTGTGGGTAAGAGAGAACATTTTAGGAGTATGTTAAAAGACACTAGTTTTGTTTCTCTCCTGTCCTATATTTTAGAATTGTACTTTATCTTAATGATTCTACCTCCTCTTATTATTTACCTGTCTTTCAAAATAAAATTGTGCACCAAGACTTTCCTGAAAGAGCCATTTCCGGACAATTTTTCTTTGAGCTGAGTTCATGTTGACTAGGCAAGCTTACAAACTTTTTTTTGGAGTATATACTCAGGAGTGGAATTGCTGGGTCATATAATGATTCTATTTTTAGTTCCTCTGTACTGTTTTCCATAGCGGGGGCACCAATTTACATTCCTACCAGCAGTGTACAAGTGTTCTCTTTTCTCTACAGCCTCACCAGCATTTGTTATTTGTAGACTTTTTGATGGTAGCCATTCTGACAGGTGTGGAGTGATATCTCATTGTGGTTTTGATTTGCATTTCCTTGATGATGAATGATGTTGAGCATCTTTTCATGTGCCTGTTGGTCATCTGCATTTCCTCTTTGGAAAAATGTTTATCCAGGTCTTCTGCCCATGTTTTAAAAGTGGGTTTTTTTTTTTGATGTTGAGTTGTATGAGCTGTTTATATATTTTGTATATTAACCCCTTATTGGTCATATCATTTGCAAGTAATTCCCTTATTCAGTAGGTTGTCTTTTTATTTTATGGTTTCCTTCACAGTGCAAAAGCTTTTATATCTAATTAGGTCCCATTTATTTATTTTTGCTTTTATTTCCTTTGCTTTAGGAGACAGGTTAAAAAAAATATTGCTATAATTTATGTCAAAGAGTGTTCTGCCTATATTTTCCTCTAGTAGTTTAATGGTTTCCACTCTTACATTTAGGTTTTTTAGCCTCCTACAATAAAGAATTATCTGGCCAAAAATAACAACAGATTGAGAAAACCTGAGTTGGATTAACAAAAGATATTTTGGGGGAAAAGTATTTTTTTGGAGCATTGTTTAAGATGGATGGCACATAGTGATAATAAAAGCAGACTGATTAAAGTTATATTTATTATTGTTAAATAATTAACATCAACAGTGCACTACCTTATTGCCTGCACCCAGGGCCAGTCGTTAGATTTCCATTAGATTTCTCCTTCTAAAGGGCTGCCAATTCAAGTGAGGGCTAAATCAGATTTCTGCTTTCAAAGTACTTTTAAAGCATTTCAGTGATAGTTAAGTGAACTAGAGCTTAGCAACAGGTGATTCATGTGGCTATATTTTTCTGTTTACTACTTATCTCATTTGATTTTTAAAAATATAATTTTAAAATGTTGTGAACTTTTTATTGAAATATAATTCACATACCAAAAATTCACCATTTTGGAACTTCCCTGGTGGCCCAGTGGGTAAGATTCCACACTCCCAATGCAGGGGGCCCAGGTTCGATCCCTGGTCAGGGAACTAGATCCCGCATGCCGCAACTAAGGCCTGGCGCAGCCAAAGTAAATAAATAAGAATTTTAAAAAATAAATATTTTTAAAAAACAAAGCAAAAATTCACCATTTTGAAGTGTAATTCAGTGGTTTTTAGTATAGTCATAAAGTTTTGTAACTATCACCACTATTTAGTTTCAGAATATTTTCATCATTCCTATTTTCATCATTCCCCAAAGAAACATGCACATAATTTTTTTTTAAAAAATTTATTTTTTTATTTGGCTGCACCGGGTCTTAGTTGTGGCACACAGAATCTTTTTTAGTTGTGGCATGCAGGATCTTTAGTTGCACCACGTGGGATCTAGGGATCGAACCCAGGCCCCCTGCATCTGGAGCATGGAGTCTTAGCCACTGGACCACCAGGGAAGTCCCAAAACATGCACATGAGTATTCATATCTCATTCTTCCCTTTCCCTAGTCCCTAACAACCACTAATCTACTCTCTGTCTAGGAATTTGCCTATTCGGCACATTTTACATAAGTGGAATTATGGAGTATGTGACTTTTTCTGAGTAGCTTCTTTCACTTAGTATGTTTCCATGGTTCATCCATGTTGTAGCAAGTATCAGTACATTCCTTTTTATTGCCAGATAATATTCCATTGTATGAATAAGCCACATTTGGTATATCCATTCATCAGTTGATATTTGGGTTGCTTCCACTTTTTGGCTACTAAGGATCCTATGAACATTTGTGTCCACATCTTTGTGTGGACATAGGTTTTTAATTACCTTGGGTATATACCTAGGAGTGGAATTACTGGGTCATATAGTAATGCTGATTGTCATGTGAGGCACGGAAATTCTTGCATCACATATATTCTACTGTGTGGATATGCCACATTTTGTTTATCCATTGATCAGCTTGTGGATGTTAGGATTGTTTCCACTCTTTAACTGTTACAAATAATGTGGTATGAACATTTGTGTACAAGTTTTTGGTGGAGACGTGCTTTTGTTTCTCTAAGAATGAAATTGTGGGGCTATGTGATAACTCTATGGTTAACCTTTTGAGGAGCTGCCGATCTGTTTTCCAAAGTGGCTGCACCATTTTACAATCTCACCAGCAACATATAGAGTTCCAATTTCTCCACATCCTTGTTATTGCCTGTCTTTGATTTTAGGCATCCTAGCCAATATGAAGTGGTACCTTGTTGTAATTTTGATCTGCATTTCCCTAATAACTAACAAAATTGAGCATGTCTTCATGTGCTTATTGGCTATCTGTATATCTTTGTTGAAATGTACATTCAAATCTTCAGCCCATTTAAAAAAACTGGGTTGTCTTTTTATTATTGAGTTGTAAGAGTTCATTAGAGAGGCTGGGTACTTGTTCTTTGTATGATACGTAATTTGAAAATATGTTCTCATCTTCTGTGTAGTCTTTTCACTTTTTGATGGTGTCCTCTGAAGTACAAGTTTTTAATTTTGATGAGGTCCAATTTATCTAATTTGTGTATGTGTATTGCCTGCATTTTTGGTGTTATATCTAAGAAACCATTGCTTAATGCAAGGTCATAAAGATTTACTCCTATGTTTTCCTGTAAGAGTTTTATAGTTCTAGCTATTACGTTTAAGTCTTTGATCCAGTTTGAGTTAATTTTTGTAAGTGGTACGAGGTAGGAGCCCCACTTCATCTTTTGCATATAGATATCCAGTTGTTCCAACACCGTTTGTTAAGAAGGCATTCTTCCTCCATTGAAACGTCCTGGTACTCTTTTTGAAAATCAATTAACTTTAACAGTTCATTTCTGGACTCTCAATTCTTTTCCTTTTATCTGTCTAACTTTATGTCAGTACCACACTGTCTTGATTATCGTAGCCTTGTAGTAAGTTTTCAAAGTGGGAAGTGTGAACACTCCACATTTGTTCTTTTTCAAGATTGTTTTGGCTATTCTGGTTCCTTGCATTTCCATCTGAATTTTATGGTGAGCTTGCCAGTTTCTCCAAAAAAACCTACCTGGGATCTTGGTAGGGCCTATGTTGAATCTGTAGATCAATGTGGAAAGCATTGCCATCTTAGTAAGTCTTCTAACTCATGCACAGGGATGTCTTTAATTTCTTTTAACATTTTGCAATTTTCAGTGTACAAGTCCTACATTTCTTTGGTTAAACTTATTCCTATTATATGCTTTTAAAATGGATGCTATTAAAATGGAATTGATTTCTCAATTTCATTTTTTAAATTTATTGCTACATTACAGAAATCGAATAAAAATGTTTTTAAATAAACAATACCACTGAGGCAGATGCATGAAATAGGAAAAGGATGTTTCTTTAATCACTTAGTGTGGACTTTTGCTTTTTTTGAATCTGTACTATCTGCTCTGTTGAAGACATCCATTCCATAACTTCTTTAAAAAGGCTGGATGAACTTTCAGGAAACCTGTGATTCTCAGCTTATTTCTTGGTGATGTTGGACATTTTTCAAAATGATTATTTTTTTTTTTTTGATAGGTAAGAAGTGATTTAGAGAGAAACACACTCCACAGACAGAGTGTGGGCCACCTCAGAAGGTGACAGCGGCAACAAAACAATAATCTTCTTGAAACAGGAGTAAAAAGTGTTCTCGGGAGCCTTGTATAGAAAGGAAAAGACAAGCATTTCACACAAAGATCTCTCTTGGGTCAGCTTCTAGGAATTTAGGGGTATAAAGGAAGGAAGGGAAAAAGGGGAAGAGGTAAAAAGCCTATAACATGAATGTGACAAGAAAGATGTAAAATAAAGAAATTTGGGAAATTCTTTTATGTTTTAAATGTAACTAGATATGTGTACTGACAAACACTTTATTAATTTCAAGAACTGATGGAGTTGCATTTTTCAAAATGTATCGAGTGGCCATTGTATAATTATTGTTCTGGGCCAACACAAAATGTCTTGAGTTGCAGTATATTTTACATGCCTTTTTTTTTGTTTTGGCTCGCTGCACGGCTTGTGGGATCTTAGCTGCTCTGACCAGGGATTGCACTGGGGCTCTCAGCAGTGAAAATGCAGAGTCCTAACCACTGGACTGCTGGGAATTCCCTACATGATATTTTTTTATTTTAACCTAGAGAGTTAATGTGGAGTAGCTACAATAGGTATTGCCAACACCACTTTAACAGGAGGAACTTCAGATCATAGATTTTCCAAATCCAAATGAGATCTCAGGTTTTCCACCTCCTAAATGCCAAAAACCTTATGAACTAGTTATGTAGAAATATACACATATTTTAAAAAATTAGGACAGGGACACATGATTTCAGAGGGCAGGAGCTCTCTGTGTTCCCCTTTGCCTGGAAAAACAATAAAGCTATTCTTGACCAGAGGGCAGACAGCAGAAGCTAGAAGAACTACAATTCTGTAGCCTGTGGAAGGAAAACCACATTCACAGAAAGATAGACAAAATGAAAAGGCAGAGGACTTTGTACTAGATGAAGGAACAAGATAAAACCTCAGAAAAACAACTAAATGAAGTGGAGATAGGCAACCTTCCAGAAAAAGAATTCAGAATAATGATAGTGAAGATGATCCAGGACCTCGGAAAAAGAACGGAGGCAAAGATCGAGAAGATGCAAGACATGTTTAACAAAGACCTAGAAGAATTAAAGAACAAACAGAGATGAACAATACAATAACTGAAATGAAAAATACACTAGAAGGAACCAATAGCAGAATAACAAGGCAGAAGAACAGATAAGTGACCTGGAAGACAGAATGGTGGAATTCACTGCTGCGGAACAGAATAAAGAAAAAAGAATGAAAAGAAACGAAGACAGCCTAAGAGACCTCTGGGACAACATTAAATGCAACAATATTCGCATTATAGGGGTCCCAGAAGGAGAAAAGAGAGAGAAAGGACACGACAAAATATTTGAAGAGATTGTAGTCGAAAACTTCCCTAACATGGGAAAGGAAATAGCCACCCAACTCCAGGAAGCGCAGAGAGTCCCATACAGGAAAAACCCAAGGAGAAACACACCAAGACACATAGTAATCAAATTGGCAAAAATTAAAAACAAAGAAAAATTATTGAAAGCAACAAGGGAAAAATGACAAATAACATACAAGGGAACTCCCATAAGGTTAACAGCTGATTTCTCAGCAGAAACTCTACAAGCCAGAAGGGAGTGGCACGAGATATTTGAAGTGATGAAATGGAAAAACCTACAACCAAGATTACTCTACCCAGCAAGGATCTCATTCAGATTCAACGGAGAAATCCAAAGCTTTACAGACAAGCAAAAGCTAAGAGAATTCAGCACTACCAAAACAGCTCTACAACAAATGCTAAAAAACTTCTCTAAGTGGGAAACACAAGAGAAGAAAACGACCTACAAAAACAAACCCATAACAATTCAGAAAATGGTAATAGGAACATACATATCGATAATTACCTTAAACGTGAATGGACTAAATGCTCCAACCAAAAGACACAGGCTCACTGAATGGATACAAAAACAAGACCCATATATATGCTGTCTACAAGAGACCCACTTCAGACCTAGGGACACATACACACTGAAAGCGAGGGGATGGAAAGAGATATTCCATGCAAATGGAAATCGAAAGCTGGAGTAGCAATACTCATATCAGATAAAATAGACTTTAGAATAAAGAATGTTACAAGAGACAAGGAAGGACACTACATAATGATCAAGGGATCAATCCAAGAACAAGATATAACAATTAGAAATATATATGCACCCAACATAGGAGCACCTCAATACATAAGGCAACTGCTAACAGCTATAAAAGAGGAAATAGACAGTAACACAATAATAGTGGGTGACTTTAACACCTCACTTATGCCAATGGACAGATCATCCAGACAGAAAATTAATAAGGAAACACAAGCTTTGAATGACATAATAGAGCAAATAGATTTAACTGATATTTACAGGACATTCCATCCAGCAGGAGCAGATTACACTTTCTTCTCAAGTACACACAGAATATTCTCCAGGAGGATCACATCTTGGGTCACAAATCAAGCCTCGGTAAATTTAAGAAAATTGAAGTCATATCAAGCATCTTTTCTTACCACAACGCTATGAGATTAGCAATCAATTACAGGGGGGAAAAAACGTAAAAAACACAAACACATGGAGGCTAAACAATATGTTACTAAATAACCAAGAGATCACTGAAGAAATCAAAGAGGAAATCAAAAAATACCTAGAGACAAACGACAAGGAAAATACGACGATCCAAAACCTATGGGATGCAGCAAAAGCAGTTCTAAGAGGGGAAGTTTATAGCAATACAAGCCTACCTCAAGAAACAAGAAAAATCTCAAATAAACAATCTAAGCTTACACCTAAAGGAACAAGAGAAAGAAGAACAAACAAAACCCAAAGTTAGCAGAAGGAAAGAAATCATAAAGATCAGAGCAGAAATAAATGAAATAGAAACAAAGGAACCAATAGGAAAGATCAATAAAACTAAAAGCTGGTTCTTTGAGAAGATAAACAAAATTGATAAACCTCTAGCCAGACTCATCAAGAAAAAGAGGGAGAGGACTCAAATCAACGAAATTAGAAATGAAAAAGGAGAAGTTACAATGGACACTGCAGAAATACAAAGCATCCTAAGAGACTACTACAAGCAACTCTATGCCAATAAAATGGACAACCTGGAAGAAATGGACAAATTCTTAGAAAGGTATAACCTTCCAAGACTGAACCAGGAAGAAATAGAAAATATGAACAGATCAATCATAAGTAATGAAGTTGAAACTGTGATCAAAAATCTTCCAACAAACAAAAGTCCAGGACCAGATGGCTTCACAGGTGAATTCTATCAAGCATTTAGAGAAGAGCTAACACCCATCCTTCTCAAACTCTTCCAAAAAATTGCAGAGGAAGGAACACTCCCAAACTCATTCTATGAGACCACCATCACCCTGATACCAAAACCAGACAAGGATACTACAAAAAAAGAAAATTACAGACCAATGTCACTGATGAATATAGATGCAAAAATCCTCAACAAAATCCTAGCAAACAGAATCCAACAGCACACTAAAAGGATCATACACAGGGCTTCCCTGGTGGTGCAGTGGTTGAGAATCTGCCTGCGAATGCAGGGGACACGGGTTCGAGCCCTGGTCTGGGAAGATCCCACATGCCGCAGAGCAACTGGGCCCGTGAGCCACAATTGCTGAGCCTGCGCGTCTGGAGCCTGTGCTCCGCAACAAGAGAGGCCGCGATAGTGAGAGGCCCGCGCACCGCAATGAAGAGTGGCCCCCGCTTGCCACAACTAGAGAAAGCCCTCGCACGGAAACGAAGACCCAACACAGCCATAAATAAATAAATAAAATTAAAAAAAAAAAAATAAGGATCATACACCATGACCAAGTGGGATTTATCCCAGGGATGCAAGGATTCTTCAAAACAGGCAAATCAATCAATGTGATACACCATATTAACAAACTGAAGAATAAAAACCATATGATCATCACAATAGATGCAGAAAAAGCTTTTGACAAAATTCAACACCCATTTATGATAAAAACTCTCCAGAAAGTGGGCATAGAGGGAACCTACGTCAACATAATAAAGACCATAGATGAAACACCCACAGCAAATATCATTTTCAATGGTGAAAAACTGAAAGCATTTCCTCTAAGATCAGGAACAAGACAGGGATGTCCACTCTCGCCACTATTATTCAACATGGTTTTGGAAGTCCTAGCCACGGCAATCAGAGAAGAAAAAGAAATAAAAGGAATACAAATTGGAAAAGAAGAAGTAAAACTGTCACTGTTTGCAGACGACATGATACTATACATAGAGAATCCTCAAGATGCCACCAGAAAACTACTAGAGCTAATCAATGAATTTGGTAAAGTTGCAGGATACAGAATTAATGCACAGAAATCTCTGGCATTCCTATACACTAACAACGAAAGATCAGAAAGAGAAATTAAGGCAGCAATCCCATTCACCGTTGCAACAAAAAGAATAAAATATCTAGGAATAAACCTACCTAAGGAAACAAAAGACCTGTATGCAGAAAACTATAAGACACTGATGAAAGAAATCAAAGATGACACAAACAGATGGAGAGATATACCATGTTCTTGGATTGGAAGAATCAATATTGTGAAAATGACTATACTACCCAAAGCAATCTACAGATTCAATGCAATCCCTATCAAATTACCAGTGGCATTTTTTACAGAGCTAGAATTTAAAAATCGTAAAATTTGTATGGAGACACAAAAGACCCTGAATAGCCAAAGCAGTCTTGAGGGAAAGAAACGGAGCTGGAGGAATCAGACTCCCTGGCTTCAGGCTATACTACAAAGCTACAGTAATCAAGACAGTATGGTACTGGCACAAAAACAGAACTATAGATCAATGGAACAGGATACAAAGCCAAGAGATAAACCCACGCACCTATGGTCAACTAATCTATGACAAAGGAGGCAAGGATATACAATGGAGAAAAGACAGTCTCTTCAATAAGTGGTGCTGGGAAAACTGGACAGCTACATGTAAAAGAATAGAATTAGAATACTCCCTAACACCATGCACAAAAATAAACTCAAAATGGATTAAAGACCTAAATGTAAGACCAGACAATGGGCATCATCAGAAAATCTACAAATAACAAATACTGCAGAGGGTGTGGAGAAAAGCGAACCCTCTTGCGCTGTTGGTGGGAATGTAAATTGATACAGCCACTATGGAGAACAGTATGGAGGTTCCTTAAAAAACTAAAAATTGAATTACCGTATGACCCAGCAATCCCACTGCTGGCATATACCCAGAGAAAACCACAATTCAAAAAGACACATGCACCCTAATGTTCATTGCAGCACTACTTACAATAGCCAGGACATAGAAGCCACCTAAATGCCCATCGACAGACAAATGGATAAAGAAGATGTGGTACATATATACAGTGGATTACACAGCCATAAAAAGGAACGAAATTGGGTCATTTGTAGAGACGTGGATGGATCTAGAGACTGTCATACAGAGTGAAGTAAGTCAGAAAGAGAAAAATAAATATCATATATAAACGCATATATGTGGAACCTAGAAAAATGGTACAGATGAACCGGTTTGCAGGGCAGAAATAGAGACACAGATGTAGAGAACAAACGTATGGACACCAAGCGGGGAAAGCGGTGGGTGGGTGGGTGGTGTGATGAATTGGGCGATTGGGACTGACATGTATACACTGATGTGTATAAAATTGATCACTAATAAGGACCTGCTGTATAAAAAAATAAATAAAATAAAATTCAAAAAAAAATTAGGGCACATTTGAAAATGACAAGTGATTTCCAATGAATCCCTTCAACAGTACAAACATATAGAAAGTTGTGAATGAATTAGTATTTATCTGATGAGTTCATTTTGAGAGAGAGGGTAGCACTATGGATTAAAAGGAGAAGGAATATTTAGTAGGACTGTAAGGAGTTTTAGAGATTTAGTCCTTTGTTTCTCAAGGCCATCATCTGCATTAGAATTCCCTTTAGAGCATGTTAAAAAAGAGTCTTGGACCCTGTCACTGGTATATATCTAGTGTATTAAAGAGTGGATAAATTTCTAATACTCCATTTTTCTATATAACAAAATTAGTTTAAGTAACAATCATGAAATAATAATAATGGCCAAAAAAGAAAGACTGAAAAAATTTTTTTTAAGACTGAAAGTTTTTATTGAAAATTCATATAATCAAGGCAGTCAAAACTAAAGTTAAAAAATAAATATTACAGAAACAAAAAGGAAAACAATTTTTCTATAGTTTTTATATCTGCCTAAGAGTTTTAACATTAATCTTTTGTTAAGAGATCAACATGACATTTCGTGTAAATAACTGTCTAGCAAGTAATAAGTGAATTTTAATAAAACTGAGAGATCAAAAGATATCTTACGTAACTACTAAATCTTACTGCTGATGTAATGCTTTCTTACTTGATTTTAGTTTTAAGTGGAACAACAGGCAATTAAGGATAAATTCCAATTTCAAAAGATGTTACTTAAATTCTGTAAAACATTTGCCATGTACACTAAATTTGGCACTTACCAAGGGGTCCCACAGAATGACTGAATGAGATGGTTGGATGGAGTCAAGAGCCCACCACTCCCTTCACAGAAGAGTGACTGGAGCGGGTACCAACAGTAGGCATGGATAGGTTTGCAGATTACTTGGCAGGAGAGCGGAGTTCTTTCTCACAGCTTCCATTTCCTCGTGATGTAGGAGGTGAGATTACTGACCAAGAGAGAGGAATTGCAAAGGGGTGGGGATTAGGGATTTAAGAGCAGTGCAGTTTGATGGAGAGCAGAGTTGACTACTAGGGAAACAAACAGAGCACAGACGGCTGAGGCAGGAATGGACACCAGGTTTCCAGACACCCAGTTCAGTGCTCCCTTTAATAAACCCTATTAAAAAGGATGCCTACTGGGAAGTGTTTTACATGCATGGGCAGCAGGTAGGGTTCACTAAGACAAATGGATGATTTGAGGAAGCAGTAGTTTCTGCTTTTTTTTTTTTTTTTTTTTAATAGATCTAAGACAACCCAGTTCTACTTTTTGACATTTTAAGCTCTCTGTCAAAATAATGAAAGACAGGAACTCGATGCGAAAAAATGACTGTTTTGTCTCAATCTATTGGTTTAAATCTGCTGGAAAATGAAGGATGCTGTATTTTCTTGTGGGTGTTGCATTAGAAACAATGTTGCTCACCAAGCTCACTAGCTTTGAAGATCCTCACTTGTAAATTAACTATCATCATCATCATTAATAACATGTGAGTACCAGCAGAGCAGCTGACTGGGGCAGCTTTAAGGTCTGTAAATAGCACTGGACAGATTAACTTAATAATCACATGCCAGAAGCCTCCAAGTATTGTACGTGACCATGTCTTACACACCAAATAGCTATGGTCTTCAAAACAAAGTCCGAGACTTTTTAAAGGGGCTAACTTTTAAAAATGGAAAATTATGATTCATACTTTAAGTCATGTCAGTCGTGGTTACTGCTGTTTGAATATAATCTAAAAAATCAGGCTAATGACACGAAATTGTTTGCGAAATATCTGACACAAATGGAGAATGAAATCCCCAATCAGGCAGAGTTAACAAAATTAAGCTGTGTACTGTGATCTTCCCAATATCCTGATGTATTTTTGGTTCAAAGATTAATGTCATAAACTTGTCACTACAAGGATTTTCGAATGATCCCCTGTCCGAGTTTTTGAGATACTTGAGGGCAGAAATTTTCCACAGTACCTTACCTACTCAACCTTCAACTTGAATATTTGCATAGTTTATTACATTCAATATTTTATTAATTGCTAAGTGCCCAGCTCTCTATAAAGTTCTAGGAACTTAAAAATGAGTAATTCATAGTTCCTTGTCTTAAGGGTTTCAGATTTAGATGGGGAGACAACAATTTACAGTTGTGGGATACGACGCAGAGGTGGCGGAAGGGGGAGTGATCACTATATTGTCTAGAAGCTGGCAGCTGGCTGAGGTCCAAGCTCTGTTTTAAAGGATGACTTTGAAAGATGAACAAGAGTGGAAGAACATCCCTGGATGATGAAACTCATACCAGGCATGTGTAAACGTGACAAGTGCTAGGAGATGCCCTAGAGGTGGGTTGGGACCTAAGAGATTCTTATGCTAAGAAGCTTAAATTGTATCTAAAACGCCAAACAAAATCAGTGAAGGTTATAGGCGGTAAGAGACAGGATGAGATCGGTCTTAGATTGAGTAAGTAACGAAAGATCTAGGGGAACTACGGGCACGTCAGGGAAGACTCCCTGAGAAAGTGACACGGAAGTTGAGACCTAGAGGAAAAAGAGGCGTTAAAGACTGGAACTGATCTGAAGTACTTAGGGTGTTTAATAGCAAACTCTTCCTACTCCTCTTAAAGACTCAGAAAGAGAACCACTGTCTTTTGCCCTCATGGGAAATCTATCAAAGGGCCTAAAATGTTTATCAAATTAACGAAGTAATGTGATGAGGACAAGATCAAGTCTCTTATCTCTGCGCCCATAGCACCTTATATTTTCATCATTTGCATCCGTATTATAATTACTTGAGAATTTGGAAGAGGTCCAAGTAAAAGAACAGATTTAAGAGCCAAGAGGGAGACACTACAAAGGGAAGGGGGAGAAAAAAAGATTTAAAAATGTAAAAGGGCAAACGGTTTAGAAAGTTCAAATTAAGTCTCAGCATTGGCCATTTAATGCAATAATTTGCGGGTCCTTATTAATCTGCAATTTCAGCAAGAAAAGTACAGTTGGCAAAAATGAGACTCTGGATCGACGACTTCCTATCAAGAAGCTTGGTTGAGAAGCAATGCTGCATGAGGATTGTTTGTTCTTGTTTTCATTTATTAAGGGAGAGGGCAGAGGGTTTTCAATATCCTTGGTTTGAAGGAAAATGTGACTTACTGAGAACTATTATGGACACACGCAGCATCAGGAAACTGTAACTGTTTTCTCTAGACAGCTAGATATATGTCAAAAAACTAATGTTGATACATTTTCACTTATCACTAGGAAAGGACATGAGGCATATAAACTTACTATTTACACTCTGGAGAAGAGGAAGAAGAGGATTGAATTAGGTTTTGTTTTGTTTTTTTCCTCCAAATAAAGAAGTCAGGCAAGTAACATTTAAAACATTTTATTTAATAGATTATCATTGGCATAGTCCAGTCATGATTTTACATTCTACGGTGTATTTAATTTGTACTGATGAACGTCATTGATAACTAAGAGGAAGGTCAAGCACCAATATATTCTTTAGAGGCCTAATCCTGTGCTCCGCTTGCTAATTTTCTGGCTGAATCCCTTCTGACCACTTTCTTTATGCTGGTTACTATGCTGTGCCTGATAAAATCAGCTCCTTTCTTCATCTCGCCAGTTCACACCTTCCCCCAAGGCATAACAACGGTTTAGCCTCTTAATTTTCAGTTCCCTGCAGTAGTACCTTGTTGGGGTGGTGTAATAAAACTCCATCTTTAAAAAAAAAAAAAAAAAAGTAAAAATGACTCGCCAAAGACAAGACCTCTCCAGGATCGGCAGGAGTGTAAACCTAAGAATCAAGCGGTAACACGTGTTGGCCCGTCTCAGCCAAAACTTTCAGATACCGGATCAGCGCGATGGAAACTGAAAATCCGTAATGCTTACCAGCTGTTCGACGTTTTTTTTCAGTTTCCACCATTACAAACGAAGGAGCGCAGGTTTCGCTTGCCGTAGCGTGTGTTCTGCTTGGGCGCCCTCGAAAAGGGTGCTGACACGCCTCTTTACGCAATCGGAACTCAAAAGCCCTCTAGTGACTCAGCGGCAGCACCTCCAAGCTGTTACTCATACCAGATATTCCTGGACCTAACAGGAAGCCTAGAAGTCTTACGTATTACTCTACCTGCAACTCCAGCTCCTCAGACTTGAATACTTGCGCGCTGCGGCTCCCAGACATTGACCGTGACTCACCGTCTTCCCAGCATCAGGACCCCCGACACTGCTTTCCTTAGGGGGCTCGTGCTAACCCACTAGAGAGCTCAGGCTCGAGCTGAAAAATGGGGTGGACGTGGCGCTTTCGACCTCCTCCCCACCGACCCAGCCTTGACTGCCTTCTTTCCCTTCCCTGATCTGAGCCTGTGCCGCCAGCGCCTGCAGGCTTGCCAGGCCCCTGGCCGGCGGCCTGCAAGCCCGGCGGGGGGACACGCAGCCCCCCGCCCCGGCGCCCCGTCCCCTCACGGGCCCTGGGCCGGTGGCGGGCGCCCAGGGGCCGCGACAGGCCGAGGGGGCCGAGCTCGTCCGCCCGGGCTAACCCAGGATTCGGTGGGTCGGCGAGCGCAGGCCCACCCGCTGGAGCGGAGAAGGTCAGGCTCACCTTGGGGCAGTGGCGCCCGGACAGCGGCCGGCACCGCCCCGGGCCGCCCAGCGGAGTCTCCCGGGTCACGCTAGGACGCCAGGGCCCCGAGCTGGGCAGCACCAGCACGGGCAACAGCACCAGGCGGAGCCGGGGCCGACCCTTCCCGGCGGCCCGCCGACTTCCGGACCTGCGCGGAGCCGCCCTGCGCCCGCCGCGCCGCCCCTCCCCCGCCCGCTTCCCGGCGTGCCCCGCGCAGGAAGGGCCGGAGTCGACAATAACAAACCCGCGGCGGCCGTGTCCGCGGCCCTGCCGAGCCCGGCGCTGCCTCGGCTCCCCGTCGCCCGGCCCCTCGGCTCTAACCGGCCGCGGCCCG
This sequence comes from Balaenoptera ricei, assembly GCF_028023285.1. Lineage (NCBI taxonomy): Eukaryota > Metazoa > Chordata > Mammalia > Artiodactyla > Balaenopteridae > Balaenoptera > Balaenoptera ricei. The sequence goes on from NC_082655.1 coordinate 80,158,771, forward strand.
CCCTCCCCCGGCCCCCGACCCAGAGCCGAGGGGCCTGCCCGTCCCCGCCGCCCGGAGGCGGCGGCCCCGGCCGCGGCGGTTGTGTCGGTTGGCGGCACCGATGGACGGTTGGTAGCAGCCGCCGAGGACGAGGCGGCGGCGGAAGATGGTGCCGGGAGCCGCGGGCCCTGCTGCTGCCGCCGGAGGAGGAGGAGGCTCTGCCCGGTGAGTGCGGCGTCCTGCCCTTCGGGCGCGGCCCAGGGAGCGGGTGCCCGGGCGGGGGAGGCGGGGGCGGGCGGCTCCGCGGAGGCCTGTGCAGCTCCGGCCTCCCGGTGCCTCCCGCCGGCGTCGGGAGCGCCGGGGCCCAGGGACGCACCCTCGCCGCCGCCGCCGCCGGGCTGGGCCCCGAGGTGTCAGGCTCGGAGGCCGGACGGGGCGAGGGTCCCAGACGCGGCTCCGTCCCGCGGCGGAGCGCGAGGCTCCCCCGAGGGCACCGTGCGGATAAAGTTACTCCCGGGAATGACTCAGCCTCCGCCGCCCCGCGGGCGGGCGCGGGACGGGGCGCGGGTGCGGGTTTCACAGCTTCCGCGGCCGGAGCCGGACGGCCCTCGTGGGTGGGTCATCGCCGCCGTGCCTCCCACTGCCTGCCGCGCGCGCTGCGTTCGTTGTAGATGGTTTCGTGCCCGCGTCCCCTCCGTCTGAAGTGTAGTCGCCCCGCGGGGCCCTGGGCCGGCGCAGGTGCCCGCTGTTGATAAAGAGGCGCGTTGCTGCGAGACCCGGAGCCGGAGAGGAGCGTCCGCCAGGCAGGGAGCAATGATTTGGGCCGCAGGAGCAGGGCCTAACCGCCGTTTTGTATAGTTTCTAGGTTTTCGTGTGTGGGTGGTGCTTGTGTGCTTTCTCCCGCGGGTGGGAAGGTGAGTCGCTTAGGAGCCGGGTACTCAGTTTAAGCAGACAGCCTGTTTGCTGAAGCATCTCGCTGTTGTATGTCCGTATTTGATGTAAGCAGCGCCCTTCCGACCCTGACGTTACTATGAGGAGCAGCCGGGGTCCCCTGAGGAAGGTGGCTGACTTGATCCGGAAGGAGACCCTTGCTGGCGACGTGAAGACCTCTTTTTCCTTTCTGTTTTTAATGTTGCCACAACAGAATATGGTCTGGATGAACACATTTTCTCAGCAACATTTTCGTGTTTAATATTGTGTTTGAAACCTAGAGGTTTAGAAAAGAGATGCTTTCTGTTGATAAATGTTTGTGTTGGCAAATGCCTGTTGATGGACATCGGACATGGAGTCAGACCACGGTTTTAAAAAGTAATTTTATTTCGTCTGTTTGGAACCTTTTATGTTAGTCACAGTTAGGATTAGTTTGGGGCCTGATTCTCATATGGTGATGTTGGATGACAGGGAAGGCGAGGAGATGAAACTCTTGTCTCTGAGGACAGTGTCTTTTGGCCCTTGCCGACAAGCACAGGGTCGGAACACATGGCAGATTTGACTCCTAGCAAATGAAGTTCACTAAGTCAGGAGGGCAGAGGGCCCAAGACCTTTGTTTTTGAAAAGCCACACTTCTGAACTTAAAATTTTTATTATGTAAGCTTGAGGAGCTTTTATTTAGCCTCTGATTTTGAGACTGTCTTTAATTCTCATGCATTCAAGCAAATGTTTGAACACCTGCCCTATGCTTTACTTTGCAGCTGTATCTAACCCTTCAAAAACAGTAGTGGGTAGTGAAATTTTCTCATTCAGGTAATGCTGTCTGTAACCCCAGTTAAGCTTTCTGTGTTCAGAAAATACTGGCTCAGACAACTCAGGTAAAAATCTAGCAGCCCCTTTCCACGCACACTCATTTAGATGGTTATTCTTTTCTTACCGAGGCAGACAGTTGAACCAGTTACTGCAAGGAATACGGGAATGTTGTTCGATATTGTTTTTGCCTTTTAAAAGGAAAGAAAATTGAAGTCCTGTATACAGTCAATCACTATTTAAGCATTAATTGGAAATCTGAAGGAAAGACCCAAGAGAAGTGAGGAAGCTGACTGTGAGACTGTCTGGGGAAAGAAGGAATTGTAACTGCAAAGGCTCTGAGGACCTGGGCGTGTACGGGGAAAGGGGGGAAGGTTGCTGAGGTGGGTGGGACGAGTGAGGGGAGGCTAGTAGGAGCCTGTGGTGACAGCAGAGGCTCTACAGATACTCAGGTTTCGGGGCTCTGAGTAAGGAGAGTAGCGTACTCTAAGCCCCACGTGCAAAGGCACAGAGGTTTGTTCAGTAAACCTGGCAGAGCTGGGAAGCAGCTTGGGCTGAGAGTCATTCCTTTGCTCTTGAAATGTTAAACCCCAGCAGGACCCAGTTAGCTCCAGCAACACGAGCAGTGAACAAAAGGAACTTTATATGTAAGCTTTGTATACAAGGTTGTAGGAAATGGTGAAACACCGTAAGTTTTCAGGAAGATAAATCGCAAACGCAGACTGCTCTGAGATGCTGAAGCAGACACAGTGCTGGCGGAGCAGACAGTGGAGTGCTGGGTTGAAGATTCCACACTTGCTGCCTCTACGTAGTGATGAAAAGGATGCTCGTTCTCATTATTACGTGACTCTGATTCTTCCATATTGGGGACCTAGTGAGGCTAATTTGTCTGTAGCCTGGACCCCTTGTGCGGGGCCCTGGGAGGGGGCCTTTCTTCCATGGCTCGGTGAAGTTGCTGTTCGGTTAAATCTCTCTGCAGGTACGGTGCTGGAGCGCTGCAAGGGTCCCTTCCTGCGTCGGTTAGTGTCTGCTTTTCACAGCCGTCCAGTGGGGACCCAGAGGGTTACGCAGTGTCTCCCCGCAACCGCCCCCCTCTCCCGATTTTGCTCTCTCTCGAATTCTCATATTTTATTGGCTTGTAATTACGCTAAGAGACGAAATAATGGTGACTCCCCCTCCTTTGGTTGCTGGTTCAGGACTATTTGCATCATGTTTTCCTTCATGTGCCGCACATAACTGGTTAGTAACCAGCAGAATATCGAAATGTTAGTCGCATCAGTACAGTACCTGTTCACGTTTCCATGGCTGTTTTAGCCATTATACTGCAAATTCCAGATGTGCACATCCTTTTCTGATATTGCTGTATATTTACATATAGTCTTGGTTTAATAGAATGAAACTAATTCAACATTTGCTGTAAAAGATAGTTTTGGTTCCATTTCTTTACTCTTAGTATCTATTATAAAATGAAGCATAGAACTAGAAAATTTTGCTGTAGATACTATTGTATGAGACTTCAGAGTTTAAAAAAGAAACAATTCGTTTTTAAAGAAGGTGTCATAAGTCGATCTTGATGTTTCAGAATTGTACTACGCACAGCCCTGGATTTAACATCATCACGACGACACTAATACAGAAAAAACGGTTGTGGCTTCCATGGTGGGTATTTGGAGGCCGGAGAGCTATTTTGTAGCAGACTGACTTAAATTCATTTTAATGGTTATTCTGAGAATCTATCAAATGACACATGAAAATTTTTTAAATGTATTAAGGATGAAATCGAATGATACTCTCTATCGGGACTAATTTTTTAGACTGTGTATTTACTAATATTTCCAATTCCAAATTATCTTTAAGTCATGTGTTTTACGCAGTTTTTTTGAGTGTCAGGACACCACGGTGTGTAATACATTTATATGTACTGGTATGGAAAGATTCCCATGATATTATATTATTCAACTCAAACAAATTGCACGTATGCGTGATGTTATCTCAGTTTTGAGAAACCAGACTGTCCACACAGAGGCATGTACTTCGTGTACACGTAGGAAAAACCCGAAGGACCTCCTCCACGCTGCTGAGAGTATGCCTCTTGCCTCCGTTCCTGTCTGTCGTGCTGCCCTTCGATCAGGTGGCCTGTCAAGTTGCAGGCAAGGCATTCATTTAGGACGCCCTGGACCTTTATGGAAAGGTTCTCTCTCGGGGAGTGTAAGGAAGATGGCTGACCTACTCTTCTTTCCTTCTTTTTCTCTTTTTCTTTTCTTCTCTTCTTGGCAGAGAAAGAGGAGGATCAGATGGGAATAAATCTGATCTGGAGAGGTTGAAGCCCAGTTTGCAGTCCCTGGGTAACGCGGACAACTCCATTTGTGGTGAACGTTACTAGTTTCATTGATGTAGCACCCGTGGCCCTCACTGAGGTCCACCTGCTGAATTACAGTTTGCACAATTGCAGATCAGGAGTTTCCCTAATCCTTGTTCTTCATGAAGCTTTTGGTCCACCTTGTCGGGCGTCATGCACATTTCCTGTGTTCTGCTAGACTTGAAAGCAACTTGCGGGTCTGTGTACTCCCAGCACCTGGCATAGTGTCTGGCTTATGTCGGGTGTTCAGTAAAAGTAGGGTGAATGATGACTGGCTGTGTTCAGTTTGGGAGGGCAGAGTTGTTGTCTGGGGCTTTCCCCTTGGTCTCCCCAAGTAGGGAAGCTGATTCTGAGTTTTGAATGGATTAGACCGGTTGACAGTAAGCTGGAGTGACTGACCTGATCATTGTGGTGGTAAAATCTCTCAAAGAGGAAATTACAAATTAATCTCCAATGATAAATGATAGACACTTTTTTGTGAGTATGAGAGATGCTTTCTTTTTTTTATGGGCGTGAAAGTACAATTGTAACACCTGTATGTCTGGGAATAAATGCAGTGGAATCAGTATTTTTAAAAATACGTCTCTCCTTTCCCCTTCATTTATAGCTGACTTTATCCCAGGAGGATCCAGAAGAAACAGATGTCCTTTCATGATGGGAGATTATCCCCCCCTGCAATAAGATAATTCACACCACTTGATAGTTAGTGAAGAGCTCTGTAAGTTCAAGGCAGGGAAGGGAAGACTGTGGGCCACCTGTGACTAGGGAAGACTTCCCAGAAGGGCTTTTTTTTTTTTTTAAAGATTTTTTAAAAATTATTTATTTATTTTTGGCTGCCTCAGGTCTTAGTTGCAGTGCACGGGCTTCTCTCTAGTTGCGGCCTGCAGGTTTTCTCTCTCTGGTTGTGGCGCGTGGGCTCTGTAGTTTGCGGCACGCGGGCTCAGTAGTTGTGACACAATGGGCTTAGTTGCCCCACGGCATGTGGGATCTTTGTTACCAGGGATCGAACCCGCGTCCTCTGCATTGCAAGGTGGATTTTTTTTTACCACGGGACCACCAGGGAAGTACCCAGAAGGGCTTTTGACCACAGTTGGATGAGTAAAGTTCAGATGAGCCGAAATGGGGCGAGTATTTTATCTGGTAAGACTATGTATAGATAAAGTGAGAGTGTGGGTTTCGTGTAGGAGAGTAGCTGGAGATACTTTTAAGAAAGACAAACTGGGGTTGATAATGAAGTCCTAGAATGTTGAAGATTACTTAAAATTACAATTGGCTCCATGTTAGAAGCTTTTATTATATTTCTTACACCATAATCTGAAATGCATTTTTGCTTTCCCTCTCATACACTCTGCAGAAGGTATGATTTCAGTTCATAAACTGATGTGCAGAGGTTCACTGAGAGTGGGAGAGTTGGCACTCAAATACAGGTGACTCTTGCCATTTTAATGCTAATCTAGCTTTAGGCCAGAGCTGGTGGATTCACACGTTTGACGCGGCAGGCAGAAGACGAAGCTCAGGGAGACTGTCTGTGCACCGAACCGGGTCCTGCACCCAGGTCACAGGTGTCAGGGCACGGTGGCCGCTGGTGTGCTAGCTGCTCTGGCAGCAGTGGGGCTCCGGGTGGAGGGGCGAGGCGGCTTTGCCCGCAGTGGTTGTAAGTGGAGGGCGTGTTCAGGAAGGGCTGGAGCAGGATGAGGAGAGCTTCCAGGCTCTAAAAGAAGGATTATGTCGTTGGAAAATGAGGGGTTGGATTATAAAGGGAAAAAGGGATAGGGTTTAGACAGAAGTAACTGAAGTCTTGGGTGGCAGAACCATCGTTTTGTTCACAAAAGCACTTAGGGAATAGCTTTAAAGGAAAAGCACTGAGTTGAGATGTAGATGTGCTGAGTTTGAGGAACAGTGTGGTCTCTGACTGGAGACAGCAGCGGCCGGGCGCTGGTCCTGAGCTGAGGACAGAGGTTTGGGAGAGTTCACTGTCTTGCCCTCGGTTTGCATAACCCTCCTGTATATGTGTAGTTTCTTCTCGACATTCTCACAACCTGTGAGTTGGGAAGTCTCCTTCCTTTTTGTATCAGAATAATTCAGGTTAGTTGAGGTCCATCAGCATCACACAGTCGGTGGTGGGGACAGGACTTGCATATAGGTCTTCTGACCCGTGATCTCACGTTCTTTTCACAGTTCTCTTCTCCCTCTTATGTGCACATCAAGACAGTGAATGAAACTTGAATGGCCATCTAGGGAAGTGTGCAGAGTAAGCAGGGTGGGTCTCCCTGGGGCCCCGACTGGGGGCCAGCCTGGGACCAGCAGGTGGGGAGGGTTGTCTTGTCTCTTAGCTGGACCAGCTCTTCTAGGGCAGTATCTTCAGGTCCTTTATTTCTTTGGAATGTGTAGAGTGTTGTCTTTTTTTCTTTTTCAAAATGGAAGCAAGTATTTTTAACCCCAGATTATAAATGTGATTTTAAGGACACCAGAGAGCATGAAAGTCCTGCGTCCAGAGATAGCCTTTGTTAAAAACATTGATGTTAAGTTGTTCCAAACTTTTTTAATGCTTGTGTCTGTGTATATATCCCTCAGTATTAGTTAATAAAATAAAAATAAAATCCACAAACAGAATCACATGATATATTCTGTAACTTGCTTTCTGTAACGAAATGATAGATATATCACTAATCGATGGGTCTAGATCTAATGAACATTTTTAAATGTCTGAGTAATGTCACATTATATAGTTGCACTGTAATTTATTTGACCGGCACCTGTGATAGTCATTGTTCTGATGTTTAATTGTTAATAACAGTGTAATGGAAATCATTGAATATATACCTTTGTACACTTGCCTGGGTACCTGCTTCCGATACCTTTCAAGAAGTGGAATTTCTGCTTTGCACATTTTAAATTTTGGTGCATATCGCCAGATTAAATCTCCTTAAAAGTTACACCAATTTATATTCTTGTCAGAACTGTGCCAGTGTGCTCACTGTTACCTTGTCAGCAGTTTTATTCGTTAATCATTAATGGATGGTAATCTGAAGTGTAAAAACGGGATTTAAATAGACTTTGTTTTTCAGCATGCTGTGGATAACCATTTAGTATAAGACTTTGAACAGTTTTTACTTTCTCGCAGTTTGGATTTTTCCTATTGTGTGTCTATGTGTATGTGTTTGAAGATATGTTTGAATCTCTTCTGTTCCATGTGTTATCTATTAATGGGCCAGAATCCTAGTTTTAATTGCTGTTACAGTATGTCTGATGTGTTTTGATCAATGTTCTTTCCTACAATGTCTCAATATATGTACAGCAGGCTGGTAAGTTATATTCTCAACTGATAGAAACTAAAGACAGTGTTTATGCAAAGGGCCACATAATTTTAAGAAAATTTTGTGTTAGTGGTTGAGTTACTAATCATTTGATTTTTTTAAAAATCTAATATGGGCTTATTTTCTTTCTTTTTTAAAAAAAAGTTATTTTTATTTTTGGCTGCATTGGGTCTTCATTGCTGCGTGCAGGCTTTCTCTAGTTGCGGCAAGCGGGGGCTACTCTTCGTTGTAGCGTGCGGGCTTCTCACTGCAGTGGCTTCTCTTGTTGCGGAGCCCGGGCTGTAGGCGTGCGGGCTTCAGTAGTTGTGGCACGTGGGCTCAGTAGTTGTGGCACGTGGGTTCGGTAGTTGTGGCTTGCGGGCTATAACCCGCAGGCTCAGTAGTTGTGGCCCACGGGCTTAGTTGCTCCGCGGCATGTGGGATCTTCCCGGACCAGGGATTGAACCCACGTCCCCTGCATTGGCAGGCGGATTCTTACCCACTGCGCTACCAGGGAAGCCCCTGACCCTTTGGTTTTAATTTAGAATTGCGTTGTGTTAACTTGTGTAATATTGAGTATGATTTCATTTTGTAGAAATTAAGAAAAAGTTTATATAAAAAATGAACATGCCAAATTTTAGAAAATCTTGACTGGTGGAAAGTAATGTTACATTATGAACTAAGCTTATATTTTATATGAGGCACATAAAGTTAGTTTCTAATTCCTTCAGCAGCAGTTGGCTTCTGTGTTGGTACTTTATAATTAATTGCATGTAAGGAAGGATGTCTGTGACCTCTTTGCTTACAAAATGGAGGCAATGAAATGATAGGACCAAGGGCACGAAAGGTGAAGCTTATTCCTCCCTGTTCAGGAGGTCAGCGTAAACGGCGTGCAGCTCTATGTAGCGAGCTGTAGAAATGCGATGCTGGAGTGTCAGTCCAAGGAATTTAGATGACTGAGTAGATGTTATCAAGCGTTTTTAGTTTGGGGAGAAGCACAGTGACATTCAAATGAGACCTAAGATTGCGTAATTGGTGATGTTCTCCAAGATGGCTTTGACATGACCACTGCGGGTAGAAGGAGCTGAGCTAGGCTGTTGGCCCAGGTGTGCAGTAGTAGCGCTGAGTTAGATCGCTTCCTGGGAGTAAAGTGGACAGAGGGGCGCACAGACTTGGGGCTGTTAGGTCTGCGCCAGGGAGTACTTCTTCACATAAGACATGTTAAACCAAACTGATCACCACTGGTAAAACCAAAGAGGTGGGTAGGAGCGGTAGTTATAAAGAGGAGGATATGTTTAAGGTAGAGGTGATTATTACTGTTTTGGTTTTTTATTAAGGAACCTAGGAATATGTTGGCTGCTAAAGAAACTACCAAAAATTAGCTACTTGGGTGTGATCTCTCTCTGTTACTATTTGAACTCTGCTTTGTCATTTACTTAACGGCTAGTAGTGGAGTTTTTGTTAGTGAGGACCTATTCACTCAACAGATAATCTTGAGTACTTTGTGTTATGTCACAAGATATTTCCTGTCCCTGGGCAGCATTTTGGAGTATTTACTGTGGAGTTGGCAGTGTGCTGAATGTGCTCTTTTGCGGGGATTATTTTACTTGTTTTCCACAAAAGCGGTATGAGGCAGGTATTGCTAATATCCCTACTTGACAGGTTAGGAAATGGAAATTTAGATGGATGTGCACTGATGAGGACGTTGAGGTTTTTTGTGTTTTTAACTCTGTTTACTTGACAGTGAAGCCATGTGGCTCATGGATTGGCTGGAGAAGATGTAACTCAGTAAAATTTTATAACTTTGATTTAGATTAAACAAGATTGGTCTTTATATAGGTCTTACGACATTTCTTTTAAAATAATTTAAAATATTAGCATGAATAAATATATTTTGTTCAGTCTGTTACCCTTTTTAGAACATTTAACTTTATAACCCATACTTTTCAGTTAGAATCTGACCAGAGCTTTTATTTCGCTCACATACAGATTCCTATTTCCATTCCCTTTTTATTGTGTCCAGTCTGCAGATTATGAAAAAAATAAAATTAAATGTAGAAATAAAACCTTTCCTCTACCAAACAAACTTACCTTGCTGTGAAGCAGTGACATGACCACCTAAAAATTAGTAATACAAGGTTGAAGTAACAGCTCAAGATAGAAATAGATTGTTTTAAAGGACTTTAGTCTTAGAGGAGCTAAGGTAAAGGAGAGAGAACTTGAGATCAGTCAGCTTTATGAGGAAATGCAGGTGGTGGAAAAGCAGGGGTCTCTGTGATACGCCTTGGCTTGGACTGGGACAGAGTGCTTGCGTGAGAGTCACGGGACATCTTTCTCGTTTACTGTTTGTTTCACATCTGGCTCTTTGAATTGTTAGTTACATCTTGTTACCCCCGCAAGATCGTACACACTTCAGGACAGAGACTCAGTTTTGTCTGTTTCCATGTACACAAAATTTACCGTATAGAACCTCCCTCGAGTAGGTCGGCCCTGTGGGTGTTGTCCAGGGCGTCTTTCCTCTCAGGGCAGTGACAGCTTTGGGGAACGGGAACTCTTAACTCAGAAGTAATTTCATTTTTCTTGTCTGTAGTTTGAGAATAAGAAAGCCTGGATTGACCTTTGTACTGTACATCGATCAGGTGTTGGTGCACAATGGAAGTCTGGTTTGTATGTTCCTGTATGTTCATGCTTACTTGTAGGAAGTTATGATTTTCGTTGCACTGGCAGTTGTTACTGTTGCTTCTAGGCAGTGAAGCATAATGTTTTTGCCTTGCCGTGGACACAGTGGCCACAGAGTCCCTCTGTACAGGCATTATTTGTATATTTTGCTCATTTTCATGGATTGGCTGCAAATATGATATGCTGAGAGCTGATAGGAGATGCTGGGTCCAGACTTACTTGAAAGTGGGATGAAGACTGCCTTCGAGAAATTATGGAAAAGAAAATTTCTTAGCTCTGTCTTACCACAGTGAAAGGCTGCTCCAAAAGTGTTTCAGTGACTTGTATCCATCAGCGTGAGAAAGGATGACCAAAATGTGTGGGGGGAATTAAGTTTTTGTCCAGCATGAACGGTGGGAGATCAGGTTCATAATTTCTGGTGTGCGTGTAACCCTCGCACAGGCATATGTGTCATTTTGTTCAGTAGTTACCACATGGCCAATCTTGCTTCATGTATGTTTCCCCCCCTCACTTCCCCTTGTCTCACTACTTTGATCTTGTAAAATTTGAAGAACAGATATGCCCCCGATAGCTCTGCAAGGTAGGTATTATCTCTGCTTTTGAGATGAGAGAGGTGTGTGTTTATTAAAGTTTTACTTACCTATCCCAGGAACACCGGTTGCTTTTCAGGAAGGTCATAATTATTTATAGTAGATTCCCACCTATAATATATGAATGCTGAATGTCTTGTGTGCTTTAGTAATTACCAGTATTTTGCTGATCTTATTTATCCCCCTGTCTAGCTAAACTCTCTCCTCCCTCCCTCTCTTCCTTCCTTCTTTCATTTGTTTTTGCTAGACTATTTTAGAACATCTCAACTGTCATTTTACACATGAATTTTTTTAGAACTAATTGTTTTTTACAACTAATATTTTATAACCAGAATGCTATTATCATCCAAAAAGAGGAATCGTAATTCTTTTTTTTTTAGTTAATTAATTTATTTATTTTTGGCTTCGCTGGGTCTTCATTGCTGCGCGCGGGCTTTCTCTAGTTGCGGCGAGCGGGGGCTGCTCTTCCTTGTGGTGCGCGGGCTTCTCACTGCGGTGGCTTCTCTTGTTGCGGAGCATGGGCTCTAGGTGTGTGGGCTTCAGTAGTTGTGGCTCGCGGGCTCTAGGCGCGTGGGCTCAGTAGTTGTGGCGCATGGGCTCAGTAGTTGTGGCGCATGGGCTTACTTGCTCCACGGCATGTGGGATCTTCCCAGACCAGGGCTCGAACCCGTGTCCCCTGCATTGGCAGGCGGATTCTTAACCACTGCGCCACCAGGGAAGCCCTGTGCATTGGTTTAGTCGAAGCTGGACTTAGATGGGGTGGTCCTCACAAGACCGCTCTCACTTGGGATACCAGCCACAGGTTTGGTGGTGCCCAGGACCACCCTCACTTCGGACCAGCTGACTGCAAAGTCAGGCGTTCCCCAAGCTCACAGAATTCAGGAAAGTGCTGTGCTTATGATTACAGTTCTTTTACAGTGAAAGGATGCACATTAAGATGAAAAGCAGCCAGAGGCAGATCCGCACGGAGGGGAGTCTGGAAGGGCTCCAGGTGCTGAGCTCTGGTGGTGCCCTCCACGGGGTTGAGGGAGGCTCCGTGCTGCCCTCTCTGCCGCAGCACAGAGTGTGGCGCCCTGCGGCTTACCCGAGTCGTTGGGCAGAGTTGTAACTGGGGCTTCATCACCTAGCGTCCCGTGGCTGGCCTTTAGTCTCTGGCTGCTCCTGGAGGCCAGACACACGTCTTTATTCCCCATTTCCTCTGGGGATCGGGACTGATGCCGTGTTTCCCAGCTGTACGCACAGTTGAAGGAATAAAACAGAAAAGAGCGAGCGTACATGTTGGAATTGCTTTTACTTAAAAATAATGTGCTTTTTTTTTTCTTCTTCTTCTTCTTTTGCTATTCTTTCTGAAAGTAGGTATCATGGAGTTTGTGTTTAGATACAAAATTTTCATGTTGCCCACTAGGATGTAGGCTTTATGAGAGAAGGCAATTTTATCATATTGTTTTCTCTTTATTCCCAAAGCCAAGAAAATGCCTAGGATGTACTAGAGCCTCAGGTGAAGTTTTATTGAATGAATGTTATTCGTTGACCTGGGTTCAAGGCCCTGGAACGTTTATTTACTAAGTTTCTGCCTTCGGCAAGTTGAGGAACCTCTGAGTCTTTTTGTTCATTTGCGGAGGGGGGCAGTAATACTCTAGATGCCGTACACGTTGTGAGAAGCGAGGGAAGGGACGCTGAGCGTAATGACCGGCACGCGGTGCCTCGCTCCGTAAGTGCTAGCGGCGACCATTTCACGTGCCGTCTCCTCAGGACGGTGGGATAGACGGCATCTGTGGTCCTGGCAGCCAGCAGCCTGACGTTTGCACGCAGACCCTCCGTGCTTGGACCCCGGAAACGGGGACTGACCCCACCAGCTGGGTTTTCTGCACGCTCTTCAGGGGAGGCCCTTGGTGCGGGCTGACGGCGAGAATGCGGAGTGAAGATTCGGAAGGGGGCTCTGGTTCACGCTGCCGGTTTGATGGCTGCAAACCGTAGTCAGGGGATGAAAACATGGGACATCCTATCAGGGCGGGTGGGCTTCGGAGCTGTTGAAATGAGCTGAACGCACAGCGATGGGGCCAAGTGTGCCGATACAGTGGAGTGGAGTTCTGCTGAGTTCCGGAGCCACTGACGTCAAAACTATCCTTGAAATTGGCTGCATGGCTCATCAGGTGTGCAGACCGACTCAGTCTCAGATAAGTTTTGTTCAGGTTTTTGTCGGCGTTGTGAACGACTGCAGGTCACAGGTTGAGCTGCGGCTTTGGGTGAGCACCCAGAGAAGACTGGTGTTTGTTTGAAGGACACAGGAGCTGCTGCAGCTTGTCAGAGTTTCTCTCATTTGCTGCAGGTGTTGTGGAGGAGGGCGGCGACACTGAGGTCGTCGCTAATCTCTGATGCTCCTGATTGACTGAGAGTGAGGTCGTGAAAAGGAAAAGGAAAGATGGAGTGTTCCAGATTGAAGGAGATTAAATAGATTTTACAGCTAAATGCCGCATATGGTCCTGAGTTGGATCTTGTATTGGGAGAAAAAAACTTTAAAGAATATTATTGGGGCAGTAATTTGAATATTGACTGTGGATTAGATAAACAGTAGTGATCAGTGATTTGATAAATGTACTTTGATTATGTAGAAGAAAATCCTTGCTGTTAGGAAATACACATTCTGAAATATTTATGGGTAAAGAGACATTCTATTCTGTCTTCAGATTACTCTCATAGTTCAGAAAAAACGTATCTAATATTTGTATGTATCTAAAGAGAGAGAGGAAGAAGGAAAGAAAACCGTGCGCATAGCATGAACTGGTGCAAAGGGTGAAACAGTGGAGCACAGTGGGTGAACCTGGGCAAAGGGCAGAAGGGAGGTTTTTGTACTATTTTCATTAGCTTTTTTCTTATGTGTGAAACTATATCAAAACAAAAAAGATAAATAATGTTGAAAAGGAAACAAAAAAAGAAAACTTAGAATAATATAGTGATTGTTATAGACTTTATGTTTAGTCTCAGAGAAATGCTGTGTCTTCCTGTGGTGCTTTCCCCACCTTCCCAAGACAGGCTTCCTCTCACCCACTGCGACCCTGTCTAAATGGACCCACACAGAGGCCTGCTGCCATCACCCCAACCTAAAGTAGGTCCTCCTTCCTGCCCACTCTTCGTTCATTGTAATAATCACAACTTACATCATGTTTGCTTTCTTCTTGCTTGATGCCTTTTTCTCCCTCAAGGCGGTGGACTCCATCGGGGCAAAGACCGTATCTATTCTGTTCACAGAATTCCCAGTCCTGGCACATAAGTTTGTAGGCGTTGGTTGGATTTGGATGAATGAATGAATGAGTGAGTGAAAGAATGAATCATCTCCGCCACCAGTGTTATTATACTTCTGTTTTTGTCACATACTTCAGCTGCATAATCTGTCGTGAAACAAGATGGCTCCTCTTCACCTGTAAGATAAAGTTTGTGCATTCACTGACATTTTTTTTTTTTAATTTATTTTTATATTTATTTTTGGCTGTGTTGGGTCTTTGTTTCTGTGCGAGGGCTTTCTCTAGTTGCGGCGAGCGGGGGCCACTCTTCATTGCGGTGCGCAGGCCTCTCACTATCGCAGCCTCTCTTGTTGCAGAGCACAGGCTCCAGACTCACAGGCTCAGTAGTTGTGGCTCACGGGCCTAGTTGCTCCGCGGCATGTGGGATCTTCCCAGACCAGGGCTCGAACCCGTGTGCCCTGCATTGGCAGGCAGATTCTCAACCACTGCGCCACCAGGGAAGCCCAGTTCACTGACATTTTTTAACTAATTCGCCCCTTTATCCATGAAACCTTCATTGACTGCAGTCATGTGATCCTCTGCTTAATCTCTAGTTTCCTCTCTTATAACAGCTCAGGTCTGCATCCTTTTTCTCGGGATGCACCCTCTGGCTACTCTTTTCTTGTCAATCTGAGTGCCTTTCGTGTTTCCCTATCACCCTCTACACACTTCTTAGACAGTATTGCGATTATGGTCATTCTGCCTACTTTTCCTGGTGGCAGATGTTACGTTTTTTCCCATTGTCTTTATATCTTCAATGCTCAGCCCTTGAACGTACAGAATCTGCGTATGCTGAGTACGTTTCTCGAGTGCTTGTCTTAGGCATCGCATTGGATGTTTATATATATATCGTGTTGCTTAATTTTTAAGCTCACTGGATAAGATGAGCTTCCATTTTTTCTGGTAATTGAGGTTCACAGAAGTTCTGGGACTGTGCTGGTCTTATTTACTGTTACATCCCACGTCTAACATAGTCATGGTACGTAGTAGGCAACCTATGCGTGAATGAAGTCAAACTCACAAATAATCAGAGACAGGGTTTACATATAAAATAATGAAATAATATTAGCAAGCATTTGAAAATAGGATGATGGCAAGGATACAGCGACCTTGTTGACTGGGTGCGTTGCCTGAGGAGCATAAATTGGTAAGAGAAGCAAGCCTAACAGCCTTAAAATCTTTGAGTGCTTTGACCCAGCGATTTTACTTCTAGGAATCTACTCTATGGGAATAATCCTAAGCATAAGAAAAAATGTGTACCTGTGAGATTAAAGAACAAAACCCTGGAGATAGTAAATAGACTGTGGTGAATTCACAGGTTGGAATGCTTTTTGGCCATCAATATTGATGTTTATGAAGTATTTGTAATGGTGTGGAAGGATGATTATTAAGTGATGGACAGGTAATTTAGATAAGTCAAGACACACTGGATAATGCTCTGCTATGAAATTCTCATTTCAACTTCCAGTGATTTTTCACATGTTTTTCTCTCACACTACAAGCCCCACAGGGGTGGGCAGGGGACCGTGCTTATTGCTACTACCCAGAGACCCAGCTCTGCAGCTTGGGATGCCCTGATAATCAGCTCTTTATTTATCACTTCCGTCTGTTGGCTTCCTCGTCACTTTCCCTCATTCATTAAAAGATTTGGTTCTACTCTGTAGTGTAACAGGAGCATATCTCTTTGTATAAGTTAGGTATCTGTTTAGTTGGGCTGAGCCACTGGGGTTGCATTTGTAGGGTAGTTGCATCGCCCACAATCGGTAGTGGGGCGAGTGTGTTGGTGGTGGGTGAAATGCAGCCTTACTTATCCTTGGTGGAGATAAAGAACCTGTGGTCAGTGCCACGCATGTGACTTCTTAGCAGTCTTCACAAGGATATAGAATAATCCTTTACTGGTGTAAGATTAATGGTTCATTTTATTGAGAAGGTATTTTAGAGCTAGTTCCCAGGAGTACAGGGTCCTTGCTTTAAAGAAGCTTGCCGTTCAGTAGAGGTGAGAACTCTGCAAAGAAACATCACAATATATGCAGCGTAGAAGCGCACGTGGAGTACATAGTCAGCACAGCTAATGGCAGGACTGTGTGATTACCTCTGTGAAAGACTGTGTGGGGGCGGGGCAGGGGGAGGGTGGTCACAGCAGACAGAGGAAGGAGGCTCTAGGCCGGGGGGCAGCCCTCACGAAGGCTCAGAGACTCGACAGGGCTAGTTTTGTTCAGGAAGTTAGGCAGGGTGGTATCTGGGAGCGACAAGCTGGGGAGGGCTGGGGAGGGCTGGGGAGGGCTGGGGAGGGCTGGGGAGGCTGAGGGTGGAGAGGAAGAAGCCACGCAGCCTCTGCTGTTTTCCTGGATGTTGTCATCGTGGTTAGAGACTCGAGAAGATGGAATTGGACGGTCTGGGTTTGAGTCCTCACTCATTAACGTGTGACATTACTGAAGCCCTTAATTCTTAGCTTCCTTGTCTATAAAGTGAGGATGATGATAGTCTCTACCGTAAAGGATTCTTGTGAGGATCCAATGAAAACGTTTCATTTAGTAAAGCGTTTAGAACAGTCGCCTGGGACATAGTAAACACTGGTAAACGGTGGCCGCTGCCATAAAGGTCATCCTGACCCTGGTAGGTGTTGGGGAGCAGAAGCGCCTGACCACCTGGCGTTGAGAACGGCCTCGCTGAGGGCGGTGGGAGGGTATATGCTGGAGGGGGGGGTCAAGGAGGTGGGGAGCCGGTTGAGAAAGTCCAGAGCCAGTGAGGGCTTGATAAAGCAGTAGCCACAGGAATAGGGGTAGGTAGCGTAGATATCGCATCAGAACCAAGCAGACGTGGACCGTTACTGACGTTTATGGATCTGTGAGGAAGACGAAAGATCTAGGACAGCACGTGAGAGAGTGGGTGAATGTCGGTTCCATCAACAAAGAGAAGCGAACATGAACAGTGAGCGTTTTAGGTGGCAGAGCAGATTCGAGAGGGCTTGTGTAGAGAACTTGGGTCCAGGGCGTGATTCAGGCTGGGTTTGGTCATCAGCAGTGGTGGCTTTGCAGCCCCGGGAGGCGGTGAGGTCCCAGCCGAATGCTGGCGAGGAGGAGGAGGAGGAGGAGCCCAAGACGGGGTTGGGGAGGCGGCCTTGCCCTGCCCAGCACTGCCCTGTGGGGCCCCTGTGATGTTAGTACTGTGTCACCTGTCGCTGAGGAAGAGGTTACCACGATCTTCGCTGTTTAAAACAGCACAGACCTGTTATTTCACGTTTGTGGGCGCGGCTTGGCGGGGTCCTCTGCTTCACGGTCTCTCACAAGACTCCAGTGAAGGTCTCAGCCCGGGTGGGTCTTGTCGGAGGCTCAGCAGGAAGGATCTGCTTCTGAGAGCTCGCTGTGGTTGTCAGGAACCGGCTGGTTCCTTGCAGGCTGTTGGACTGATGCCCTCAGCTTCTTGCTGGCTGTTGGCTTCGGTTTCTTGCCACGTGGGCCTCTCCGTATGACAGCGCGTTCCACGGAAGCTGGTAAGAGGGAGGTCACAGTCCTGAGTAGTCATCATGTAAGTGACACCCCATCACCTTGGCCGAATCTCAGTGGTTAAAACAGATCACAGGCTCCACCCACGTCCAAGGGGACTTGGGGAAGCAGAGGCGCTGGCTCAGAGGCCCAGTGCTACGGGCACCATTTTATTCCTGTCTTACAAAAGAAGAAACTGAAACAGTTAAGCATACAAGTAATGGGACCGTTATATTTTAAGGACTGAAAAATGGCTCTACGCTTTGACAGTGTTGGGGAGTTCTTTGGGGACTTTTGTTTGGTGTCTTTTTAATGCAGTGGTGTAGGTCAAGGTCATATGCTTGTGGTTGAGTGAATGTGCAGGTAGGAAGAGAAGCTGAGTAGAGATTACTCTTTCAGAAGGTAATGTTAAAAGGAAGAGCACTTAACCGTTTTTGTAGTCACACTGAATTATTTCTCTCTATAATCAGAAATTTTTCTTTTCCAGTTCACTGAGTTTAACCAGTAATGCCATTCAGTTGCCAATATCAAGCAAAGCAAACATAAGCCACTTTTAATCTGCTTTTTAAGAAAAGTGGTAAAATCCTTTTCACAGTGCCTGACGGTAAGTCACAGTTCCTGCCTTCGTAACGGAGTTTTGATCTAATGCATTTAAAATAGCGATTTTGGAAACATTAATTTTAAAGCCTTATTTGCTTTTTTCTTCTTCCCTCATAATTCTGCTCTAAGCTTATGTGGAGAGAGCATAAAGAAAGATAACTACTAGTTTCTGGAAATTTATTTATCATCATCTTTCATCACTTACATTGATATTGGGGATTTTTACCTCCAATTGTTAAAAATAAAACGCTAGCTCTTGACATCTGTCCCTTTTACTTATAGATGAGGAAGCTTTATTTTATATACGGGGTTTTGACTTGCACAACTAGGTGATGGCAGGGTTGCTTTAAATATTCTGATTTCCAGACCTGGGCACTTCCTGCTGTTCCACAAAGTGATGGACTGTTAGGGCCAGAGTTTCTTACGTGAAGTGTTTCTAACTCAGCGTGGAGGTGAACTCAAGAGTAAGAGGCACCTGGTGGAAGGAATAGGGACTGACTCTGTCCCTCCTATTGCAAGTGGTGGCTCTTCTTATTTGCTGTTAGTAAGTTTAACCTTAAGACTTTTTCACTGTTACAAGGAAGAAGCAGGGGAAGAACTTTTGGACCAAGTTAGGAAGATGTTGGACCAAATTTTTAATTTTAATTTTTCTTCTTAATGTAAGGTGGTCCATGAGAACAGTGTGAAATATACACCAAACTGTTCTAACTACTGTCCTCTTTTCTTCCTCAGAACAAATTATTTTTCTTTATGATAGAAGTTACGCTTCTCATTAGCCTCATTACTGTTCATTTTTGTTTTTTAAGCAACAAGTTTACTGAATTGTCCAGTTAGCCGTTCTAGACATCAAAACCTATTCTGTTTTTTTGTTGCTTATGTAGTATAACTGTGCTCTGTCTTACGTGAGCATAATTGTCTTTGTACTTGCATTTGTAAATTGACCACTTTTCTTGTCTGTTTCTTTCAGTAATCGTTATCAGAGTGAGGTATAAGCTCACAGAATCCAGAGAAATCATCATGAAGTTGTATGTATTTCTGGTGAACACTGGAACCACCCTGACATTTGACACTGAACTTACAGTGCAAACGTGAGCTGGGTTTCATTGATTCTCATCAGTTTTGCATTTTGTACATGTAAAAAGTTAAAGATTTGATTTTTGAGAATACTATTCCTTCATTAAATAAGAGTAGCAATATGGCAAGTCTTAACTTTTTCATCCTCAGCATGTTACGTATACAGTTGTCGTCTTCCTCTAAAGTGCTAATGATAAATTTGTTAAGTTGTGCTTTGTTCTGTTTGCGTGACTATATTTTTCAGAGTAAACATACTGATTTCAAACCAAAGCAGTCGAATAGAAGTAAGTTTTCATAGTTGGTTGCTCTTCTGAGTTTCACAGGACGCTGCTGAGGGGGTTATTGCTAGCTACATAAACCAGCACGTACCGGTCCTGTGGTTTTTCGTCATTGTTTTTACTATTTTATGTGAATAAAGTCAATAGTGTTTGTTTTGTTTGTTAATGATAGAGTAAAATTTTGAATTAATCTTTTTTTTTAATGGAATTATGAGATTATTTTTTTGAAAGTTCTAGTATAAAATCTGATTTGACCTGTAAAGGAATGGTTTTTTGAAAGATTAGGAAAAGGAAGCAATTTTCATATGGTGTAGACTTCATGTGTTTCGTGTAATGTGATGTGGAGATTTTAACACACATCCTTTGTTCTGAGGATTTTAACAGACCTCTTGCTAATTTGAGCATGTTCCTTTGCTACGTTATATAAAGATGACAAAAATAAATGTTTCTGCTGCCTGCATTTCATAGACTCACTTTTAGGTGTGGCACACGGGTGATCGTTGACCTTCTGGTTATTTATGATTGGCTGGTTGATTATGGAATCCAGCTGCAGAAACAAGAAGCTTGTAGTTTTTGCTACTGTTTTTGGGGAAATTTTTAGAGTGAAGTTCATTTATCTGTCAGGTATTTTTACGTAGTGCCACTTGGATAATGAAGAGAGTTGTCATGGGGCAAATGTAAATAGCTGCTGTCTTGGCCCCCTGCCCCCCCCTTTAAAGTGTGGCAGACCTGAAGCACGCCGTCCACAGCAAGTACAAGATCGCTGTTCAGCACCAGGTGCTGGTGGTCAACGGGGGAGAGTGCATGGCCGCGGACCGGAGAGTGTGCACCTACAGCGCCGGGACGGTAGGTGTCCAGGGCCTTTCCTTCCGTGCACACGCACGCCAGCTTCACGGAGGGGCTCGGGGCTCGTGGTCGCAAGGAATGTGTATCTGGTTGGTGTATGGAGGGCAGTGTGCACGTTCAGTATTTGTAACATTTTACTTCTTTTTTTTTTTGCATTTTTACTTCTATAGGACACAAATCCAATTTTTCTTTTTAACAAGGAAATGATCTTATCTGAACGTCTACCTGCTATTCCTAAAACTACCTTTTCAACAGAAAATGACATGGAAATAAAAGTTGAAGAGTCCCTTATGATGCCTGCAGTTTTTCACACTGTTGCTTCAAGGACACAACTTGCAGTGGTAATTGTAATATTTATTTATACCAGTTTAAAATTAAAAATTGGCATTATTTAACAGAATGATGTCTTATTCACATGCTTGGTAATGTTTTTGTGGCCATTATTAGCTTACTAGGCATTGGCGAATGATCTAACAAATTGATTGCTTCTAAAAGCATTCAAATCTCGGGCTTCCCTGGTGGCGCAGTGGTTAAGAATCCGCCTGCCAACGCCAGGGACACGGGTTTGAGCCCTGGTCCGGGAAGATCCCACATGCCACGGAGCAGCTAAGCCCATGCGCCACAACTACTGAAGCCCATGTGCCTAGAGCCCATGCTCCGCAACAAGAGAAGCCACCGCAGTGAGAAGCCCACGCACGCAACGAAGAGTAGCCCCTGCTCGCCGCAACTAGAGAAAGCCCGTGCAGCAACAAAGACACAATGCAGCCAAAAATTAATAAATAAAAAATAAATAAATTTATTAAAAAATTTTAAAAAAGCATTCAAATCTAAATAGCAGAGTAGTCTAAATTATAGAAGAAGCATGCCAAAATCATGAAAAATAACAAACTTTGAAAAAATATTTTGTGATTACTTTGTCTGGTTTTTAGATTTCAGGCGTGTGCTTTGTTAGTCATCCTATGTTTGCAAACAGTTACAAGATCTTAGAGTAGAACAACTGTCTTAAATATGGTTTGTTTACTCTTTCCTAGATGATGGTGTGCAGATAATGACTTTAGGGCATTGCTTTGATCAGTGCACTACCTGTGTTTGAGTAGGCAGACATAGGCACAGAGAGCTTAAAGAACTCTTAAGATTGCAACTGTTTCTCTCATATCCATACTTAGGTCCTGGAGGGGCGCCCGGTTTCCTCCTAATACGCACCTCTTGTGTTGCTGCCTGCAGTCCCCATGCGCTGCTTCCCAGTCATTTGGTTCATGTTTTGTTTTTGTTTTTTTGTGTTTGTTTTTGACTTGCTGGTACTTTACTGTAACACTGGCTATAAGCTATCAGTAGTGGGACACATTTTGCTTTCAGACATAAAAAAAAAATGTTATCTTTTAGAATCAACTGAAAAAGAGTACTTACCTTTTATAAAAATAATGAAATAAACTATTAAGTAGTAATATTTGCGTTTTTAAAGAAATATCAGCAGGTTGTTTTAATGTAGTACATACATTTGTGAAACTATACCATTTTTCACACAGGATACAACGTACAAAGAGAATAACCCCATCTTTCTGGAATATGCTTAATAAACATTAAAGAGTCTGGAAATGATTTTTAGAAAGCAAAATTATTTTTAAAAAGACAAACTCTGTAAACTGAATTTATGTAATAGAGTCCTTCAGATTTCTGATTATTGGTCTATAAATAAATTAATAAAACAAATAAAGATAGGTTACACAGTTGCATGCCACTTAAAAAGCAATAGTTTTGATTTAATTGAAAAATATAGATACTACATGCTAATAGAAAAGTGTAATATTAGATATAAAAATTATAGGCTAACCAAATAGGATGTATAATTGTTAAGTGATTAGAGTAAGAAATCAAAAGAACAAATAAAACTTGATAAAAAGATTTAAAAATCAAACAGATGAAATGAGAGAGAGGATTAGTGTAGCAGTAAACAGTCTTTGCAGTATCTAGTGATGCCAGGTGACAAGTTAAAGAATTGTAAAGGTTTCATCCAGGCATGGATTAAGTCAAGTAGGAAAGAGAAGGGGGTATAAATAGTAGCAGAGAAGAGCTAGGAATGGAGTTCCTTAAACTAGCAAAAATCTGGATAGGATATAATAGAAATAATAAAGTGAATACTAAACATAAAATAGTGAGATTAATATAGTCTAGTATTTGGTTATTAATTAGCCAACTTTTCTCTTATTAAAAGAAAGTTTATGGTATGATCAAAACAAAACAACTATGCCATCACAAGAAATACTGCTAAAACAGGTTGCTAAAGTATGAGAAGAAAGATATGCATGGAACTAGTAGATAGTGGTTGTTAAAAGCATTAAACAGAAAAAAGTGAAATTGATAATAAAAGATTTAATTTATGAAAAAGGCAAGCCACATCTGTATTTGCCTATCAACACAGGCTAAATATAACAATATTAATCCCAGGAGAACTTCTAATATAATGACGTACGTCAGTGTTCATAGCAAATGGTGGAAACAGCTCAAATGTCCAGTGGATGGATACACAAAATGCAGTATATTCGTACAGTGGGATATCATTCCGCCTTCAACAGGAAGGAAATTTGTGGAACGAGCTACAACATGGTGGAACCTTGAAGACAGTATACTAAGTGAAATAAGCCAGACACGAAAGGACAAATAGCGTATCATTCCAATTATATGAGGTCTCTAGAATAGTCAAATTCATAGAGACAGACTAGAGAACAGATGTTACCAGGGGCTGAGGAGTGAGGGGAATGTTGAGTTAATTGTTTAATGGATGCAGAGTTCCAGTTGGGGATGATGAAAGAATCCTGGAGATACGGGTGGTGGTGATGGTTGCCCAGCAACGTGAATGAGTTCATGGTACTGAGCCATACACTTGAAGATGGGTTAAAACGGTAAAATTTACGTGTGTTTCACCACAAAAATTTGTTTAAGGGAGATTTTAATACATTTCTCTCATAATCAAAAAGATCTTGTGGACTAGATTGAATTCTCTGAATCCTAAAAATATAGAATATACTTTTTTTTTATAGATAAAAACCCAGAAGAGTATCAAAAGACTAATATATTAATAGCAAAAAGCAGATGTTATAGGGATGCAAGGATGGTTCAATATTTGGAAATGTATTAATATAATTAATTGCCTCAATCACTAATACTTTACAGGAGAAAACACAGCACGTCATATTAATGTTGTCTGGAAGAGGCATGTGTTAAAATTCAGCAGTTGTTCCTAATAAATTAAATAGCCCTAGAAGGGAGCAAAATAAATGTAACACAGACTTGACCAAATATAAAAAGATAATCAGCTTTCAAGTAAGTGAAAAGCTAGAGTCACTTGCATAAATCAGAATAAACGTGTTCAGTATTCTTTTGGAACGTCTGAGAAATTTACTGAAATAAAAAAAGTAAGTAAGTGGTGAAGTTAATGGAAAAGAAGCGAAAAACATCCATTTTAGGTGATATGATTGCATATTTGGGAAATTTGAGAGAATTTAATAAAAACCCACTGGAAGGAATTGTAAGGTTGATTGGGTGTTTCATAAATATATAAACATCATTCCTATTTCTCTGTATTGGCCCTACTTTAGAATAGAAATGGGAAACATATTGCATTCTCAATAGCAACAACAACAAAAGTCTGTAAAGTTCCAGAACATAAAAAATTATTATTTTTTTAATCTTTAAAAAAATTTTTATTTTATAATGGAACATAGTTTATTAACAATAAAACATAATCAAATGAAAAGATATATTCTTAATGTTCATGATCATATTCTGATTACTATCTGTTCACTAGCTTAATTAGTTACAGTTAATTGCTATGATGAAGCATTTTTGCTTTGGGGGGGTGAGGGGAATTTGGTTGTTTTGTTTATTTGTTTTATTTGTTTTACATAAAATGGATGTTAAGTTTGCTTGGAAGGATCAGTGTCCAGGAGTAGCTAAGAAAGTGATGAGAAAGAAGAATGGGAAGTGGAGGGAAGAATGTACCTCTCAGATTGTAACATTGACCCAAAGCTACTCTAACCAAGACAGAGACCCACAGTCAAACTGTCCATCATGTCAGCAATTAGAGGCTCTGTCTGTTTTTTTTTGCTGCGCCACTGGGTTTGTGGGATCTTAGTTCCCCCACCAGGGATCAAACCTGGGCCCCCAGCAGTGGGAGTGTGGAGTCCTAACCACTGGACGCCAGGGAAGTCCCGAGCCTCTGTCTTTTAACCATCCAGAGCGTGGTCTCCAGAGTCACATTTCCCAGTTACTTGTGTGACCTTGGACTGTTGTCTTTACTGCTAGTAAATTTAATAATAGAGTGTTGTTTATTGATAAACATATTTGAAAATGGACATATCACAATTATACATTCATAATTTTTAGTGCAGTTTCACAAAGTGAACACAAATTTTAAAATACGGTGTCACCCCAAAAGCCCTACGTCATGCTTTCGCCCTTTCAGGACCCGTTATTTCTCTTCCATGAAGTTAACCAATATCCTGACTCCTAAAACGTTTTGTTTTCTTTTTTGTCTGGCCTCTTGGACTCACCATTACGTTCCTGAGACTCGTTCATGTATTAGTGGTTTGTATTCATTGCCGTGTAGTATTCCACCATAGAAAGTTCACAGTTTTACTTTTGATGGTTATTGCTGCGTTGCCCTGCGTGGACCTCTAGCCGCATGTACTCCCAGGAGCAATGAGTTCCTCCTCATTATCACGGCAACAAGCAGGAACCAGAAACTGAAACTTTCCTGTAACAGTGCTTCCTTTGAAATGAGTTCAGAGCACATCCATGCATGTATGTAAGTACACATATGCAGACGTGCACACAAACATTACCTGCTTTTACCGATTATTTCTTCTTTTCCAACATAGGAAATGTATGAAGTTGCCAAGAAGCTTTGCTCTTTCTGTGAAGGTCTGGTCCATGACGAACATCTTCAGCACCAGGGCTGGGCTGCCATCATGGCCAATCTGGAGGATTGTTCAAATTCCTACCAAAAGCTGCTTTTCAAGTTTGAAAGTATTTATTCGAATTATCTGCAATCCGTAGAGGACATCAAGTTAAAACTTACTCAGTATGTTTGCCATTAAAATGGATAATAAGATGTTTGTTTAAAATACCTTTGCAGTTTATCAGTAGTTTGAGTAACAGTAATTTCGTTTCTAGTAGGCCATATATTTATTATAATTGAGGTTCATGTTTTTGAGACTTTTATGATGACTTTTATGGACTGTAAAATTTTTTAAATTATGGACAGTTTTATCCTCCATATGTTTTATGGATCTGCCATGTTTCTTTTTCTTGTATTTTCTTTATGTAAAAGACTCAAAATACTTTTGAAATCGTTTAGAAACCCAGGAACCTTTGTCTCTTGCCTTGCTACCAGTTTTACAATAAAGTAAAGCAAAATGCAGAAATAACAATCTAATGGGAGTGGAAAAGTTTTCAAACATTAGGCAGTCAAGGAAAATTTTATTTTTCTTTTTAAATATTGCCATATGATGAAAGCTTGCTGAGATGGAAAAAAGCCTTTGTGTTCTGGTTCTCATTTAGATGTTTTTCTGGTTCTTTGCATATAAGCCTATCTGATACCCACTGGTTCTTTTTTAAAAGGGCTATAATGAATGTAAAAAAATACAGCAATAATTCCACACAAATGTAGCCCTTTGTTGTGTGTGTGTTTGTGCTTTCAGTGTTTTGTATTCATTTTTTTGGTTCTTCTTAAACTTTTTATTTAACTAGAGTTGGAGGGAAGTATCATTTTCTTTTTCTTCTTTCAAGTGAACTTTATTAATTCAAGTTTCTCTATTTTGTGGTATGAATATTTAGAACATTTTGGCCTTAAGTGGACAATGGGATGCATCTTGGGAAGGAAGGAATGATTAATGAAGACTGGAAAGAGCATTTAAAATTTTTTATAACCTGAAATTTCAAGTAACTGTTTTTTGGGGGGGTGGGTAGTTCTCTCAGATGTTAATTTAATGTAGGAGCCTGAATCATTTTACATATGTTTTTACAGAAGTCACATCATCAAGATTTCATCTTTTCCCCATGTTTTTTTTGACAGCATACATCTATCTACCTGTTTATTTTCAGGGAGTGATGAATGCAAGAGTTAACCTTAATCTCTAATAAGAGTGTTAATTTTATGCTTTGCTTTCAATATATCAAAAATGTTTTGTCTTTAAGCTAATCGAACATTAAACTTTCTATGGTAAATCTTTTTTATAAGTTCCAATTTTTTACACCTTAAGGTTTGTTAAAAACCAAGTGTCCACATGTCTAGTGTAAACTTGCTATCTTTACTTTAGAGGGTGTTTCAGTGTGTGAACGATATCCTCCTTCTCTCTGTCTTCTTTTAAAGAACACCTCATGGACTACTTAGATGCATGTAGTGTTAACAGGGAGGTGGTGAGATTTCTGTGTGTGATGATAACATATTATTTCTTTCAAAATGCTAACCTCTGACTAGAGCAGTCCCATTATTTTACTGACAGGTCTTTTGTACTTTAAGTTTAGGAACTGCGGTTTCAGTCATGGCCAAGATTCCACTGTTGGAGTGCCTAACCAGACATAGTTACAGGGAATGTTTGGGAAGACTGGATTCCTTGCCTGAACGTGAAGGCTCAGAAAAGGTCGAGATGAAAACCTCCACTGAACTGGTGCTCTCTCCCGATATGCCTGCAACAATGAACAAACCCTCCTTAACCTCATTTCACAAGTCCGTGGAACATGTAGCCCCAGACACCACAGATGCTGAAAGTGGAAAAGAAATGAGGGAACCTTGTCCAAGTCCTGCCCAGCAGGACGAAGCTGCAGTAGATGCTAAAGACGGTGACCTGCCCGTTTTTAATGTTTCTTTGTTAGACTGGATCAACGTGCAGGATAGGCCTAATGACGTGGAATCCCTGGTCAGGAGGTGCTTTGACTCCATGAGCAGGGTAAGAGTCTTCTGATTTTTCTTGTCATTTAGCCACTTGAGACTATGTTACCTGTACTAAATATTTTCTGTACCGTAATGGGAGGAGTGGGGGGGTGGTACCATGTTACAGCGGAAATAATGAGCCTTGGAATAAAACTTCATAACCGTATCTAAGACTTTGGACAAAGCAGATCATTTAATGCATAACCTTATTTATGAACTGATAGTATATTTGGGAAGATTATTAGAAGTAATATAGGTAAAATCTGTATGCAGTGCCAAGCCTTGAGGTGTCCACTCCAATGGGGATGGTCTTGGTGGTGGTGGTACTTTGAATTTTTTTCCCCTGATCCTGTAACATTACTTGGACTTTTTAATATCTCCTATCCTCTAATTTGTCCCTACAGTTAGGCTCTTTGGTCTGCTCGGTAAAACTTGAACAGTCTTGCTGGTTTTCATTATTGCGCCTTGAGTACTGAGCATTCTCTACGAGTAAATCTACAAGTAAATCGGTAAAATGATAATATTTGGCCATCGCTGTTTCTTACATTAACTTAATAATTCATATGTTCACATTTACAGATGCTGTAGAACTTTCAAGCTTTTGGGGGAAAAATATTAATGATATAATTTCGTTTTTATCTATAACAGTTTTTTACACTGAGAATGATTGACGTTCGATGAAATACACAAGTCTCGAGTGGTTAGTTCACGGAGTAACCAACATCCACAGGCAGATACATTGAACCTCTCCACCTCCCGGAGAACCCCCATGGGCCTCTTTTGCATCACTGCCACCCCCCCCCCCCCCCCCCCGCCCAGGGAACTTGTCTCTGAGGTTTAAAAGAAGTAATTTTAGATACTGTGTCTGCCTGAGATATTTTTTTTTTTTTTTTTTTTTAAAGTTTAATTAATTTATTTATTTATTTATTTATGGCTGTGTTGGGTCTTCGCCCCTGTGCGAGGGCTTTCTCCAGTTGCGGCAAGTGGGGGCCACTCTTCATCGCGGTGCGCAGGCCTCCCATTATCGCGGCCTCTCCTGTTGCGGAGCACAGGCTCCAGACGCGCAGGCTCAGTAATTGTGGCTCACGGGCCTAGTTGCTCCGCGGCATGCGGGATCTTCCCAGACCAGGGCTCGAACCCGTGTCCCCTGCATTGGCAGGCAGACTCTCAACCACTGCGCCACCAGGGAAGCCCTGCCTGAGATATTTTAAAATTCAAAACCTAGACATTGTGTTTTTAGTTTTAGTTTGTAACTATAGTGACTTGTGTTTTGGATTAAGTTCTCCCCCAAGTACACTTATAAAAACTTTTAAACCTGGGGAATAAATCTGGAATAAACCTCTTCAGATCTGATCAGTAAGTGGATAGAAAATCTTTGAGGCCTGAGAGGAAGTTGCTGAGGCACATGCGTCAGTGATGCAGACCATATGAAACAATATTTTGAAGGCTGCTGTTGTCTAAAGATGATGGGCAGAATACTTAAACTTTTCTCAAAGGTAAACTTTTGACTCAGTTGGAAAAGAGACTTATTAATCTTTGGTTGGTTATTGGGGGAAAGGCAGCACACTGTCCGGGATGCTTGGAAAATAGCACCGTTTTTTCTGGTTTAAGTTATTGGACAGTAAAAATGGAACGCATTCGAAAGTTTATTCTCAATTCTTTCAGTACACCCACTTCCTTGACGACATCCTTCAGGCATTTCTTTCATTTTGGCCATTTATTATTTGTTGTCAAAGAACGCTTCAATTAAGACATTTGCCAGGGCGGGGAAGCATGGAATATATTGTGCAAAGATTACTGCCAAAAATGAATGAAAACTAGCGTTCCTATTCAAACTGTTGACATTTTAGTAGCCTAAAAATTCCATCTGTGATTGTGGAAAATCAACCACATGATTGTGATAGGGTGATTGAAGCGTCATTTTTTATAATTCCACATGAATCAGAGAACAGGGCTCTAGGCCACGAGAACCACTTTTTTCAAGGGCTTGCAGTTGGCTTTGTGTTTGCATGTTTAAATGAAATCTAGCGAAGCCATAAGTTTTATTCACTTTATATGACAAGAGAGAAGAAACAATGATCCTTTTCTGGCTTAATAACGAAAATTCACAATAATTTATACCTGCAGAATTCAGAGAATCTTAAAATATTCTTCCATGCTTGTCTGTGTAGTTGTGTTGTACTCTGAGTGAATTATGAGATACAGAAACATTAGAACCTGGAGCCATGGTTTGGAGTTTGTTTTTTCTTCCTTAAATCACTGCTGTGTTTTATGTATAGCTGTAATTTGGCCCAAGTTGAAATTTTGAATTATTTTAGTCATCTTTTTTAGCCTTTTATCACCCTCATAATTTATAACTAGTCAATACTTTGGATTGGAAATGTGTGCACATTGGACTCACCATGGAAATGAGGAAATGTTCACATATGCACAAGTTTTAGTTAATATTGTGCGAAGCAGGTGCTGCCCGTGTTAAATAATGGCTGTGTTAACTTTTTTGTGATGTTAGAAATGCAGCTTCTTACTGACTACACTGAATTCTTGATAACAGTAGAATAGTTCATTTTTAACTGCTTTCGTGTGTTGTCTGTGAGCCTAACACTGTACGTAAAATGAGTAATTTACAGTCCCTTTGATTGTGGTGATCAGGGGAGACGTGAAGGAGGTGGCGTTTGACTAGGTCCCTTGCAGGGAGGCTGAGGTGGGCTTCAGCAGCTGGCAGGATAATCCGTGTGAACAAAGATGAAGCTAGAGAAACACAGCATTTGTCTGCAGTTCAGTGTTCTGTGCTTTTGGGACGTGTCTGTGGGCCGAGGGAGCCATTTCGGGATTTCAGCAGAGGACAGCTTAGTAATCGTGGCTGATGTCCACGTGGAGGTGTGAGCGGGCAGGCAGAAACCCAGGCTGAACATTTGTGAGAAGGATGAAGGGTTGAACAGGCGTTGGGAGTTACCTCCTTCGAAATCCTGTAAGAAACAGTAAGGATGGGCCATAGCCCAGAGTCCTCCGGGATCTCGCCTGTTTATGGAGGAGATGGAAGAGGAGCCAGACCCAGCGGAGAGGACGCCCGAAGCTGCGAGGGGGTGGTCTCCCTCCCATGGGTAGGTGGGCTACGCTGTGAGCCCCGCAGGAAGCCAGTGCACCGAAGACGCCAGCGTGCAGTGTTCTTCCGAGGGAAAGTGGAGCAGGGTGGAGAGAATTTTGGGGGTTCCTTGAATTACCTAAATTCCAGAAATCTTGGAGAATTAAAGCCCGGGAACAGGAGAGATTGCCGAGTAAGAGAGTGTAGTTGATCAAGCAGCTTCCTTGAGGAGCTACAGACTGAAAATAAAGGTCTCTCCAGGAGGGAGAGAGGTTTGAAGGTGTTGCTATGTTTTAGGAGGAAGTTGATTGATCAGACAGGTAATGACCGAAGAATGTGTTTTCGTTATTAATTCTGCTCCACTTCATAAGACCTTGAAAATAACATTTTCGGTGGGATATCGAGAATTGAATGAATTGTGGCTTGAATTGAAAGGTGTAATGGGGCTTCCCTGGTGGCGCAGTGGTTAAGAATCCGCCTGCCAGTGCAGGGGACACAAGTTCGAGCCCTGGTCCAGGAAGATCCCACATGCCGCGGAGCAACTAAACCTGTGCGCCACAATTACTGAGCCTGTGCTCTAGAGCCCACGAGCCACAACTACTGAGCCCACGTGCCACAACTACTGAAGCCCACATGCCTAGAGCCCGTGCTCCACAACAAGAGAAGCCACCTCAATGAGAAGCCCATGCACCGCAGCAAAGAGTAGCCCCCGCTCGCTGCAACTAGAGAAAGCCTGCGCGCAGCAACGAAGACCCAACACAGCCAAAAATAAATAAATTAATTAATTTTAAAAAAGTGTAATGCCTAGAACTAGATTCCTACTTATGTATCCCAATATAATCAGTAATAATTGTGTTTTTTTAACACCATAATTACCCTGTTCTTGACCTTCTTGTGGAAATATAACCTTGATTTCTCGTGCTTTTGCTTTTCTATATTTTTCACTATTACTGTTTTTCATTAAAGCTGTGTATCAAAATAGTGTGAAATACATTTTAAGCTCTTGGCTGAAAATTTCATTCGCACGTGTTTCCTTGTCGTTCAGCTTGATCCACGGATCATCCGACCCTTTATAGCAGAATGCCGTCAGACTATTGCCAATCTCGATAATCAGAACATGAAGGCCATCAAGGGGCTGGAGGACCGGCTGTACGCCCTGGACCAGATGATCGCCAGCTGCGGCCGACTCGTCAACGAGCAGAAAGAACTCGCTCAGGTGCTTATCGCAGACTTCTCTCAGGAAAAGGAATTTGCGGTTTTCTAGACACATCTTTTACGTGCACTGTCAGTTTGCCGTGCGCCGTGTTTTCACCTCACCCATGAATACTGTTAACGCGGTATTACTGGTTCCACGTAGTAAAGAAGGAGGCCAGTTCTTCACGTTCAGGTTTGAGAACACCACGTGAGCTGAGGCTGCGGAGGGTGACAGCCGGGAGGTGGCCCGGAGACGCTGTGCGTGGCAGGGGAGACCTGCGCATGCTGACGGCCCCGTGCTCGACCCCCGAGCAACCTCTGCTCCCTCCTCGGGGAAAACGGGGAACCTCAGAAAATGTAGGTCTAGTTTAATGCAGTGTTCTAGGAGCCCTGCTGCCAGGTTAGGTCGATGACCAGAAGAAGGTGGTGGAATCGTGGGGAGTTTTCCCCTGGTGACTGGCTGTGACTCTGGACTGCTTTGTGTGCCCGCTTCCCTGGCGAGAGCACTCTGTGGAAGCAGCCTGGAGCCAGAAGAGGTCGCTCTTCTAACCTCGACGCTCACACACGCTTTTCTGGTTCCACTTTCCCTGCCACCGTTTTTCCTCTAAATGTGTTCTTTCATTAGAACATCAGAGTGGTCGTTTCAATGTGTACGCGTGTTTTATTTCGCCTGCGCGGCTGAGGACGTGCGGTATCGGGGGGGTAGGTGGTAAAGTGTGTAGATGGAGCCTTGCTGTGTTCTTTTTAAACATGTTTAAAATATGTATAGCGTTTTCATAGTTCACTAACTGAGTGCATCTTGTAATTACCAGATTCTCTTTTTCTGGCTCTTGATTTTGGATCCGGCCCCCTTTCTGTGAACTGAGTTTCTTTATCTTGTGTTTGCACCGAGTGGCGCCCTCCCAGTGCAGTGCTGAGATGGATGTGATACTGGGTGTCCTTGGTTAATTCCTGATCTGTAGAAAATGATCAACATTTCACCATTACAGTGTTCGTAGTAGGTTTTTTTCCTCCTTGTTTTAATAGAAACCCTTTATCAGATTAAGAAAGGTACGTTCTACTTCTAATCTTGGACCATCCTTGGATTCTTGGAATAAGCTCAACGTGGTCATAGTATATTGTCTTTTTAATGTATTAGCTGTATTCCTTTTAAGGAGTACATACATCCTTGATGTATTAAAGTCTATCATGCGTTAAAATATCCTTTAGTATTTCCTTCCAGGGGCAAATTCAGGTTTTGTCGTTTGAAAATCCTTTGTTTCTGAAGGATATTTTTTCTTAATAGAGAATTCTAGGCTGTTACTGATTTACTTGTAGCTCTTTGCCTTTGGTTTGGGTTTTAGCAGTTTGACTGTGAGATGGTGAGGTGTGGCTTTCTTTGTATTTCTCCTGCATTGGGCTTGTACTTCTTGAATTGTGGATTGATGCCATATTTTTCTTGGATTCAGTAAAAAGCAATTGAAAACCTATTAAGATTTTATTAAAGGAGAATAAAGCAGTAAGTTACTTTTTAAAAATAGATTAAATTACAGAAAAAGCATAGCCACAGTTAAGCACGCAGCATATTGGAAGAAAAATAAGATATAAAATAATTACTAAAATTATCTTATTTTCAGATATTGAATCATCTCGACTTTTTTTTAACACACATCATTTAAACTTAAATATTTTCATGATATTTAGAAAAAAAACCTGAAACAGAAAAGAGAGAGAGAACTACCAGAAAGTAAGAAGACACACTTGCTGTCCTTTGTTGGCTGTGTGGTTGAGCCCTACAAGGATAATTATCTATAGTAGCAAGTATGACAGCGAGATGGGTGTGCAGATCCTAAAACTTCTATAACATGGTAACTAGTGAGTAGAGTAGGGAAGAAACCTGTAAATACAGTGAAATTCTCAGCAAGATGTCTCATCAAGATGTCTTTGGACTTTTTTTTTTTTTAAGTGTTTGCTCTTGGCTTTGGCACATCTGTCTGAATTAATCTATAGCCTAAAAACAATCCCTGCCTAACAAAAAGATGCAAGGTTCACCTGTGAAAATAAATAAGGATAGCTAAGAAAAAAGTGTGGTAATTACTTTTCCTATGAAACAATAAAATATACTGTAGAAGTCATTGTTCTAAAGATAATGATCACAGATCAGTGGAACAAAGTATATAATAGCCCAGAAACACCGGAGGAAGGAATGACTTTTCAGTGAGTAGTGCAAAGTCGATTGATTGATTTTTATTGGGGGAAGTGTATAATATGCTGTTGAATATCATTGATTAGATTAAATCTGTTGTTAGTTTTCACGGGGCTTAAAGTCAGTGCCCCTGTTTTTATTTACCCGTGCTCTGACTGAACTGTGGTGTAGCAGGAGTTTACAGTCATAGGTTCTAGTTCTGATTTGCCTGCTGTGTCCTTGGATATGTTGCTTTAGCTTCCTGGGTCTCATTTTTTTTTTCTAGCACGAAAAGGGAACAGAATTAGATGAGCATAAATTTCTTAAGAACTCTGAATCTTTTGCTATGGACATACCTACTACACTCAGAAAAGTAGGAGATTTTAAAATCTTATTTGAAAGTAGAACAGTTCATGTCTAATGTAAAGCTTTTCCTCTTAAGTGAACGCTCATGGTTTTCATGAAAGTTAATATCCTTTAAAATATTTTCTCCCAAAGGGATTTTTAGCTAATCAGATGAGAGCTGAAAACTTGAAGGATGCGTCTGTGTTACCTGATTTGTGCCTGAGTCATGCAAATCAGTTGATGATTATGTTGCAAAATCATAGAAAACTGTTGGATATTAAACAGAAGTGCACCACTGCCAAACAAGAACTAGCAAATAACCTTCATGTCAGACTGAAGTAAGTGATTCTAGGGTATCTAATTCGGGATGTTGAGAGTTGATTTTTTTTTTATTTCTCCCGAGTGATGGCATAATCTTATCACCATGTTGACATACTTCACTGGTTGATTAACATGGGCTTGGATGATTTTTACAGAGTTTGTGTGTCTTGATTTCTTTCTGTAGGTGGTGTTGCTTTGTGATGCTTCATGCTGATCAGGATGGAGAGAAGTTGCAGGCTTTGCTCCGCCTCGTTATAGAGCTCTTAGAGAGAGTCAAGATCGTTGAAGCTCTGAGTACAGTTCCTCAGATGTACTGCTTAGCTGCTGTTGAGGTTGTCAGGAGAAAAATGTTCATAAAACACTACAGGGAGGTATGCAGGTTGGATTGTACTTTGATTGTGCCTGAGCCTCAGTGACTTGGTATGTGACACTAACAGAGGCTCTCCTTTTCTTAGTGGGCTGGTGCTTTAGTCAAAGACGGAAAGCGATTATATGAGGCTGAAAAGTCAAAAAGGGAATCCTTTGGGAAATTATTTAGTAAGTGTTCTTTATTAATAACTTATACTTTTTAAGAAAAAAATGCTGTTTTTATTTCAGAGATATGAATAGCATTATATATAGCCTGAGTTGTAAAGTAACCATATTGTTAATTTCTTTACACAGGGAAGTCCTTTTTAAGAAATCGTCTGTTTAGGGGATTGGACTCCTGGCCCCCATCCTTTTGTGTATGTAATTTATTTTCTAATATGACTAAATCCTGTGTGTGTTCAGACCTTTCTTTCAGAAGTAGAGATATTTATCAGAAACAGAAATTTTTTATCAAAATGTTTTTGGCTTTAAGATGAACTCATAGTTTTTGGTCAGGAGTCTTCACTGCATGGGACGATGAAGTCCTATTGCACTGTCGAGATGGGTGGGAACAGATTCTCCCCCTCACTTTATCTGTCTCCGCCCCTCCTGTCCCTGCCGCCCTTTCCCTCCCCTCCCCTCCCCTTCCCTTCCCTTCATTCATGTTGCACAAATCAGAATAGGGTGACCCATCAGGTCACCTTCATTGAAACCATGAAAAATAAGGTTGCTGTATTTCTAAACCAGAGTGGTCTGGGGACCACTTATTTTATTACATGAAGAAAATGATTCCGTGATCAAAGAAGTTTTGGAAATGCTGTAGGTTTGTTGTTTTCTCCTCAGACACACTGCTTAACTGTTAAACATGTGTTTGTACTGCAGGATTCCTTAGGGCTTTAAATGTATGTGTTTTTGTGTATCTATGAATGAGCGTCATAATAGGCAGGATTTCCCACACTCCTTTATGTAGGAACCCTGCTTAATGAAGGGTGTCCTGACATCTCTAAATCTGCATAAGTGATGACTGAGACCATTGGAGTTATCCTACAAGGTGCATTTCTTGGCAATATTTATAAAGAAATGGTAGATAATTTTTTTATGAATCTGAAATTGACTAAGACTTTGTATTTTGGAAAATACAAATGAATGAAAAGGTGAAGAAAAGGGCAAGGAGAAAGTTTTGCGTAAGAAAAAACGATCTTTACTGCATTAAAACAACATAGCACACTAGTAGGTG
Source organism: Balaenoptera ricei (assembly GCF_028023285.1). Lineage (NCBI taxonomy): Eukaryota > Metazoa > Chordata > Mammalia > Artiodactyla > Balaenopteridae > Balaenoptera > Balaenoptera ricei. The sequence goes on from NC_082655.1 coordinate 80,194,600, forward strand.
ACAGGAATAGATACAGAGGGCTGGGGCTGTCCTCACGACTGTGCTGTCGGTCAGGTAGAAACTTGGGAATAGCCTGTGTAATAGCGAGACAGTTGGGTTCCTTTAATGCTGGCGGGAATACCAGAATTCCCGTGAAAAGATGCTGAGAACAGAGAAGTGGGGAGTGAGCACGGCAGTTGATCACCAACAGCTTGCACGTCCCTGTTATTTCAGACTCAGAAAAGTGGTCTCCCCATCCTCACTGAATAGTCCTGCATTTGCATTTTATTATTTTATTCTGTTTCTTAGGTGTGAGTAGATCATTTGAAGCATTTTTGTTTGTTATTGAATTTCATTATACTAAGAAATCAGTTACAAAATTATACTGTATATTTTTTGGTAAATTATTATTTTTTTAATATAGACACAGAAGCCTCGAAAGTTTGACTGTGAACTTCCAGATATTTCATTAAAAGATTTACAGTTTCTGCAATCACTTTGTCCTTCCGAAGTTCAGCCATTCCTCAGGTACATACAGTTCATGTTTCTAGCTTCAGTTACTGCCTTGTGGTGATTCCGGTGTTCAGGAGCTGTGGGAAGAGCAGCAGCACCTCTAGGAGACGCCGGAGTAGAGGAGGACGTCCTGGTAACTGGCTCCTCCATGGCTGCTTTGGGGAGTCTCTGGGGAGTATAAAAATGATCCGGAAAAAAAGATCAGAAAATGAAGAAGATAAAGTAGGAGGAAATTAATGCCTTACATGAAGTTAATTCTTTTCTGGTAGTGCTCTGATGTTGTTGCATACTGTGAGAGATTTCTGATTTATCACTTTATTTATTTTATATATATATATATATTTTTTTTTTTAATTGGAGTATAATTGCTTTACAATGGTGTGTTAGTTTCTGTTGTACAGTGAAGTGAATCAGCCATATGTATACCTATATCCCCTCCCTCTTGGACCTCCCACCCCTCTAGGTCACCACAGAGCACTGAGCTGAGCTCCCTGTGCTCTACAGCAGGTTCCCACTAGCTATCTGTTTTACACACGGTAGTGTATATATGTCCATCCTGATCTCCCGATTCGTCCCACCCTCCCCTTCCCCCGCCTTTAGTGATATGTCTTAGTCTGCTTAAACTATTCCTGGTATTGATTGAAAGAGGATGGTGAGTTGCTTTTGACATAGATTATAGTATTTGGTTGCAGTTATCCATTTTTCATTGAGAAATTAGAAATCTAATTTGATTGTGCTCTGTTTCAGGGTGCCCTTACTTTGTGACTTTGACCCTCTACACCAGCATGTACTTGCTCTACATAATTTGGTAAAAGCAGCACAAAGTTTGGATGAAATGTCACAGACCATTACAGACCTACTGAGTGAACAAAAGGCAAATCCCGTTCTTTGCAGTGGTTCTCCCCGTTAGCGTAAATGCCCGTGTCGCTGCAGCTCTGTAAGCCTGTCCCTCTCTTTTCCAGGCGTCCGCGAGTCAGACCTCCCCACAGGCGGCTTCCTCACCCCGGATAGAAAGCACGACAGGAATCACAGCTACTACCTCACCCAGAACACCCCCTCCGCTCACCGTGCGGGGCCCCTTGTGTCCTGCAGTCTGTCCCTTAGAGGAGTTGTCTCCGGATAGCATTGATGCACATACGTTTGATTTTGAAACTATCCCCCACCCAAGCATAGGACAGAGTCTTCACCAGGCCTCGCTAGACTTGGATTCATTAGCAGAAAGTCCTGAGTCAGATTTCATGTCTGCAGTGAATGAGTTTGTCATAGAGGAAAACTTGTCATCTCCCAATCCTGTCAGTGACCCACAGAGTCCAGAGATGATGGTGGAATCCCTTTACTCCTCAGTCATCAATGCCATCGACAGCAGGCGAATGCAGGACACGAGTGCCCGAGGTCAGGAGCACTCGGGCCACCACGCGTCTCTCAGCGTCCAGTTGGAGAAGTGCCGTGTCACTGCCCACGACTCGCACCTCAGTGTACAAACCATAAAGGAGGACCTTTGCCACTTCCGAACGTTTGTGCAGAAGGAACAGTGTGACTTCTCAAATTCTTTAAAGTGTACAGCGGTAGAAATAAGAAACATTATTGAAAAAGTAAAATGCTCTTTGGAAATAACGCTAAATGAAAGACACCAAAAAGAACTACAGTCTTTAAAAAGTGAATATGAGGGCAAACTTGCGGCGCTAGTAAAAGAGAGTGAAGAAAATGAAAACAAAATCACGAAGCTGAAAGGAGACTTGGTGTGCCTTGAGGAGGTTTTACAAAATAAAGATAACGAATTTGCTTTGGTTAAACGTGAGAAAGAAGCTGTCATCTGCCTGCAGAAGGAAAAGGATCAGAAGTTGTTAGAGATGGAAAGTATAATGCACACGCAACACTGTGAGATTGAAGAACTGAAGCAGTCACGAGAGACCGTGCTGGAAGACTTAAAGAAGCTCCGCGTGGAGAACGATGAGAAGCTCCAGCTGTTGAGGGCGGAGCTCCAGTGCCTGGAGCAGGGCCATCTGAAGGACTTAGAGGACACTCTGCAGGTCAGGCACACTCAGGAGCTCAAGAAGGTCATGACCGGCCACGAGGTCTGTTTGGAGAAATTAGAAAAGGAAAATCAACAAAGAATCGAGCAGATGCAAGATTCTCATGCCACAGCCATCCAGGAAAAAGAACAGCAGCTCCAGGAATTAAAACTCAAGGTTTCTGATTTGTCGGACATGAGATGTAAGTTAGAGGTTGAACTTGCCCTGAAGGAAGCAGAAACGGACGAAATAAAAATTTTGCTGGAAGAAAGCAGAGCCCAGCAGAAGGAGACCTTAAAATCTCTCGCTGAGCAAGAGACAGAACATTTGAGAACAGAGATAAGTAAACTAAACCAAAAGATTCAAGATGATAATGAAAATTATCAGGTGGGCTTGGCCGAACTAAGAACTTTAATGACAATTGAAAAAGATCAGTGCATTTCAGAGTTAATTAGTAGACATGAAGAAGAATCTGATATGCTTAGAGCCGAATTAAACAAAGTGACATCATTGCATCACCAAGCATCTGAAGTAGAAAAAGGCCTGAAAGAAGAATTGGCTGAACTGCAGAGTAAACTGGACTCAGAATTGAGTGCTCTTGAGAAACAAAAAGATGAGAAAATCACCCAGCAAGAAGAGAAATATGAAGCTATTTTCCAGAAACTTGAAAAAGACAAAGAGGAATGTGTCACGAGGCACGAACAGGACCGAGAACAGCTGATTCAGAGGCTTAATTGTGAAAAAGAGGCAGCTATCGAGACTGCCCGTAAAGAAATGAACTTGGAAAGAGAAGCTGTTGAGAAGGAGTTGTTAGAAAAAATTAAACATCTTGAGAGTCAAATAGCAAAAAGGTAAGAATGAACTTTAGTCTACAATCATAAAATTAAAGTCTCAGTGATGGAGATTTTAATTGTGAGTGTAATCCCAGTACCTTGATTTACTCATTTACCTGAGGTGAAGGTAACAGTGAGATACTTTATGAAGTAAAAACGTACTTTTTAAAGTAGCGTTTCTCACAGACATCTAAAAAAAATTAACAGGCTACGTGAATCCATTAGGATGGCTTTTAAAAATGGATTCGTATTTTGGATTTTGAGAGGAATTTTTGAAAATTTCCTATGTTTTGGGGATCTTCTTATTCCTTTTTTAAGTTATAAATTTCCTTTTGGTTTATTTGTAGTTCTTTCCCTAAATTCTTCATTTGAAAGTTACTTATTTTCATTCTTTTAAAATACTGTATGTATGTATGTATAAAAGAGCCGTAGTTAGTAACTTCTAGGTTGGTGCTGTATAGCTTTCTGGTGGTTATTTTGTTGATATTACGATTTCAGTTATTTCCTCTGTGATTCAAAAGATAATGTTAAATGCTGGGTTTATACAGTGGTGAGGGTTTTTGCGTTGTTGTTATTGTTGCTGCCGGACGTTACTGCCTTGGCTGAGAGAAAGTGGGCTTCCGCATTTCCACGCGTTAAAATTCATTGAAGGCGTTTGTGGCCTAATAAACAATTTCTAGAACATTATCAGTTGGTTCTATCGTTAATTTGTCCAAGGGAACATATGTATAGGTATATTTGCATTGGCTATTTTAACCTCCGGCCAGAGGTTCAAGCGACTTTTACACCGTCTCCTGTGATCGACTGTCCGCTGTGTGGTGTTCATACCCTGGAGCACAGGGTGTGAACCCTCGGCGTCTGTTTTGAAGGCAGAAAGCCTGTGTGTGTTCTGGAGGGGTGGTGGGCGCTTAGAGGGGCTGGCCTGGCCCTACACGAACCTTCTCAGAGCTTGGGGACTGTCCTCTGTGTGGTGTTCGTACCCTGGAGCACAGGGTGTGAACCCTCGGCGTCTGTTTTGAAGGCAGAAAGCCTGTGTGTGTTCTGGAGGGGTGGTGGGCGCTTAGAGGGGCTGGCCTGGCCCTACACGAACCTTCTCAGAGCTTGGGGACTGTCCTCTGTGTGGTGTTCGTACCCTGGAGCACAGGGTGTGAACCCTCGGCGTCTGTTTTGAAGGCAGAAAGCCTGTGTGTGTTCTGGAGGGGTGGCGGGCGCTTAGAGGGACGGGCCGGGCCCTACACGAACCTTCTCAGAGCCTGGGGGACGCCGCGGTCCGGGCGGTCACCGCAGCAGGCCAGGAGGGCCCCGGTGACACAGCAGGAGGACAGACGCCCGCGGGGCCCAGCGATGGGCTTGGGGTGCGGCGCAGCCCGGGACTGTGTTCCTGGGCGACGGGGAGCGGGCCCGGCTGCCCTTCTGCCAGACTCCGCGCTCGTCCTTCTCGGTGGCAGATTCGCGGTTGCGGAGGGGGTTCCGGGAATGATCCGGCGCAGGGGAGGCTCCGGCCCGGGGCTGAGCGCAGCTCGGCGGGCCGCCCGGCACCGAGCACGCGGTCCTCACGCGGCTCCCGCGTCCTCTCACCCGCGCTGACCCGCCGATGCCAGGCTCCCGCGACGCGGCCTCTGTGCCCCGTCTCCCCTCCCTGGAGCCGTTCCCGCCACCCCGGAGTGGCTGCGCGGCTCTTCGTTCACCTTCCCCACCGACGGTCTCTCTCTGATACTCCGCTGGCCGGTCCTGCCCCGGGCGGGCGTCCTCGCAGGGCAGCTGGCACGTGTTGCAGGGGCTCACACACAGCCGGAGGCGGGGCAGGTGTCCAGGGGAAGCCGAGCGTCCGGGGTGCTGCCCGCAGCCTTCGGGACCCTCAGCCGCGCCTCGGGCGGACGTCTCGCGGGCCTGGACCGCTGGGCACTTAGAAATCTCGCTGTGCTGGCAGGCTTGTGGGCTTCCACGGCCCTTGTTGCTCATCCCACCGGCACTCACGTGTCTTGCCCTGGTAGCTCAAGTAGTGGCTAATTCCTGTTTACCAGGCCTGAGGAGCATATTGCCATAAATGGGTTGGATTAGTGTGATTTCTTGAGGAATAGCAGGAAGATCAGTATCCCTGCCAACTAGATTTTAACAGAGGACCGGAGAGTTGATCTAATCCTGGATAAGACCGAGTCGATTGCGGTCCCTGTTGGTGAAATCACACTGCTTCCTGTGGTCTCTACCCGGGATCCAGCCCACAGCCTGGCTTTGTAAACACAGCTGTATTGGCTCACAGAGAGGCCATTTCTCTAACTGTGGCCTGTGGCTGCTTTCGGCACAGTTGAGTAGCTGTGACAGAGATTGTCTGAGTAACATTTATACTATTCAGTATTTGTCTTTACAAAGAAAAGTTTGTTTATCCCTGGTCTGTACTAATAAGAATAAAGGGGGAAGAAATCACCGAATCAGTAACTACATGTTAGGTAGTAGTAGTGGTCTTGTTAATTTGCTCCGGTAAAGAGGTTATGTATGAAATAGCAGTTTTATTGGAGTTACTACCTGATTAAATTATGATAACCCATTGCTTGTTTTTATATGTTTTTGACAGGACGCATACTTAAGTTGAGCAAGATTGTGGTAGAAATCTCCTCTATGTTTTAGGGATTTTACCTGGCTCTTTCTGCCATAATGGTCCTCGTTCCATCAGTAGGGGGACCAGCAGTGATTTGCCAACAGTTGCTTTTACATCTGTTCCATTTCAGATCCTGGATGGAAGGACGTGTCTCTCGTGTATGGTTGTCAGTGGTGTCCTGGTGGACCACAGCGGCATTAGAGTCACGTGAGAGCCAGTGCTCAGTATTCCCTCAAAAGTTGATTAATTACCTTTCTTGAATACACACTCAGCCTGGAAAATGGCCGTGGGTCTCTTTGAAGGTTAGAAAGAAAACTCAGTATCAAATTTTGGCATTGTAGTTGGTGACTGACTTAGGTCTTGGAATTGGGTGAGAGATGGCGATTCGCTGGAAGTTAGATCTCTGAACGCCAGCTACTGGGTTTTTTAAAAATCAGTTTAATAAGCCTTTATCGGCCCATTCTGTTAGATCCCTAGTGACAGGCACTGCCGGAGGTTTTTCTGGGTCAGACTTTTGGCTGCTCTGGCTCTGCTGCCGGTGAGGGCACCACGTCCTGCGTCTGGTTAAGTGGTGCTGGTCGGCCTCTCCCCTCCAGAACCTGTCCTGCCCGTGAAGCTCGTTGAATCTTACTGGCTTGTCCCGCCACTCTCCCTGTCCTCCAGGTGCCCTGCAGAGCCTTTGGGGTGGGGTTTCTGAAAGCCTTGGTGAAGGAGCATTCTCTGGGCCCTACCGGGGGGTATACAATAAATCCCAAGATTTTAGTTTCTTTTTAAAGAGTCACATTTTGTCAGTGGTAACAAATTATGTCACTTATTCATTGAAGTAATGTTGATCATTTTTTGAGAAAACATCTGTCAAAAACGCAAGTCTCAATAACCAAAGCTTGTCATTTTTCAAATAGAAGTAGTGCACCATGAAAGAAGGCGCTCCTTTGGCGCACACAGAACAGCCGTGCAGGTGCTTTTCCATGAGACAGACGTGCCTTGTGATGCAGAAGGGCTTCGTAGGTGCTCCTCATTTTGTCACACAGAGGATTAAAAGACGTAGGCTCAGTGGTCAGGATCCAGTAATATTAATAATTTTACTGCATCAAGGATATTCCAAAATCAACGTGCCTTCACTTGGAGTGCCTTGAAGTGCAGGATACAGTCATTGAGGGTATAGTTGGTGCTACTGTCTCTCCAGTAAGGTGTCAACAGTTTTATCATCTGTGCGACGCCAGCAGGGAGTAAAAGACAGATAGCATCCTGGCGTCATCGTGTGAGTAGTTTTGACCTTAGTGATCCCTTGACGAGTGTTTTAGTTACCTCTGGGGTTCTGTGGACCACCCTTTGAGAGTCACTGGTGTAGAGAACCAGCTGGCAGTTTCTGTAAAGGCTTCCTTTTCAGTATTCTAGGCTTTGTGGGCTAAGTGGTCTCTGAGCTATTTAGCTTCGCTGTTGTATCAAGAGGAGTGAGAGAGATGAATGAACAGGCATGGCTGTGCTCCGGTGAAACTCAACAGGTCACAGGCCGGATCTGGCCTGCAGGCCGTGGTTTACCCGTTAGGTCCAGGTTTCAGGCAATCACCATAGCAAACTGATAATAGCTAATATTGAATCTAGAATCTCTGGTCTTTACATCCACGCAAATTTTGGCCTGATTCTTCCTGTTCTGACTCTCATTGGATCCATCCCTGTACATATTTCCTATGATTCTGCCAAAATAAATGAAGAAAATCTTGCAGTTGTATTTTCTCCTTGGTTAGATTTTTAGCTCCTCTGGGATCTGGGGATTGAAAGCCGCGCTGGGTCGGGAAGTAGTGAAATGGTGGGCGAGGTTGTCGAGAAGAAAGGTCAGCTTAACTGAGAAGGGACCTCAGGAAGGTGGTCCTGATCTCTCCAGATAAGGGGGCAGGGAGCTTGGTGGGCCCTGGGGGCTCCGCTGGATGTCTCCAGACTCTCGCTCCCGGAAGACACAGCTGTCCGGTTCTGCAGTGGGGGGCCCGGTCCGCCAGAGCGCCCATTGCCCTGGCGCCGAGGTGGTTACTGCCTTCAGGTTGGAGCAGATCAGAGAATCGGTTCCAGGTTCCTGTCTTGATGGTTTTTTCCCCTAGGGTCGTATTTGTGTCTGTCTGGTATGAGCTTAGAAAAATAGACCCTCTTTTAAGTATTCCAAGAATGAAGAGTTTAATACTAGGTTTAGAACTTGTATGAATTTGGGGAGGGCTGGCGGAGTGAAGGGTAAGCGTTGCTGCTGAGGGACTGGGGATTGGTAGGTTCACAGTCCCCTGAAGTACAAAGCTGGTGGCTCATCAGGAAACCGTTACAGATTCTTTGGAGGTTCCTGCCAGTTGTCTACGGAGACGTCAACCTAGGGAGTTCGCCTGGAAACCCCTTGTGAACCTTATTGCCCTCCCGTCTGGTCCCAGCCCCCCTGGAGCGATAGACTCTTCGGCACTCCTTTACGCAGGTAACTTTTTGTTGCCAAACTTGACACCAGAGCTCCCTGGGAGGGGGATTCTGGATGGTGTCGTGCTCGGCTGCTGTCGCACAGAGGAAACCCTCGAAGGGGAGGGAGTCACCCCGCCAGCTCCTCTCCCAGCTCCTCTCCCAGCTCCTCTCCCAGCGCCTCTCCCAGCTCCTCTCCTCTCCCAGCTCCTCTCCCAGCGCCTCTCCCAGCTCCTCTCCCAGCTCCTCTCCCAGCTCCTCTCCTCTCCCAGCTCCTCTCCCAGCTCCTCTCCTCTCCCAGCTCCTCTCCCAGCTCCTCTCCCAGCTCCTCTCCTCTCCCAGCTCCTCTCCCAGCTCCTCTCCTCTCCCAGCTCCTCTCCCAGCTCCTCTCCCAGCTCCTCTCCCAGCGCCTCTCCCAGCTCCTCTCCTCTCCCAGCTCCTCTCCCAGCGCCTCTCCCAGCTCCTCTCCCAGCTCCTCTCCCAGCTCCTCTCCTCTCCCAGCTCCTCTCCCAGCTCCTCTCCTCTCCCAGCTCCTCTCCCAGCTCCTCTCCCAGCTCCTCTCCTCTCCCAGCTCCTCTCCCAGCTCCTCTCCCAGCTCCTCTCCCAGCGCCTCTCCCAGCTCCTCTCCTCTCCCAGCTCCTCTCCCAGCGCCTCTCCCAGCTCCTCTCCCAGCTCCTCTCCTCTCCCAGCTCCTCTCCCAGCTCCTCTCCTCTCCCAGCTCCTCTCCCAGCTCCTCTCCCAGCTCCTCTCCTCTCCCAGCTCCTCTCCCAGCTCCTCTCCTCTCCCAGCTCCTCTCCCAGCTCCTCTCCCAGCTCCTCTCCCAGCTCCTCTCCTCTCCCAGCTCCTCTCCCAGCTCCTCTCCCAGCTCCTCTCCCAGCTCCTCTCCTCTCCCAGCTCCTCTCCCAGCTCCTCTCCTCTCCCAGCTCCTCTCCCAGCTCCTCTCCCAGCTCCTCTCCCAGCCGCCCCCACCCGGCCGGTTGTGCGTCTGCCAGCAGCAGCGTTGAGAGGCCACCTGCCTGGGAGGAACGTTGGCGAGATGTAAGTGGGAGTATTAATTATGTCTGTAATGTCAGAGAGGTCCCACAGATCAGCGAGAAAAGGGCCAACAATCCATGAGAAAAATGGGCAGAGGATGTGAATCGACAGATCCGAGAAGACAGAGAGACAGCCAGGATGCGAATAGCTGCTCCGTCTACTTGGGGTTAAGGAAATGCAAAATTAAAAGTGGGTACCTTTCCCCCATGTAACTGGGAAAAGTGAAGTCAGTAGTATAGATCATTTTGAGAGTTGAGGGCAAGGGCTTTCTCACAGCCCGTGCACACGGAACGTGCGTGCAGGACACGCGTGTGTGGTTTGCATGTGTCGGGAAGCCTGCCTGCCGGGCTGCTCGTAGCCGTGTGTCCAGGAGCAGTTGCTGTGGTTCTGCCTGGGGACGGGAACACTGGCGTAGGGTGTCGTTTCCAGTCTCTTATTCTGTCATCTCAGAAGAGTTTTAAAAAACCCACGATAAACTACTCGGTTACTAGGCCCAAATCTAATGCAGTCGCTGATGGGGGAGAGGCCACTCTGGTGTGTGTTCAGGGCGGGTCTCCTAGTTACTAGGAGCACTGGGTGTGACAGCTTTGCTCGCACACACTGGCTCATGGATGTGGGGGAACCAGAGCTGCTCTGTTTCAGGTTCCGTGTGATGGGATGACGTTCCCAGCTGGTGACAGATACACCTTGCTTCCTTGAGGTTTAAGTTCAAGGCCTTTTTAAGGTTTTAAATTAATACATGGAAAGATAGGGTTATGTAAGTTTCTCTTTTGGGGGAGGGCAGCCTTTATTGATAAATTTCTTAGATTTCCATGGTAGCACCGCTGGATGAGAAACACCTTTAACTAAATTGTGAGATACTGTAACCCTTTTTTATGTCTTCTCCCCACACAACACACACATGGCTCCTAATCCCCCAAAGGAAGCCAGCCAGTGATGCTGTTAAAAAAACTATGTAAAATATTCAGCTATTACTTACTGCTGGATTGCTAGGGTTAATTCCCCCTGAGGTCAGAGCCGTTTGGGGCCTTCGAGTCCTGCAAACTAAAGCTGAATGATATGGCTGATGGTAATCTGGAGCATCTTCTAATGGGAGCCTCCAACAGTGTGACACAGTATGTACTTTTGGTCAGACTAATAATACAGTCCCTCGATGTCATGGGGATTGGTTCCAGAACCTCCCCCGAATACCAAAACCCGCCGAAGCTCAAGTCAACTTGTATAGAGTGGTGTGGTGTTTGCATATAGCCTCCTGTACGCTTCAGATCATCTCTAGATTACCTGTAATACCTAACACAATGCAGATGCTGTGTAAATAGTTGCCAGCCCTCAGGCAAATTCAAATTTTGCTCTCTGGAACTTTCTGGGATACTTTCAACTTGTGGTTGGTTGAATCTGTGGATGTGGAATCCAGGGATAAGGAGGGCTGACCATAAAGCCACAAGAAGCCCTGGCCCAGCACAGCATGGTTCTTGATCATTCTTTGTGTTATAAGCTCTTTTTTTTTTTTTTTTTTTGGCTGCGTTGGGTCTTTGTTGCTGCGTGTGGGCTTTCTCTAGTTGCTGCACGTGGGCTTTCTCTAGTTGCGGCGAGCGGGGACTACTCTTCCTTGTGGTGCGCGGGCTTCTCATTGTGGTGGCTTCTCTTGTTGCGGAGCATAGACTCTAGGCGCACGGGCTTCAGTCGTTGTGGCACTCAGGCTCAGTAGTTGTGGCACGCAGGCTCAGTAGTTGTGGCGTACGGGCATAGTTGCTCCGCGGCAGGTGGGATCTTCCCAGACCAGGGATCGAACCCGTGTCCCCTGCACTGGCAGGCGGATTCTTGGCCACTGCGCCACCAGGGAAGCCCCATAAGCTCCCCTTTCTTTGTTTTTACTGCCGAAGTGTTCACCTTGTGGGTCAGCAAGTACCCTGTGCTGATGTCACGGGTACTTATCCTGGGTGTTGGGGATGACCGTGTGTTTACAGAGCCAGGAGTGTCTGAACGTCCTTGTGCCTGAGCTGTCCTCTCCTTCCTGCCTCGTCCTCGCACAGCACTGACCCTGAAACAGAAACAGCACTCCCCTCGGTGCACTGGGCAGCGCACAGGAGCAGGGCACCTAGGAAGGAAGGTGCTTTCCGCCCGTGCACGCCACGCGATGTGGGCGCACGGTTGCACTCCTACAGGGTTCTCATTACTTAGCGTCCTGTGTCTGCCGAAACCTCTCATGCAGACATGCCCCAGTGTTCTGACCCAGGATCCTTACAACAGTCCTTTAAAAATCTAAATTCACTGTATGTCGTTCTTTCTAGACAAAATGCTTCAGTGACTTTACATTGTACTTAAAATACATTTGGTTACTTTTAAAAAAAATGTTATTGAAGTATAGTTGATTTACAATGTTGTGTTCTGTGTAATTTTGAAAAAATTAATGCTGTATTTAATTTATAAAGTCATACCATTGAATCTACCAAAGAAGATTCTTCAAGCCTAGTCGCTGAACTTCAAGAAAAGCTCCAGAAAGAAAAAGCTAAGTTTCTAGAACAACTTGAAGAGCAGGAGAAAAGAAAAAACGAAGAAATGCAGAATGTGCGAACATCTTTGATTGCTGAACAACAGGTATGTAGGTCTCCCACCTTGCTGCATTCATTCTAGGTCTAGAGGAGATGAACATACATGAACAAGTACAATTTCTTTGTGTAGCTGAGGTTTCTTATATCTTAAATGTGATTTTCCCACATTGATCCTGATGGTATTTATTATTAAATATCTTCTTCGTGATAGAAGCATTTTCTTTTTAATGGTCATTATGTCACATAGGTGCTTCAGAATGAAGCAGTGCTAGATTAGGAGTTAGGAAATGTGAATTCTGTTCCTGGTTCCTTAGCTACCTATGTGATCTCGTAAACATCGTTTAACGTCTTCACATCAGTTTGGTTTTTTTGCAAGTGAAAGTGTTTGTATCACTGCATAGATGATATTTGAATTTTTTTTCTAAGCTGTAAAATTTTATTCTAAATTACATGCTGACAATTCTTATCCCTGTGGTAGGCTGGCGGTAGGTTAGGGTGGAGCACTGTTGAGCTTTGGTGATTCCCGTATTACTGTGGGTCAGTGGTGAGAGCTGGTGCTTGTGAGGTTGGCAGCGGCCAGTCCGCTGAGGGTCACGATGCCCTGTGAGGGAGCATTACATCAGCCAAGGTGCTGGGTGGCAGTGGGAGAGGAAATAAAGGGGCGACGCGGCTGGATTTCTACGTAATCAGGATTGCTGGCTGGGGCGTGGGGCAGAGTGAGGGCTGCCAGGCCAGGCCGGTGTGAGAGCAGGTGTAAGTCAGGCCAGGGGTAACACGACATCCTTTTTTATCCCGAGGAATACGTTTCTGAGACTGGTAGGCATGTTACAGTTGATGTGCACATTTAATGTGGTGTGGTGCAGTTTTCCTTTTCTTACTGTCTTTTTAGAGTTTAAAAAAAATGTCAACCAGAGAACAGAAAGAAAATGTAGAAGTATAGTTCCAAACACTTAGGAACTTTAAATGTTAAGGCCTGGGGAAAGACAGAGGAGCCTGGAAAAGGGGGAATGAGAAAGAGGAACCAGAAACAAAGCAGTGTGTGCTTCATGGAAACCAAGGAAATGGGCTGTCCAGGGCCGGGGGGTGGCCACCAGGTTTAAGTGAGAACTGTCAGTGAAGAGGCCATTCAGGTCTCTGTTTTTAGAAGTCTGAAGTTGCGCATGCTTTCATGTTTCCTCCTCCGTGAGCTAGGTCTTTCTCTCCCGCTCTCTTGCTGCCTGTCTCTGTGCTCCTGTGAGCCTGTGCAACTGCAGACGTCCAGCATTGAGGGGGGTGAAATAAGACGGAAACCAGTGCATAAAGCAGCCAGCCATCTGATCCAAATGTAGTTCTTCTTTCAGTAGTTGTCAGGCGAGAGGGGAGGTGACTCCTGAGGTACCTGCCAATTTTAAGTGGTGTTTGGATGTTAAGTGGTAGTTGCCTGAGTTGATTTGTAACTAGCTTTATAAGGGCTGCTTGGGCCTAGTTGGCTCTTACCTTAACTAGTCTTGTTTCTAATATGTGTATTATAAATTGTGTTAACTTTTCTGAAAATCCATTTGATATTGCAGAAACAGCCAGAGGTTATGAAAACCAAGTAACTAATGTACTATCATAAATATTTGTTAATTTTCTACCATAAATGTTACAGAACAATGGCTTAATACAAAGGCATATCATAAATATTCTTTTTCAGGGGATCTTCCTGTCTGCTTTCTGGCTAGAAATGAGTTTAACTCAATATTTAACAAATTCACTAATTTTGGCCCAAGAATGCCACCTTCTTGTTAAATGTCTCTGTTTCTAGCATCATTGGCATTAATGATTGATTGGAGGATCTTTGACTCTTAATTTTGGAAATTGGCTCGCGGGATCTCTGTAGGCAGTTGGTATGTATGAGATCCGCAGTGAGAAGGCTTTCCTAGAAGTCGAGGAGTCGCAGGTCCAGCCATTATAAACCAGCAGATATCCAGATGGGAGGAGGAGGTGGGATACAGTCATGTCCAAAATGTGACTGTGGAGTCGAGATTTAGCTAAGGACAGAAGGAAGATTCCAGAGGCAGGGAGATCACTAAAAGAAACAGTTAAGTATATAACAGCACTGGTTAAAGTGTTGCCTATTTTATTTCTTTCCCCCAAATTTAAGAAATATTTACTAATGCTTTTCCTCTGACAATAAGTATGTGAAAATAGCATTCATTTTCAAGATATTAAATTGGAACACATCTTAATACAGAACTAGGAAAATACAATCGAATGTGGTTACCACAGCGTGGCATTTTTATTTCAAAATAAACATCACTTGTGAATTACGCTTTTTCTTCTCCCCATAGAGACGCACCATGCAAAAATAGACGTATTTTCTTTAGCTCTAGCTGCCCTGTGCATGCAGATAATTTAAGTAGTTATCGTTCTGTTGTTCCAGACCAATTTTAATACTGTTTTAACGAGAGAGAAAATGAGAAAAGAGAACATAATCAGTGATCTCAGTGACAAGCTGAAAAGCACGATGCAGCAGCAAGAGCGGGACAAAGGTCAGTGACGCTTCCTAATGCGACATTGTTAGTTCCGTGTCACACGCAACGATTGTAACGCTCACGTCCGCCCGGGGCTGCAGATTTGATCGAGTCCCTGTCCGAGGACCGCGCGCGCTTGCTGGAGGAGAAGAAGAGGCTGGAGGAGGAGGTCAGCCGGCTGCGGGGCGGCGGGCCTGTCCCCTCCCCGGGGGTGGCCGCCGCCCCCGAGCTGTATGGGGCCTGTGCGCCCGAGCCCCCGGCGGAGGCCCCGGATGCCCTCGGCGAAGGCAGGCTGGACTCAGCGCTGGAGACCAGCATGATGTCTGTCCGGTGAGTGCCCCGTCCTGCTCGCCGGGGGCCGCGGCCCGTGGACCTGAGAGCTGCGCGTGTGAATTCTCCGTGCCACGGCCCGTGTTAGCGCCACTGATGGTGTGCAGGAATCCTCTTTGGCACGCTTTCATACCGTGCCCAGGTGCCACCGCAGCGTGCAGGCGGCCGGCGGGGACCCTGCAGGGGCGTCCAGGCCTTGAGGCCATGGCGTCAGGGGCGCAGGGCTTCCTTAGAGTCGCTGGTGCGTTCAGCGTGCTGAGGCCGTGCTGGGGCGAGGGAGTTGTCACTTCTGCGTGGAAACTGAAGTAAAATCAGATAAAAGTCAAACTCCGGAAGCAGAGAGCAGGAAAGCGGCTGCCAGGGGCTCGGGTGGAGCGTGGGCCGTGTTCTCACCGAAGAGGCGGGTAAATGACGTGAGGAGATGGGTGTGTTAGGTAACTTGGTGGAGGGACCCCTCCCGCAGCACGCGCGTGTGTCAGACCATCGCACTGCGCACTCGGATATATTACGGTTTTACTTGTCAGTTATGGTTCAGCGTAAAAAAGTGAAAGAAAAGCCCGCACGCTCTTTCTTGTTTTCTTTTCTGGTTAGTTTCTGACTACCTCAGTGTGATGGGCAAGTTCACACATGACAGTGACTAGCGCTTTGTAGGCATGTAGGAATACTTTTGTAGTCTTTATATAGATTTGGTTTGTTCTTTATGAACTGAAGCTTTGAGTTTTACAGCTCACTCAAGGACTTGTGGCATTTTGTTTGTTTTTAGTTTTAATGGTGAAGCCTCCCAAGAATGACCGTTTTGTCTGTAACACGGATAAGAAGAATGGTCCCTGGGAGAAAGCTTGAAATTTCAAAGACATTATCCCTAGAAAAATGCATGCACAAAGTTTTGCTCATAATTTCAAAAGGTTTATCAGTCTAGGTTCAGGATCTGTGGTATAAATTTTATACCATCCTACACCATCAAAATGTGTCCTAATTTAAACAGGCTGCTTCTGAAAATTTAGTACAAACCCTTGAATCTGTGAAGTGCTCTGTATTAACAGTTACATTTCCAAAACCTTATTAGAGACTGTGAAGTCCAGAATTTTAAGACTTAAACTAAAATAAGCCATTCTCTCTTAGAGAAAACGTCCACATGCTCTCTGAAGAAAGGCAGAGGATAATGCTGTTGGAACGAGTAAGTGCATCGTTTTCTTGAAACACAGGGTTTAATAAATACGTTCACTCTGGGATGCAGTGAAGTAAACCTTACGCTGAAAGCAGACTTTATTTGTGTTTATAGATTAGGTTTTTTTTTTCTTTTCTTTTCTTTTTTTTTAATTTATTTTTTTGTCTGCACCGCGTGGCTTGTAGGATCTTAGTTCCCTGACCAGGGCTCAAACCCGGGCCCTGGCAGTGAAAGTGTTGAGCCCTAACCACTGGACCGCCAGGGACTTCCCCAAATAAGACCTTTTTTAATGGTTATTTTTGTGGTTACTTTCGAGAAGTCCTGTCATCTCTGATCCAAGTGGCCAGGAACAGTTCAGGATTCAGCAATACAATAGAAGTGTGAATTTCACATATTAATTTCAAAAAACAAAATATTAACTGTTTTCCTAAATAGGGCACAAGTAGAATATGTGAATAATGAAGAAAAGTTAGGGTTTTTATAGTGATTAATTGAAGTGAAGAGAAAAAAATGGTAATAAGGGGTTTCTTCTCAGTTACAGACTTTACACATCTTTGTTCAGAGACCACTTTTCATTGCTTAGGCTTTGAAGATTTTTAACACTTTAGCTCCCTACAAGGTAACTGATAAGGACTCAGAGTCAGAATTGTACAGATTTGTGCTCTTGCACGTGTGCTCTTGTTAGTGAAGGTTCATCAGCGTCTGCTGGCATGAGTATTATAACTGCAGATTCCTCCTCTTGGGCCCGACCTCCTAACAGAGCCTCTGGGGATGGATCTCAGATAGTTACTGCATATTTACAAGGTCACAAGTGGTTCTAATGCATATTAAACTTTGAGAATCCTTGGCTTAAGGAAATAAACCTAAAACTGTTCTAATTCTCTTTTAAGCCAGTAAATAAGACAGTTGGAAAGGATTCCTAGAAAAGAAATGTCCCCACAAACCTTTCATAGTAGAACCAGACTTGAGTACGCAGACTATATTTTCGAGCATAAACCAGAGGGTCTCTCTTTCCCACCCCTGCAGACACTACAGTTGAAAGAAGAAGAAAACAAGCGGTTGAATCAGAGACTGGTAAGGTCTTCTCGCCCAGTTGATCTTGACATTTAAACTGCTTGCATTGCATTGCATTATAAAGATCAGAAGGCTGTGTGGTGTGATTAGTTCTTTCCTGGCAGTTTTCGTTGAGCTGCGCTGGTCATTGAGGACAGTTGACTCTTAAGCCTGACCACATGCACTGCCTCAGTCTTACAACGTTAAAAGCAGCCAGCAAAATCCAGATTGTCTTTTCTGATTACTAAGAAGCTGTAATCTCTTAGGATTGCATGATTATATGTGTTTATAATGTCAGGTTAGGGCTCTTCGTCAAGTGAGCAGGTCATCAGAGCTCCTCCTCACGGGGCTCTTGTTGACGCGTCCGCCCGTAGGTGTGTGGAATCAGCACGTTCTGTCTGTCACGGGTGTTTTTTCTTTCTTAATTTTTAACTCAAGGCGTTTGAACCTGACACCTTGCCTGAGACCCTGCGTGGCCCTCTCGATTGCCTTGGCTTTCCTCTAGCCTGTGAATCTAACCAAGTGCTCGATGAGTCAGTTTTACAGTCAGTCTTACCTGCTTTAATAAAGCAGCTGCTTCATTTTTCAAATTCTGATGATGACAGTTTATGAGCAAATAGGAACAGTTTAAGGCCTGTGTTCAGGACTTTTGAAAAATTTTAAGGTACTGATTAGAATTGAGTTTTTTAAAAAATAAAGTGTCTTGTAGGGAAACATCTGCTTTCTTTCCTTTGCCTTTCTTAACTTGAACAGCAAAAATTACATATTAATTCCATAGCTCTGCCAGACTGTCAGTCATGAATTTATCACCAAAACAATTTTTTGAAGGCTATTTGCTGTTTCCGTGAGTGAAGCAAACCCTCTTCAAGGAGGCTTGGAGGAGTTGCCTGCGGCCCCTGGGGCTGCTGCACAGAACAGACGTGCTCCACGTGTGCTCCGTGCAGCGTCCCGGGGGAACGGGCGCTGTGCTGGGCGAGGGGACGGGCGCTGTGCTGGGCGAGGGGACGGGCACTGTGCTGGGCGAGGGGACGGGCGCTGTGCTGGGCGAGGGTTTAGGCACTTTGTTCACAGGTGCGCTCCTGGCGCCCGGAACGGTAGGTGGCGCACAGCACACAGTAGCTGCTGGGGAAAGGCTTACGAGGGAAAGGGTCCGGCCCTTCAGAGCCCGAGTGCACCCGCTCCTCCGCGCCACTCACGCTTTCCTACCGATCGGCAGCTCTGTTCAGCCGGTGCTTCCTCACGTCTAAGCCCTTGTTTGTAACAAATACGTGGAGAGCTTAAGCTTTTGTAAGAAAATCTAAACAGAGTTGAATACAGTCTGAAAAATGGATCGTTAAACTTGTTCTCACTGGCAGCATGTAGACTATTTGGATGATTTTGAAAACAGGTTGGAATACACTTTTAGGTCTTTCTAGTCATTATTTGTTGTTTTCTTTCTCTTTTGTTTTTAAACATTAATTGAGACCCTTCATAGTGTTCAAAGGGAAATGGAAGAAATTCTGAGCATCAGAATTAAACTTACGAACAAAGAGAAATCCATTTTATCTGTCCTTCATTTGTGTGGTTGTAATTGGGCCCACTCTGCTTGGGAGGGATACCTTGGGACCCGTGTCCCATGTAACATGTGACAGCGTGAGGAATGTGCTGAAGCCTGACTGAGGAGCGGAGAGTCCCGGCCGAGCCGAGGCAGCCACAGGCCAGTTAGCCTGTCCCGTCCCGTCGTGTCCCGTCCCGTCGTGTCCCGTCCCGTCGTGTCCCGTCGTGTCCCGTCCCGTCGTGTCCCGTCCCGTCCCGTCGTGTCCCGTCGTGTCCCGTCCCGTCGTGTCCCGTCCCGTCGTGTCCCGTCCCGTCGTGTCCCGTCCCGTCGTGTCCCCCTGCGATGCTCGTTAGGAGAGGAGGGGGAGCAGCCCCTTCCTTGCGTAATGCTTGCTCGGAAGAGTGGGTTTTAAATTCTCGAAAAACATCAGTCTCCTTCCTAGTGATATTTTTTAGGATTAAATATGTATTTATAAATAAAATGATTCTGTATTCAGTTTTTAATCCAGCCAAACCTGATTAAGAAATAACATAAGTAAAAGTGTAGGTAAATTTGTCCACTGAAAGTAATTGTTGAAGGAAAGGAATTACATTAATGGAGCAGAGAAGTTTGGACCCTGAAAACTGGGACACAGACGTGAATGTGTGTAACGTTGGAAGAGATGTTTGCAGTGTGGACCTAGTAAGTGCATCGAGAGAGAACATGTTAACTTGTGTAAGCTTTGTGAACTGTTCTCTTTCTAGATGTCTCAGAGCATGTCCTCCGTATCCTCAAGGCATTCGGAAAAGATAGCTATTAGAGAGTAAGTATTTGATTTGTATTTTGTGCTTTTTTCTGTGAAAATAATGTAACGAACTGAGTAGTATTGAATTGTCAATGAAAAAATGTATTTCAATGGCTATAATCTTTCAACTTCAGGTTCAGTCAGCTGAGTGTTTTGTACTCATTCGTAGTTAACATTTTTTTTTTTATTGAAAAGCAAGGTTTTTCTAAATTTTGGGAACGTTAGGATTGTATTCGAAGTCCTTCCTATCATACCTTTAATTATCACTTACACATACATTCCTGAAGCCTTTTGGACTCTACTTCCTTTTCAGCTGGTGCCATCTCTTTTAAATCTCATTTATCACCTTAGTCTTTTTCATTTTAGATTGGAGAATCTTGATATTTGAAGTTGGAGTGTTTCTTCATTTTTATTTCTCAGACTTCATTTTATTGATATGCTACAAATCCATAATACACTGTTAAAATTATCACTTGAATAATTTAATAGACAATATTCCAGGACCAGATTACCCCATAGTGATGTATTGGTTTTGGGCATGGGCTACTGGAAAGGAGGGTGTCTGATAAAGCATTGTTAGCAGCTCGTGAATACTGCTCATTTCTTCTCTACTTGTCAGGACTGACTTAAAAATAAATAAGACCCTCTGTTTTGTCTGTAATAGATCCATCGACCATATGTTCAGTTATCAGGCACTCCTGGTTACTGATCTTTAACTTCTCATTAGAGTTTTATCTTTTCTCAGTGATTTGAAAGGGCTGGGTGTATCAGTCTTTATCTACCAGCTATATGTCAAGTCAAATCAATATAAGGTCTTTCAAAGATTAGAGAGAGATGAGTTTAAAAAAAAAAAAAAAAAAACTGCCTCAGAGAGGCCCTATCTTCCTTTTTTAAGGTATTATCCTCCAAAACAGTGCCTATCACATCTTTTTAGGCAGGCAGTTAATTGTAGGATAAATAATTAGTGAATGATAGACTGTTATCTTTTTAAAGTTTCCCCAGTGATGTTAATGATTTATTAGGTATAGGACCCACTAAGTTATCTTAGATCTAGATTAACTTTGAACTGATATTCCAAACGACAGTTCTGAAGGACCCTGAAGAGACAGACACCAGCTGAGACACCCTAGGCGGTCACACCTACTCTTTCCTTCCTGCTCCCTCCTTCCTGGCTTCACCCCGAGTCAGTCATCGCTGTTGACTTGTTTAAGCCTAACTAAGTACATGCAGCTAGTTCAGTTGGGTTTTCTTTCAAATTGAGGAGACTACTTGGAGACTGGAGAAGTAGTGTAAGGTAGTTCTTTCTTTCCCACTGTGACTGTAAGTTTGCTCCCTCAATTTATGTTTATTATTGTAAAATGAAAGATTAGGATGAATACGTTCTTTCTATAGCTAGATGAACTATAATGGGTATTCTTTTTCTCCCCCTCACCCAAGCATTTTTTTGGGTTGTGTTCTTTTAAACAGTAGATTGTATTGGAAATTTTATTTTTAAAAATTTTGGGTCTTTGGCGGTTGCTCGCGATAGCCTTTGAGCGTCTGTGTATGTCCAGCATTCCCGTGGGGGCCTGGGTAGAGTAAAACAAAATCATGTAAATATGAAATTTCTTACTGCATTGTGTTTTTTTGTTTGTTTGTTTGTTTTAAATTTATTTATTTATTTATTTATTTATTTATTTATTTATTTATTTTTGGCTGCATTGGGTCTTCGTTTCTGTGCGAGGGCTTTCTCTAGTTGCGGCAAGCGGGGGCCACTCTTCATCGTGGTGCGCAGGCCTCTCACTATCGCGGCCTCTCTTGTTGTGGAGCACAGGCTCCAGACGCGCAGGCTCAGTAGTTGTGGCTCATGGGCATAGTTGCTCCGCAGCATGTGGGATCTTCCCAGACCAGGGCTCGAACCCATGTCCCCTGCATTGGCAGGCGGATTCTCAACCACTGCGCCACCAGGGAAGCCCCCTATTGCATTGTTAATTGAATGTTTCGTTGAACATTGCAGAATCAAGGTGACTCCTTAGATCAATGAAATCATTCCTTTGTTCAGTTTTCAGGTGGGAGATCTGGTCCTCATCATCCTGGACGAACGCCATGACAATTACGTGCTCTTCACTGTGAGTCCCACCTTGTACTTCCTGCACTCGGAGTCGCTGCCTGCCCTGGACCTCAAACCAGGTGAGGGGGGTAAGTGTCACATCTGTAACCAAAACAGTAAACCTAGAGTGGAGAGAATATATTAAAGATTTTTCTCCCACGTTGTCTAATTATATCAGAATTAAATAGGTAAGCAGAAACTCTGCCTAATCAGGTTTTTGTTTGTTTGTTTTTCTAAAATCTTCATTATCCAGATTATTTTCCTGGATTCTGCTGATGCAGTTGGATCAAATATCTCATACTCCAGCAATAGCAGAATTACACTGTTAAAATTCTCATACCTATTTAAGCTTCAGTATAACATGCTCATTTGTTTATAAGGGCATTACTTGTTTTGGCAAAAATAAATTCTTTTAAATTATAAGATGTCTTTTCTCTCCTATTTATCATCCTGTTTCTACCTTTTTCTTTCATTGAACTTGTCAGTAAATTTTTTTAAAAAGGCAATAAGCTTTGTTAAAGTATACTAAATTACAGTTAGTATATTACTATCATCCATTACATTGATCTTTAAAGAACTCAAAAAGAACAGAATAGGTACCCTGGGATACTTAGGTTAAATAGAATTATTCAAAAACAAGACTGTGTGTCCATTTGGTTTGATGTTCCTGTTTGGAATGACTTGTGAACATGGTCATATGCCCGTTCTCTGAAGTAGGCCGCACACGATCACGCCACCATGGCTGTTGGCGGTGGGTTATGTAGAATGTGACCATGAAAAATGAGAAGCTTGCAGTTTAATTTACTGGTTTTGTACCTTGAAAACAATGAACTTGATTTTTTTTCTTGAATTTTTTGGTAGGTTTTTTGTTTTTCATTTATTTAGACTTACTTGAAAATGATTTTTAAATTTACCAAAAAAGTTGCATAAATAAGTACAGTATAAAAAAGCCCTATATCCCTTCACGCAGAGTCACCTGCTGTTAACATTCTGCCCCATTTGCATTACCTCTGCCTGTGCACGTCTAAATGTACTGATCCACGGCTGTACACAAGCACGCGCACGTTTGTTTCCACACAAAGTGACATCCTGCCCCTTTAACTACTTCACTCTGCATTTCCTAAGAACAGGAAGAGTTCAGTGTTTACATCTAGTAACCTCTCACTGTCTACCACACGCATTTGCATTGTAAAGACTCTCACAAGTCCCACAGAAAAGAATTTATTTAACAGTCTTTACCACAGAACTCAAGCCCCCTCTTTTTTCCTCCTCCATCCCTCCGTCCCTCCCTCCTTTCCTACATACATACATGCATACATACGTACATGCATACATACAGAACAGGATGCCAGTTGGGGTAATGCTGCCTACCGACTCCTTGCCCTGGGGGTGTGTGGGTGACCAGGGCGTTGTTATGCCCGTGACGGGGACTCATCACTCCTTGGACATGAGTGTTAGATGATTCTTTTCAGAAATTGTGAATTATTTGTGAAGGGCTCTATTAGTCCTTAGAGTAGACTTGCCATATCCTGTGGTCCAGGAGTTTTTTTATCTTTGTATCACATGGTAGTATCTGTATGTTCATTTCAGATGGTTTATTCAGGATATCTTTTTTTTATATCATGCCAAGTAAGGTTTATGGAATAAAAATCAGTTTTAGCTTCTCAGAGGCTTTACCCTTAACAGAGAATTTATTGGTCGAATACTTTTGGAATCAACTCTTTTATGACAACTTCTCTTCTGATGAATTTTAAAAGAGAATGAGTATTTATCTCTTACACACTTTGCCGTGTGAGAACTAGCTTTTTCATCGTGTCTCCTTCCACATATTTTAATCTCCCCTCCACACAAGTACTGCCCTTTAGACTTTCTTTCATCCTTAATCCTTATTAGTATTTATCATGCACTGACTGTGTTTGCATTGTGGTGCCAAAAAAAGAGAGAAGACAATGCTTTGCTTTGAACCTAGAATATAAATTTTGTCTGTGTAACTGTCTGCTTTCAGTAGCAGAAAAGGTCATGTGTTAGCACTTTCAGTAGGTGGCACTGTGGAGCTAATTTAGAATTCCTAGATTTATTTGTTCATGATTTGTACTCAGATTGTGTTTTTGTTTCTTGAACTTTGTCAGTTCTGTGGTTTGACTTACCATCTGCACTTAATGAGTAAGTGAAGCCAAAATTAGTGGTTGAAAAGTAAAATTCAGTTTTGTTTTATAAATTGTTATGCACTTCTGTGATTTCACTCTCGAGAATGTCATTAAACTGTTTTGACTCTGGCAGTTATGTTTTCATGAATTATTATAGTTGTACTTTCTAAAAGAATTTAATGGTTTGATTCCATAGCCTCAGGTGCATCTCGAAGACCATGGGTCCTTGGAAAAGTGATGGAGAAGGAGTACTGTCAGGCCAAAAAGGTAAGCCCATCGTGGGACGCGGACCTAGGAGTTGTAAGAAGATTCTCAGGATGCTTTATGCAGAGCAGTGCTCTTCTTGGCCTCTGATTCACTTGAATTAGGCCTGAATTTAATGAGTGTGAGTTTGCACCAGCAATTTTATGAATATTTATGTGATTTACCTTCCAGGAGTAGAGGTAGATGGCCAACAAGCTATCAACATATCCAGGAAAACTACAACAAGTTTCTGTTCTGAGTATTAAATTACTAGTGTTTTCATGTGCAAAGAAGGAACACAGCATAACTGGTGATTAATCTGTTTGTAGGTAGAGCTGATGTTTCCTTACTTTTTTAATGCTACCCCCACTGAAGAAAGATAATGTGAGATATTGATGGCTCAGAATGCACCTGACTGATGTCGGCAGTGTCAGTGCTGTAGAGTCAGAGAGATCCAGTGAGCAGTCTTCCTAGCTCGTTTGTGGACCCCGTGCACCAAAACAGCAATAGAACTTGACCTGTGTGTTGTTGAGGTTTCTTTGATGTTTAAAATAATAACATATGGCTCACTTTGTACTGTATTATTTAGCAGTGATTACCGACCCTGCCGTCAGTATTAGTGGCTCGTCTGTTATATGCTCATCTGGTGAGGGGCGGATCTGTGTCCTTTGATAAAGACACCCCTCTCCCCACAATGATCGAGCATTGCACAGTGTGGTAGGATGGTACCTCTGTAATTTGGTTTAATCACCCTTTTCTTTCTGTCTTAGGCACAAAACAGATTTAAAGTTCCTTTGGGGACAAAGTTTTACAGAGTGAAAGCTGTGTCATGGAATAAGAAAGTATAATTTATGGAAGAAATTGAGGCATTCTGTGACGTTTTTCTGATCTGTCCCAACAGTGCTCATTCATCACTCCAAAAACAGGCCATCTTTTTATATACAAGTCAACACGACAGCATACTTCTTTAGTGTATATCATTTACTTTTTACCTGGCTACATTTTAGGAACAATAAATTCATCAAAACCCTTGGCTGAGTTAAAATGGTTTTGTTTTTGTTTTTCTACCCAAGTAACTCTAGAAATGCGGACCAAACTAGTTCACTTTCTCAAAGGGCACACGCCGTGCGTTGTGGTTTACGATCAGCCATATTCTTCGCCTGTTACATATACCTTAGCTTGAACTTAGATATTCAGTGTTAGTTGTTATTACCAGCACTTGTCCTTTTGTGAAATCAATATCAGAAAACTTGCACTCTTTAACACATTCTTTATAAAATGTATAAATTCTTCGAAACTATTTAAAGAGGAGTGTCATTGCATGCAGATAATCATAATTTTGAGTTTGCCTCTGTAGATTACTAAAACAAATTGTTTCATTTATTTTTTTAAATGCCCTTTGATGTTTCATTACAAAAAGGAACTCTTATTTGATTGACTGACTTTAAGATCAGCCATAATCAGCAATCTTCAAAAGCACTTTGAACAGATTGGTCGCCTGGGTTCTACAGGGAGGAGCTAGTGGGAGTTTCTCAAGCAGCACACAGACCTTCCCAACACTTTATTATTCTGTTTAGAATAATCTTATTGATGACGTCGTAATTCATGGTTCAGTTTCAGAAAAATCGTATTCATTGTACATTAACCATTTAGAGGTCATTTAAATATAACAAAATGTTGTATTGTAAAAGACATGTAGAATTTTAAAACAATAAAGATTTGAACCTGTAAATGTGTGTGCCTTTTAAAGAAGGATACAATTTTTAATATATTTGAGTGATTGCTGGGAAGTGTGAAAAACTTGTTCTGTATCATATCAAAAGAGAAACATGTTTATTACAAAAATGTTCTTTAACTATATGCTATGTAACAGGGTAAAACAGTGTTACGTAGAATAGAATTGTGTGAAGCCGATCTTTAGCTAAGTTGCCACAGAGCAGAGGTATTTAAATGAGTAGTTGAGCTGGTTGAGACTTGTTTCAGGTTTATTGCTAGAGAACAATAATAAAGTGATTCTTTTTTTCAGAAAATATTTAATTTCTTCATAAAAATAAGTTAAATATTTTTTTAAATATGTATGTCTAATAGTACAGAAAATGGAATAAACACCATAGTGTATAGAAAACTGAATTTGACAACATATTAATGAATAAATGAACAAATGATTTCACATGTTTCTATTCAATCCTTCCATTACATCTTCATGCGGAGAATATCAAAGCACTAAAGAACTTTATGTACAGAGTGGTCCTGCTAAGCCGGTGAGGTTGGTCTGAATGAATCTGCCGGGGGCCTGTTTGACTTGAGATTTCACGTGGTCATTGTGTTGTGGGGCTGTGGGCTGACGTGTGACATCTCAGGAGTGTCGCTCTTTAACGTTGGCTTCTGTTGCTTAGAGTTTTTCTTATATCCCATTTCATATCCATGCTATCAGTGGTCACATAAACCTTCACAAAGCAAACAAAAAGAAAATGCAGTTTTCTTAGTTAAAAAGAAGAAAAATGAAGCCTGGTTGAGTTCTTACCATTGGGTCGTTGAGGTGAGC
This sequence comes from Balaenoptera ricei, assembly GCF_028023285.1. Taxonomy (NCBI): domain Eukaryota; kingdom Metazoa; phylum Chordata; class Mammalia; order Artiodactyla; family Balaenopteridae; genus Balaenoptera; species Balaenoptera ricei. The sequence continues at coordinate 80,220,941 of NC_082655.1, forward strand.
CTTGGCATCAGAATGTCCACGCTTTAGTCCCAGGTCTAACTTTAATTTTGGCCAAGTTGCATAAACTCTGAGCCTCAGTTTTCTCATGTATAAAATGGTATAATAATAAGACCTACCTCGTAGGGTTATTTTGAAAATTAAGTGATGAAAATTATAAAGGGCTTTGAACAATTTCAGATAAACAGGTTAAGTACTGAATAAACATTAGCTATTATAAAGATTTCTTTATCAGAATCTGTAAATTCAGTATTCAAACTCGAGTAGAAATGTAGCTCTCTTTATTGTGAGAATGAAAGTTTAAGTCACATTTAACTGCAAGTAAACTTGAAGCGTACATGAATTACGTGGATAGTTTTACTTTTGCAAAAGTACCTGGATATCCTAAGAACAGAATGAGCAAAAATTATACAAACTTTCATTTTTATTTATTTAAAAAAATTATCATGGTATAAAACATGTATGTGCTTTCAAAAAAATTAATATGCCCTTAAACCCCTGTCCTATTTCCCAGTTTTGCCACGTGGAAGTAATTTTGCTTGTTTGGCCTTTTTTTTTTTTTTAATGTGCCAGACTATACGACTATACTGGTATTTCTCGATAAATCAATTTATATTTTCAGTTTACTTTCTCATATGATACGAAGATTTAGTTACTTCACAAGAACCTTTTCTGCTTGTATCTTTCCTGCACTGTATATTACTTTCTGGTTGGTTCATTAGCATTTATATTATCATGACTTTTTTTTTAGTAGCCATCCTAAGTGGGTGTTTTATGTGCTTGTGGGGCATTTGTATATCTTTGTTGGAGAAATACCAGTTCAAGCACTTTGCCCATTTTTTTCAGTTGTCTTTCTGTTGTTGAGTCGTAAGAGTTTTTTTTATATATTCTGGATACTAGGCTCATATGATTTACAAATATTTTCTCCCATTCTGTAGGTCATCTTGTCAATTTCTTGATAATCTCCTTTGATGTGCAGAAGTTTATCATCTTGATAAAGTCCAATTTAATTTTTTTTTGCCTGTGCTTTTGATGTCATATCTAAGAGTTTTGTGGTATTAACTCATATTTAGATTGTTGATTCATTTTAAATTGACTTGTGTATTTGGTGTGAGGTAGGCGTCCAACTTCATTCTTCTGTATGTGGATATCCAGTAATCCCAGTACCACCTGAAGAAACTTTTTTTCCTCCAACTGAATTGTCATCGAAAATCATTTGACCATTGACGTATGGGCTTATTGCTGGACTCTCAGTTCTGATTCATTGGCGGGGGTGTGTGTGTGTGTGTGTGTGTGTGTGTGTCCGTCCTTATGTCAGTACTGCAGTCTTTACTATATTGAGTTTTATAGTAAACTTTGTAATAAGTTTTAAAATCTGGAATTATGAGTCCTCCAACTTTGATCCTCTTTGAAAATTGTTTGACTCTTTAGGGTACATTGAGTTTCCATATGATTTTTTTTTTGCCACGCCGTGAGGCATGCAGAATCCTAGTTCCCTGACCAGGGATCGAACCTGTACCCCTTGCAGTAGCAGCATGGAATCCTAACCACTGGACAACCAGGGAATTCCCTCCATATGAATTTTTGAATTTGTTTTTCCATTTTGGAAGAATGACTATTGGAATTTTGTTAAGGATTGCATCAGATCTGTAGGTTACTTTATGGCAGTACTGCCAATCTTTTTTTTAAAATTAATTAATTAATTTATTTTTGGCTGTGTTGGGTCTTTGTTGCTGTACGCGGGCTTTCTCTAGTTGCGGCGAGCGGGGGCTACTCTTCGTTGCGGCACGCGGGCTTCTCATTGCGGTGGCTTCCTGTTGTGGAACACGGGCTCTAGGTGCTTGGGCTTCAGTAGTTGTGGCACGTGGGCTCCATAGTTGTGGCTCGCGGGCTCTGGAGCGCAGGCTCAGTAGTTGTGGCACGCGAGCTCAGTAGTTGCGGCACACGGGCTTAGTTGCTCCGCAGCATGTGGGATCTTCCCAGACCAGGGCTCAAACCCATGTCCCCTGCATTGGCAGGCGGATTCTTAACCACTGTGCCACCAGGGAAGTCCCTGTATTGACAATCTTAGTACTGTCTTTCAGTTCATAAATACATGATGTCTTTCCATTTATTTATATCCTCTTTATTTTAGAAACATTTTGTAGCCTTTGGTATACAGTCCTTTTTTAGTTAAATTTATTTTTAAGTATTTTATTCTTTTGGATTTTATAAGTGGAATTGCTTCTTTAATTATCAGATTATCTGCAAATAGAAATTGTTCTACTTCTTCCCTTCCAATTTGGATGCCTTCTATTTCTTTTTCTTGCCTGATTGCTCTGGCTAGAACTTCCAATACTGTGTTGAAAAGAAGCAGTGAAAATGAGAATCTTTGTGTTCCTATCTTAGAGGGAAAGCTTTCAGTCTCTCGCCATTGTGTATGCTACTCACTGTGGTGGGTTTTTCACGTATGGCTTTCATGTTGAGGAACTTCCCTTCAGTTTCTAGTTTGTTGAATGTTTTTAATGACGAAGCGGTGTTGAAGTTTGTCAAATGCTTATTCTGTATTCATTGAGATGGCCATGTGTTTTTCTTGTCCTTCCTTCTATTAATGTTATGTGTTACATTGATTTTCATATGTTGAGTCATGCTTGCGTTCTGGAATAGACCTCCCCACCCCACCCGGCGGTCATTTTGTGTAATCCTTTTAATCTGTTGAATTCAGTTCCTAGAATTTTGTTGAGGATTTTTGCATCTAAAGTGGAGGGACACATTCTCTGGATACTAATCCACCATCTTTTGTGACGTCACTATTGGATTGATCCTTTTAAAGACAAGAAAACAGGTTTGGAGTGATTAGTGACTTGGCCAATGTCTCAGAATTAGGAGCTCAGTGAGAATCACATCGATCACTCCTGACTTAGCATAATGTTCTTCCAGTTGAGGGAGAGAGAGGAAAACCCCAAAACCCTGGGTTTATGGCTCAATTTATTCCGATGGTTGGAGTAGCTTACATGAATTCCATTTCTTTCAGGCATTGGCCTGAGAGAACAAAAACACCGAAAGATATGTATTTGCTAGAAATTAAGACTATGCATTTATCATAAGTGCTCTAAAGTGGATCGTTTATATCCTCTTCCCTGCTTACTCAAAGTTGGGGGTCGAGAGGTCTTGTTTATTTTTAAAATGTCTTTGTGCATATATGTTTATCAAAGTACAACTCCCTTAAAAATGCTGTGGGTTTCCTATAAAACTGTTTGGAGTTCCCTAAATGTCCTTTAAAAGCTAAATCGTGATTCACACAGACCTCTCTGGAATAGTGGAGTGCTCTGGGAAAAATCTCTTAAGATGCTTAAGAACTCCTTTGTCCAGCTGAGAGGATTTTCTAGGTGCTGACGTAACCCAAAGGGCATAGCAGTTACAGTCTTGATTTGATCATGATCCAGAAACCATTTCTTACTTTGAGAATCTTCAGCTCTGGAGAGAGTGGACCCAACCTTACAGGTCCTGCGTCTGCTATATTTTTGCTGAACTCTTTTTGTAAATGAAAAGTTTCTTCTCTGTTTCATGTCCCTCTTCCCATGCCTCATACAGAGCTGAAGGAAACCAGTGGACACTTTGAACATTTCTTAGAAAGCTTCTTAGCCAAAAACACACATTTGCTAGTTTTGCGAGTGGTTTTGCTGCTTAAAGACGTAAGTCACCATCTTTCCAGCTTCCAATAGCAGTTTTGCTTTTCCAACCTTCACGGACAGTTAGTTCCCTGTTCTCCCAGGCTCTCCCGGGCAGTGCCAGGTGTTTTGGGTTTTGGGAACCAGTTTCTGTGTCAAGTATATTGTAACTGCTCATTCAGTGAGCAGTGGCTTAAAGTATCGTTCATTTGCTTTACGTGGCTGCAGTCGTCTGTCGATTCACTTCAGGCTGGCTGACATCGCTCAGTTGGCTGGAACTGAGTTAGGGTCACCGGAGATGCCTCGGTTCCTTATGTGTCCTGTCAAAGTGCCCCGGTTTCTAAACAGTGGCTGCAGGGCTGCCTAAAAGAGGGGGCAACAAAGTCGGAGGCTTAGAAGTCAAATTATGTCACTTCTACCACAGTCTTTTGATCATACTGAGTGACTGAGCCAACTCCAAGTATAGGAGTAGCTATTGGCCTTTAATATTAGGTATAAATGTCCTTGAAGATTTTTTAAAGCATGTGATTTAATGATGCCTAAAGCCACAAAACTGAATACTGTTTTGTTTTTTAAGATTTTTTTGATGTGGACCATTTTTAAAGTCCTTATTGAATTTGTTACAGTATCGCTTCTCTTTTGTGTTTTGGTTTTTTGGCCATGAGGCATGTGGGATCTTACCAGGGATCGAACCCGCACCCCCTGCATTGGAAGGCAAAGTCTTAACCACTGGGTCGCCAGGGAAGTCCCCAATACTGTTTGCTTTAAAATCTAATTTTCATAAATTTACCCTTTTACTTAAACACTTACTAGTGATGACTGGGAAGCAGTTTAAAATGTTATTAATGTCCATTAATTGATGGCTTTTATGTTAGTCATACTCTTAGAATATAAACAAACCATCTTTGGCCGATTTTGAAAAACACTTTGTGTAATTTATAATCTTTAAGGGTAAGATGGAAATTCAAACAATTCCTAACACAGTGGTAATGAGACATACTGTCAGCTGTAAGCTATTTGGTTTACATACTTCTTAGGTGTCTCAGACGCCACTGATTGTTTCCTTCTCACCTTAAGATAGATGAGGCTTAGTAGCAGCGTCACTTCCAGTGTTAGCGGAAACGAGCCTCAAGCCTCCACGTGACAAAATGGACCATCAGTCCTCTGCATACCCTTGTAGTGAAAGCAGTACGTGTGTGTGTGTGTGTGTGTGTGTGTCACGTCAGGACACTTCTGTCCGGGGTCTGTGCCTCACTAAAATGCTGGGCCATCAAACCACTTGAACAGATGTTACCCTTTTCCTTCAGAGCAGGGCACTAGGCAGGAATCCTCCATCTTCGCTGTCACTAGAGTTTAATGGCAATTTAGGAAATGCCAGCACTTTCAGTGGCTTTCAGGGACTATTTTTACAAACGTTATGTGTCGCTTCAGAAGGATCTCTCCAGTTTTGTGGACCCTAATAGCACAGATGCTTCTCTGACAGTCTAATTCTGAATTGATGCTGTAATACTTCTTAGACTGATTTAGAAATGCCACCAACTAATTCCCCCACTGGTCATAGTAGTAATGTTGCTCAGTGAATAATTAGCGTAGGTGTCACTTGTAATCTCTTTGGAATTCTGTTTGGCCAGTGGGTGTCTGCTTAAGCAGCGTAGGCGTCTAACGTGAACTTGGTTTCTTAAAGAATGAGTTCTTAAATAATTCCTACAGAAGTGTAGAGCCTAACCTTACAAGCATATACGATGCCTGAATTCTCGGCAATTTCAGTCACAATCATACACAAGCTTATCTCTTCATCCTACCTGTTGGAGAAGTATGGTTTCTGGAGATGTCACTGTCTATATAGGTGGTACTACTTTTAAAACAGGTTGTACATGGTCTAGTTGAAATACTTTTCCCTGTGTTTTCATGCCACCATGTACTGAATTAGGTCCTTTTAAAAAAGTAACATTTTCATGTATGTTACTCAGACTTAGCCTGTAGCATTGAAGAATACAAGGGAGCATGAATGAGCAACTTTTTCAACTATGACAATGGCCATTTATGCTCTGGAAATCTTACCAGGGGGCTCTTCTTACCAATTAGCACTAAAAGCAATTGTGCATAATTTAAAATATTTTGAGATGCCTTACAAATAATAGTATCATTATGTAATAAGTAAGAGCATTCAAAAATTCTACACTCTACAAGAATTCTCTCATCACTCTGATCCTGATATTTCCATGGCGATCCAGAGTGCTAGACAGAGGCCACCTTTGAACTTTGGTACCTGATACTTCCCAAAGCATCTCTGTATTAACCAGTGATCATATGAACCACTGTGTACTCCTTAAGACATTGGAGAGGCTTTTCAAACCATGAAGTTTTGACTTCTTGAAAAACTAACTGGCCATTTACTGTTATCAGTGATCATGGTATTCTCAGCTGAGGTAGCTGAAACCTCACAGCATGAACTAAATGATAATTCCTAGTGGGTAGAGGCTTGTGGATATAACTGGAACGTCAAAAAAGTTTCTCCACTTTCGAAGCATAAACGCTGTCTTCTTATTCCCCTTGAATTACTTATCACTTTCCTTCTATAAGCATGTCAGTGCTGCTCTGTCTTCTAAATATCTTTACGCAAAACTGTTTCCTAAATATATATATACACACATATATATTTATGAATCAGTAGTACCAATTTTTCCATGATTATGTATAAAGGCAGACCGTGTCACAGGGGGTGTGGTTCTGGTATAAAGCAAAACCATGCTGATTCGTGGTGAGTAATATAGTTGCCAAGGGAACATAGGATACACAATGGTTCAACTTGAACTTTTCGACTACCATGTGAAAGCGATATGCGTTCAGTAGAAACCGTACTTCGACGTGTGGATTTTGATCTTCTCCTGGGCAGCGAGATACGGTGGATCCCCTCGTGAGTGCTGGCCAGGGCAGCAGCAGCTCCTGTCACCACGGGGTCTCCAGGGTGACCCACTGATGCACTGGCAACCGTTCTGATTTTCGCTTTCAGTACAGTGTTCAGTAAACCGCATGAGATAGGCAGCACTTTAGTATAAAACAGGCTCTGTGTGAGATGATTTTGCCCGGCTGTAGGCTAATGTGAGTGTTCCGAGCGCATCTGAGGGAGGTGAGGCTGAGCTACGATGTCCAGTAGGTTAAGTGTATTCAATGCCTTTTCCACTTGAAATGTTTTCGACTTAACGCTGGGTTTATCAGGATGTAAATCCAGTGTAAGTCAGGGAAGATCTGTACTAATAGATGAAGTCTTTCTCTTGTTGGAAGCCACACGTCCACAGCCTCTAGGACTATGTTTCCAGATGACTAATGCTTGTTTTCTCTAAACTTTTCTAGTTTTACTCACGTTCTAGGGGAGCCTGCATGTGTTCTCTGCAGTGTATAAATGCCTGACATCAAAATGATCCTGCTATTCAGGCAACAGCGAAATTCAAAGTTGGATTGCGGTTAGAAGGACCAAAGCCAAATGCCTTCTACTTCACTCGCAGCATTACGTAGGAGGGTGTAATCGCGAAATGGGAGATGACTGACATTTAGACTTATCAATTTATTACAATTATTTTGCTCAATATTTTCTCGTATATTTTTTTCAGTGTTTGGGGAGCCTCTATATTCAAGTTTCCCATAATAACAAAGTTGGATATTACAGAAAGTGATGAGTGGTAGCTGTGGTCCTTTCGGGGAGCAAGTCCTGTACGTTAATATAAGAGCACAAGCAGACCGTGTAAGGATAGGGTTTGTCCGACGACGAGTGTGTTGACTATTTCCTGCTTAGTGATCCTCTTATAATAGGATGAACTGCTCTGTTCCAGGAGTCTTCCCGAGTGAATGCAGGCAGAGGAGGAAACAAGAAATCCATAATTTCACCATTAAAGCCGCACCTACTGCTGAACCTATGTTTATGGGAACCAGGTGCGTTCTGAGATGGACTTAGACATTTTCACAAGGTATTAAGTGTTCATTGACCAAGTACTTGTAGAGAATTGAATTTGGTAAACCTAGTCCCACTGTGTGCATCAGAGAAACTGTGATCAGTACTTACATCAGGAGGGGTTTTTTTTAGTTATCTTATGAAGAATATGTGGAATTTTATTTCTTAAAAATAACACAACCAAAATATACACAAATATTTCTTCTTGTAGCTGATGTTGCCATTCACAAGCAAGAGCTAAAAATGTGCTTTTCTAATTAAAAGATAATTTATAATTTGCAGTGCAAACACAGCATGAATATCTATAATAATTATAATAAATGCCAAGATTAAAGACAAATTGATGTAATATTTTTTTCACTCATAAAAAACAGGAAAAGGAAAAGTTAAAATCCCAGGTTATAGCACTAGCTGTTATTTCTCTGAGATCTCAAAACATTTGTAGAATATTTCTAGTAGGTATCCATATATACAACCAGGAATATAGAAAATGAATTATGAGCAATGCAAAATAAAGGCTCCTTAGGCGTTCGTGTAATTTCACTTTGTTTTCTGGATATTGGGTTAAGGGACATACTAAATTTTGTATTATTTTTTCTATTAGCAAAAGTAGATGTAATAGAATTTATAGTAAAAAATGTCTGATCACCACTGCCAATGCATGGCTTGCAGCTCTCTGCCATCTTTGTCCTTATAAAGAGATGGAAAGTAAGTCAGGGAAGAGAATCAAAAGAACTCTACCAAAGCAAAAGCATTCATGTCTCCACCTAAAAATAGCATCTTGGGAAATGACTGTCTCTGGCCTCACAATCCAGTTACGGTTTCTGCTCACAGGGTAAAATGGAAAAGAAACAAGAGTCCAGAAATAGACTCACATATATACAGTCACCTGATTTACTACAAAGGCACCATTGCAATTCAGTGGGGAAAGGATGATCTTCTTAATAAAAGATACCAGATGCAAAATAAATGCACCTTGGCCTTGACTGCTGATTATGCACAAAATGTATTTGAAACACACAAAAAATGTATTTTGAAATGGATCATAAAATTAAATGTAAAAGGTAAAACAATAAAGCTTTTAGGAGAAAAAAAAATAGAAAAATATCCCTTCTTTTCCCTCTGGGGAAGGACCAAAGAAAACATTAAAAGAAAAGATTGAGACATTAGATTTCATTGAAACTAAGAACTACTATTTATCAAAAGACCCCCTTAATTAGAGTAAAAAGACAAGTCACAGACTGGGAGAAGATATTTGCAGTACATGCATCTGACAAAGGACTAGTATCTAGAATATATAAAGAACTACAAATCGATAAAAAAAAAAGACAAGCTGATTTAAAAGTGAACAAAAGACTTGATGGGTTCTTCACAAAAGAGGAGAACCAATGGCCAATAAGCTATTAACAAAGTGCTTATATCATTAATCATCAGGAAAATGCAAGTCAAAACCACGATGAGGTGCCACTACACACCCACTCGACTGGCTTAAATTCAAAAGACTAACAATACCAAGTGTTGACAAAGAAGTGACACAATTGGAACTCTCGTACACTGCAGGGGGGAAGAGATTTGAAAGCACGGCAGTATCTTTTGAAATTACACACTGCACTGACTTGGTAATCCCACTCTTAGGTATTTACCCAGGAATAATAAGTGCATATGTTTACCAAAAGATGCATACAATAATGTATGGAGGTAAAACCTGGAAACAACCCAAATGCTTTTCAGTAAGAAATGGATAAATAAATTGTGGTATATTCACACAGTGGTATATTATGTAGCAATTTATAAAAGAATGAGCTATTGGTACACATAAAAACATAAAGAAATGTCACAGACATAACAATGAATTAAAATGACAGATACAGAGATTTCATACTGAATGATTCCATTTATATGAAGTTCAAGAATGGGCAAATGAACCATGCTGACAGAAGTTAATTTTGTAGAAGGGCCCTGAGGGAGACTTCTTGGGTGCTAGAAATATATTTTTTCATTGGGGTGGGGTTAAGTGGGTATATTCACAGACTTTACTAAATGTGTGTTTTACCTCAACTTTTTAAAATAACTGCAATGGTTGATTTATGTATTTCTTCTCACTATTTTGCCATATGTTGTTCTATGCATTTTTAGACTATATTGTTAGGTAGATCTATGTTCATAATTATTACATTTTCTTGATATATTTTCCCATTAACCTTTATACAACATTCTTCTTTGTTTAGTATGATGCTTTTAGTTTTAAAAAATATATTTTGTCTTATATTTAATAGCTATCCTTGCTTTCTTTCAATCCATATTTGCCTGACATCTTTTTTCAATCTCTTCATTTTTATCCTTTCTTGCATTTTGTTTTACATGTGTCTCTTGTAGAAAATATATTGATAGATTTTTAGAAAACATTTACTTTAAATATTGTTATTTTAGGACTTAATTCTTTTTCCTGATATTGGCAGTATTTTACTCTGCTTCCTTTTTATTTCTACTTATGGGAAAGTTATACACTTAAAAAAATCTTTCTGGTGATTATCTGTAATTTATTAAGATATGCTTCATTTTCCCATAAGTGTCTAAAGCTTTATTTATATTTATTTCTATCTATGCTTTTCCCTAAATAAGACCTTTCCTCTGTATAGTCTTAGCATGCTCATTAGTCCCTTTTGTTTCTCTTGACACTGCCTGAATTAGTGTTGTTCAGAGGTTTTTTCCCAAATTTTTTAAATATTTATTTATTTATTTATCTTGGCTCTGTTGGGTCTTCATTGCTGCGTGCAGGCTTTCTCTAGTTGTGTCGAGCAGGGGCTACTCTTCGTTGCGGTGTGCAGGCTTCTCATCGCGGTGGCTTCTCTTGTTGCGGAGCACGGGCTCTAGGCACATGGGCTTTAGTATTTGTGGCTCGTGGGCTTCAGTAGTTGTGGCTCACGGGCTCTAGAGCACAGGCTCAGTAGCTGTGGCGCACAGGCTTAGCTGCTCTGCGGCATGTGGGATCTTCCGGGACCAGGGCTCGAATCCATGTCCCCTGCATTGGCAGGCGACTTCCCAACCACTGCGCCACCAGGGAAGTCCCTTTCCATATTTTTTGACAATGTATTTCTTTCCTAGAAGTTCAAGGATTGAGCTGAGTAAGAGAGCCAGGTTCACCATCTTTTCCAACCTCAAAATAAATCTCTTTCTCTGTTTTTACACATAAGGACACTGATACTCACAGGGGTTAATGGAATAGCTCAGGGTCAGGACCACGAATTCTGTCCATCACTCACCAGTTCAACAGTTACAGAGAAATGGAAATACTCGCAATTAACTCCTTTTCCTGGCTTCCCATTTCCTACTGCAGGCAGCCTCACTCCGCCTTCTCCCTCTCACTTCCACTGGGAGATCCATGTGTCCTTCAGACCCTTGCTCAGTACTTACTATATGCAAGTCATCGTGAGGGTGATGGGGTGTGCTGGGGAGAGTGTGTGTCCCCAGTGGACACGACCTTCCCATTGGTCCCCAAATTCAAACGTAGTAAGCATCATATTGGACCACTGCTCTGAGATGTTCAGTTCCCATGGAGGATGTCTTAGACTTTTAAATGTATTGTCTGCCCTTGTATGTCTTTGTCTTGCATTGATCACCCTCCAGGCTGTGAGTCCCAGAGAGGCAAGAACGGTGCCTGGCAGAGGTGCTCAGAGCAAGTTTGCTCCCTTCTCAGTTTGGGGAAGTCCTTTACCTCAAGTCTAAGTCCAGCCTGACACAATTTTATTTTATTTTATTTTTATTGAAGTAGAGTTGATTTACAATGTTGTGTCAGGTTCTGGTGTATAGAAAAGTGATTCAGTCATACATTATTTTTTTCAGATCCTTTTCCATTATAGGTTATTGTAAGGCATTGAATATAGTTTCCTGTGGTATACAGTAAATCCTTGTTGCTTATCTATTTTATATATAGTAGTGTGTATCTGCTAATCCCAAACTCCTTATGTATCCCTACCCAACCTCCTTGGTAATCATAAGTCTGTTTTCTATGTCTGTGAGTCTATTTCTGTTTCATAAATAAGTTCATGTCATATTTTAGATTCCACATATAAGTGATATCATATTTGTCTTTGGCTTACTTCACTTAGTATGATAATCTCTAGGTCCACCCATGTTGCTGCAAATGGCATTATTTCATTCTTTTTTATGGCTGAGTAATATTCCATTGTATATATGTACCACATATTCTGTATCCATTCATCTGCCAGTGGACACTTAGGTTGCTTCCATGTCTTTGCTATTGTAAATAGTGCTGCAATGAACATTGGGGTGCATGTATCTTTCTGAATTAGAATTTTCTCTGGACATATGACCAGGAGTGGGATTGCAGGATCATATGGTAGTTCTGTTTTTAGTTTTTTAAGGAACCTCCATACTGTTCTCCATAGTGACTGCACTGATTTACATTCCCACCCACAGTATAGGAGGGTTCCCTTTTCTCCACACCCTCTCCAACATCTGTTATTTGTAGACTTTCGGATGATGGCCATTCTGACTGGTACGATGTGATACCTCATTATAATTTTGATTTGGATTTCTCTAATGATTTGCAATGTTGAACATCTTTTCATGTGCCTGTTGGCCATCTGTACGCAGCCTCATGCAATTTTAGACTGCAGAACCCTTGGTCCATGTCTACTCATAGGAGGAACATGGTCAGAGAGGGGAGTTCAAAGGAAGACAATGGGGGAGGGCCGTGTTTTGCCTGTCGCCGGTACTTTACGGAGCACGCAGTGCTCCGTGGCTAGCATGCCCAGGACAGTCGGGGCTCAGGACAGATGATCTGCCCGATTCTGAGATTCAAGTTAAATCAAATTCAGTGGTGTAGCGTGAACCTGTAGGAGGTGTGTGCATGAACAGAGAAGGGCAGATCCACATCTGATGACGGGGAAGGACAAGAGAGCCTGTAGGAGGTGTGTGCGTGAACAGAGAGGGGCAGATCCACATCTGATGACGGGAAAGGACAAGAGAGCCTGTAGGAGGTGTGTGCATGAACAGAGAAGGGCAGATCCACATCTGATGACGGGGAAGGACAAGAGAGCCTGTAGGAGGTGTGTGCGTGAACAGAGAGGGGCAGATCCACATCTGATGACGGGGAAGGACAAGAGAGCCTGTAGGAGGTGTGTGCGTGAACAGAGAGGGGCAGATCCACATCTGATGACGGGGAAGGACGACGAGAGCCTGTAGGAGGTGTGTGTGTGAACAGAGAAGGGCAGATCCACATCTGATGACGGGGAAGGACAAGAGAGCCTGTAGGAGGTGTGTGCGTGAACAGAGAGGGGCAGATCCACATCTGATGACGGGGAAGGACGACGAGAGCCTGTAGGAGGTGTGTGCGTGAACAGAGAAGGGCAGATCCACATCTGATGACGGGGAAGGACAAGAGAGCCTGTAGGAGGTGTGTGCGTGAACAGAGAAGGGCAGATCCACAGCTGATGACGGGGAAGGACAAGAGAGCCTGTAGGAGGTGTGTGTGTGAACAGAGAAGGGCAGATCCACATCTGATGACGGGGAAGGACGACAAGAGCCTGTAGGAGGTGTGTGCGTGAACAGAGAAGGGCAGATCCACATCTGATGACGGGAAAGGACAAGAGAGCGATGATCTATTTTGCGTTTCTAAGCCCCTCCCCACATCGAGGGGCCTCCTTGGTCACTGCTGGGTGCCTGGTAGCGCCGGGTGGAACCCCACAAAGTGACCCTCGCCAGCATATTGCGCCTCGGTCCTTGAACAAGACCTCTAGCAGCTCTCTTTGCCCTCGGCTAAACCCATCACCCAAGGCTGAAACACACCATAACGGAAGAGCTGAGTCCCAAACCCCTTTATAAAGCAGCGGAGGAAAGAGGCCCGTTTAGCCAAACCAGCACACTTTATAAATGTAGGCAGCTGGCTCGCTTGCAAAAAAAATCAGCCTAGTTTCTTGCCCAAAATAACATCCAGATGAAGTGAAGATAGAAAATGTAGATGCCATTTAAAAACCAGCCCAGTGATGGAGTTAAATACTTGTTACCACCCCGGAAGGGAAAAGACTTTCTAATCTTACTAAGAGAAGGAATTACGAAGGAAAGAAAAAAAGGTAAACTTGTCTGTGCTAATGGAAAAGTATCTTCGGTGAATGGAATAACCAAAATAAAATGGCCAGCAGCTCACAAAGAAATATTATTTCTACAGTTATGATAAAGGCTTACTATTTTATGTAACTAAAAATAAATACAAATTAATAAGAAAGTTACAGTACATGAATGGGTCCAGTTACTATACAAAAGATGCCAAGAAATTTTCTAAAGAAATTGGAATCTGTTTTACTTTTTACCTTTTAAAAAGAGTGCATCAAAAGAGAAAGTTGAAACTAAAAACGCTGGGTCTCCATGGCCTAAATCACAGAGTATTTACCGGCAGCCTTAATAGTTAAATCCCACCTACTTCTTGGTGGGTTTTAATTTCTCTTTCAGGAGAACTTCAACTTTTCAGACACATCAAAATTGTTCTAGCAAAACGTTTAGTTTTATTTCTGTTTGTGACTTAAAAGCCTTGGATAATCATGAGTTGTCCTATACGGATTCAAGCCTGCCCTTCACCTACCATTTTCCTTCTTTCTTTTTTCCTCCTTCTGATCTGTGTGTTTCCGCTTCGCGCTTAGCGTGAGCTCCCTGGTTAGTGAGCGCTCTCGGTGCATCGGGTACGGATGCTTGTGGGAAATCTCAGAGCTCCGAGCCTGAATTTGGACAGCAAAAAGTATAAGTATAATTATAAGTATAAAAGTATAAGTATAAGTATAAGTATAAGTATAAAAGTATAAGTATAAAAGTATAATTTATTGACACCTGTCAATAAATTCAGCTGTACTGTGGCAATCTCGTCCAGCTTGGGTTCATCTGTCCAGTACTAGTTGTTAGGTCACAGCCCTTGAAGACGTTCGGGAAACGTGCCTTTTTGCAAAAGCGTCGAATTCCCTAAACTTAAAGTGCCAGCAATTACAGGTCTCCCTACTGAGCTCCAGTGACGGACCTTCCTGGGTGTCCGGTGCTGCGTTAAGTGCACTGGGGGACGACGCCCAGGCTGTCGCATTTGCTTTCTGTCTGTGGAAATTTAGTCCGAGGCCTCTTCTTCCACGCTCGGCTCGTTTCACTGAGTTCGCTGGCTGCCACCTCGCTGACGAAAGAGGCCTGGAGAGCAGAGGCGGCTTGCAGCCCGGCTCACGACGGCCGCTGGCAGCACCCCCAGAAGGGGGTCCGGGAGAGTCCGCGTCACCCCCCCGTTAAGCATCAGAGGCGCTGTGCTTATTCCTCCGTGGCGGAAGCGGGCTGCGTGTGCAAGGCTGACACTGAGCATCCAAGGACTGTCTGGTTTCTACACGTCCCGTGTTGTTTATGAACAGTTTTTAGATTAGCGTATACTTAAGACTAAAATTCCTAAAAATTGCCTTAAATTAGGAAATCATGCCATAAATAAATGCTACCTCATTAGCATCTTCAGGGCAGGAACAAGCACAATGGAAGCTACTTCCGTGAAGGCCTTAGTGTCCGTCCAGGGCGTTGCCGAGGTCCAGGCGAAGGGCTCCGTGTGCCCTGGTGGTGCCGGCCGTGCCCGGGTGACGTGGAGGAGTGGTACTGCCAGCCGACGCTGCCTCCCAGACGGCCGCCGTCCACTGGCCACTGTCCACGGTGGCCCTTTGGGGGCTGTTGCATCCTCACAGACACCTCTCCTCGTGGGAAGCTGGAGCGCGTTTTCTCAGCAGTTATGTAGAATGCTTGCAGCCGAGCCAAGGACCTAATCGCTAATCTTGCAGAGACGCACACATGCTGCCTGGAGAGGGAAGCCAAGCTCAGAGCAAGCTCTCCGCACCTCCCCAGACAGGTCGGAGCCAGAGCCTCCTGACCGGCGAAGCTGGTGACATCGGATTTGGTTCAGATGATTCTGTTCGGTGGATGAATTCGTGTAGAAGGAAGAAACAGGAAGACGATGGAGTCGGCTGGGCACAGAGAGCGTGAACTCTGCAAGTTCAAGTCCTGACTCTGCCGTTCACGAGCTCTGACCCTGGACCAGTGACCTTCTCCAGGATTCAGTCTCTCCATCTATACGATGCAGATGGGGATGGTCGTAGTATTAACATCTCATAGGGGGCTGTGAGGACTAAAGCCGTCATCAGCTGTAAAGGGCTTGGAACGAAGCTGGCACGGTCTCCACGGTGGATGTGAGCTGTTGTCATTGCGTGGCCTCCATCCTCCTTGTTAGCACGTGCTTGTCTTCCCTGTAATGAGCACATTACCCCCCAGAGTCAAATATACTAACAAGAGAGGGAATAAATTACGATATATTTCAATAAAAGTACTTAATCCTCTTAGGGAGTTATTAGTAATTTTTACTGGTGAGTATTGATTATTTCAAGAGTGTGATCTATTAGAAATTGCGACTCAGAACCAGTGGCAAAGAGCCTTAGCAGCCTTAGCAACTCAGTTTTGTTTCATCAGACTTAATACTGACAACAGTTTGAATCAAACATGATCTGAATAGCCATTTATTCTTTAAAATGATACCCTTTATGATCCTAAAGATGTTCTAAAACATGTTATAAGGCAGGATTTCTCAAGCTAGTGTTCACAGCCATATTCTCATGATTCCATTAAAGAATTCTCTTAATTTAGAGGTGATACTTAAAATGAAATTATTTTAGCAGTAATAATGACTAAACATCCAATTTATAGGGCTACATCACAGTTGAAAGATATTTTCATACAAGAAGATTACATTTAGTGCTTCTAAGACAGCTCTTCTTTTTTTTTTTTTTTAATTCTGATTTCTTCTAAAAGGCTGAGAATCAATTTACAAAAAGGTCTTAAATGTACATTCCAAAGTATGTTAGCCTGGACGTACAATAAAGGCCTCAACACCAATTGCTGACAGCATCAGGAAAAAAAAAGCTCATGTATTAGCAACTGAAACAATATCCTGTAACTTAGAGATGCCCTCAGTGACGTGATTTCAAACCCTAACCCTAACCCAACCCTGAACCTAACCCTAACCCTAACCAAATAGTCTGAACTCCTCTAACAGTACAATAAGGACAAAGATAAGTGAAAGGGCATTTAGAGTTTGAGTGATACACCTAGGAAATACATATTATTACTCACCATCTGCTCCTCTAAAATATGCCTGGATGTGATTCCTAGTGACAGAAGGTGAGACGAGGCAAAGTCTCACAACTGTCGAGGATGGTCCCACTGAAAGCAACAATCATCATCTTGCTAAAGTGAGTGTGGTGTTTCAGCGATTGGTAATCAAGTTTACGATGCTCTATTTCCTCTCTTCCACTTGACATCGATGAGTACTGGTTATAAAGGTGGCAACTGCTTTAATAATTAGGGCACCAAAAGAGCATATGAAATTAACTGTGTTTCTTTGCAACTGGCTAGTATTTACATGCAGGGTGCAGCAAGGCCTCTTTATCATACAGCTACGCTCAAATCTCTTTGAGCTGAGGAATAATGGATGAAAAAATCTAATATAAACTTGGAATTTTTTCAACTGTCTAGATCTCATTCATACAATAGGTATTTGATGGAGTCTTCCTGCAATTAATGGCTTAAAATCTATTCTCTTCATTAGTTGGCAACTTCTTAGGAAAATCAAAATTTAATAGATGATTCCTTTGAGTGGCATATGAGCTTTTCCACTGTGATTTGGATACAAAGCATGAATTCAAACAGTTACCTTGGCTCCAGTATTCTAAAATTCAAACCTATTATAACTGATCAATAGAGTTGTATAAAATCAGAAAATATCAGTATCAGAGACCGCCAAGGCCATCATCACCAAAAACCGAAACGATGCTTCTTGTCTGTAGCATATATGAATTTCCTAGGGCTATCCAACTGAAGGTTGAATTGCTCCAGAGACGCAAAATTTACTGCCACCCAGGACAGGGTTGAAAAAGTGTAAACCTTTACTGTAAAAGTGATGTCTGAGCAGATCAGAGGAATGAACGTCTCAAACTAAAGTGCAGGGCTCTCAGCCCTGAGGTTCTGGGCAGAGTGAGAGGTGTTGAAACACCTGTTCAGTGTGATAAAAAAGGCAAGACTACTTAGCAGTGACACGGCTCAAGGGACAGAATCATTGTCGTCACTGCATAAATTTTTAATTTCCCCAAAGAGAATTGCAGGCAAGAGGCGGAGCATAGAAGGAAGGTCTTCTCAGGTGAGATGTCCGTGGCATGCCCTTGGGATTTAACTGTGAAGGAGGCAAGCCTGGGGCGAAGGTGTCATCTGTGGAGGACACACAGCTCAGGTTCTGGCCCCGGACTGGGAATGCAGGAGCAGCCCACGGATGCCCCAGAACGAGGTTGGGCAGCTGGGAGGAAAAAGACCGGCTGTAAAGGAGAAAGTAACTAATACCCAATAAAACTGTCAAAACCCCGCTTTGGACAGTGGGTTTAAGTAATCATATTAATCACCCTCACGAGGTTTACAAGCAGACTAGCAGATAAATAAGGTCACTTGTTTCCTTAAAGGGTTTGGATTGGTTTTATAGTTCAGACTGTTTCAGAAGATAGAAGATGGAAATTGAAACAAACTTTACAGTAAGTTTAAGGAGCACAGCATCCCCGGGCAGCTGGAGATTTTCCCTCTCACTGCGTTCTCAGCCCAACCATCGACCTCACTCAGAAAACATTCATTGATTTGACTCGTGGCACCGAGTCCATTCATAAGAAATCAACCATCCTGTGAATGGTTTATTTAAAGCCAATATTTCTATCTATATACCTCAAATTATATTTTTCAATTTTTTTTAAAGAAATGAGCATTCTTTCTGCTGCTAAATAAATAAAACTAGGAACAGCAAGTAAGTCAATAGTCCTTTGAGTCATAAAAAGCCATTTCCCTCATTATTCTCATCATTTGTAAGCATTTTAATCGAAGTAGAAGATAGTACTTTCTTCAGAGGACTCAAGTAACCAGAGTGAATTTCCTTCATTGCTAAGGATGGCAATCAATTAGTTTGTTTATGGCTCGTAGTAACAAAGAGTATTTACATGAGTTATTGCAGTGGAAGTAAAAGATACTCCCCTGAGCCCTGATCTCACGGAACCTCTTCCAGTCTCTGTGAAGTTAGCACAAGAGATACGAGGGCTGCCCTCTTCCGCTGATGAGGAAGTCAAGACTCCGCTCATTAGCGACTTGCCCAGATTCACATGCTCGGAAGTGGAGAAGCTGCTTCTAAACCCTAGTGTGTGTTTTCTGTTTTTGTTGTTTTTTAACCCAAACTTCAAATCGACTCTCTTTCCTGACTTCCTGCTTCAGGTCCTTCTTTGGAATGAAGTCAAAGTTACACCAACATACGTACAACTGCTGTTGGGTCTACTTCAACATACTAACTTTTTACAGCATTTTGAACTACAATAATGTGTTTTATCAGTTTTTCTACGATGGTTCCTTATACAGCAAGCCTCAGGACATCCAGAGCTCTCAAAAGACCAGCATTAAGAAAAAAAAAGAGAAAGAAAACCAAACAAAACCCTTTTCCAATACTGCTAAGAAGTCCTGGTGTTACCATCTTGAATGAAAACCAGTGCTTCTTCGTCCCCCACAAATGCTCTCCTGCAGTGGGCAGAGAAGCTGATGGGTCCTGGTGGAGTGATGACCCTGAATGAAATAATTCCCCTGATGCTTCAAGGGGGAAAGCCTTCTGAAGCAGCGAGACCACCTGTCGTGATTAGAACGATGTCAAAGTGACTGAGAAGCCCTCGTGCCCGAGCAGCGGTTCCCAGGTGTGGTCCTTGCTCACCTGCATCTCAGTCATCGAGCAGCCACAGTGACAAACGCAGATTCCAGGCTGCTGTCCTGAGCCAGGTTCTCTGGAGCTCGTCTCTATGTTCGTTTCCTAAGCAATTCTATAGGAGCGCCTGGCGGACACCAGAAATTCAGTGATCTCCTCAGCCTGGTACGGCAGGCTTGGGGAAAATAAGTGATGCTAATCCATCTCATCTGGGTCTGATTAATAAACTAGAATGTTCTCAAGAGCAAGGACTATATCTGACTCACTTATGTGTCTCAGAGCTTAGAGGCGGCCTAAGTGATCACAGAAGCTCAGTAACTATTGGCTGAACACATGCTAGAACAGAGTTTCTCAAACATAGACAAGGAATTGAATAAATATAAATAAGTATGGAAATAAATAAATGGGAGAGAAAAAGAATCTAAAAAAATGAGGGGATATATGTATATGTATAACTGATTCATTTTGCTGTACCGCAGAAACTAACACAATATTGTAAATCAACTATATTCCAATAAGAATTTTCAAAAACAAAAACAAAAACAAAAAAGAAAACCAAAACCAAAAATAAATAAATAAATACGTAAATGGGGAAGAAAGGCTGGTTCTACCTTAAATAGACTGCCAACTAATAAATGTAGACTATTGATAAAAGTGGCAAATTACCATTAAGCAAACACACAGGAATAATTGTTGCAATCCAGAATCAGCAATGGATGCTAAAATTAGATGTTTAAGGTATGATGAGAAACAAGATATTTGGTCAAGAAGTACCTCTCCACAAGATACCTATTCATTACAAAGGGAAAACTAGTAAATTTAGAGTGGGGATGTCTGTCAGACAAATGATCAAAGATGACAGCAGTAATGATACGTAGTCCCCCAAATATAATTTATTCATTGTGAAGTCCCCTGCTTTCCTTTTCCTTGTTATACTTGAAAGTTGCTAAGACAGTAGTATTAAATGTTCTCACCACACACACAAAAATGATGATTAGGCGATGGCGGTGTTAACTAACCCTATGGTGGTAATCATTTTGTAATATATGTGCATCACATCATCACGTTTAAACTTACACAATGTTATATGCCAACTTATCTCAATAACACTGGAAAAAATTATACACAATCTAGGCTTTTGTTTAAATAAACTGTTTAATTTAGAACAATCTTAGATTTACAGAAAAACTGTGAACATAGTACAGAGTGTTCCCATATACCCCACACCCAGTTTTCCATATTATAACACCTTGCATTAATATGGTACACTTGTGACAATTAATGAACCTGTATTAAACATTGTTATTCCTAAAAGTCCATCCTTCATTCAGATTTCCTTAGTTTTTAGCTGCTGTCTCTTTCCTGCTCAGGATCCCATCCAGGAAACAACATTATGTTTGGTAATTGTGTCTCCTTTGCCTCCTCTTGGCTGTGACAGTTTCTCAGACTTTCCTTGTTTTTGATGACCTTGATGGTTTTGTTCAGGAATTTTGTAGAATGTCCCTCAGTTGGGGTTTGTCCGAGATTTCTCTCATGACTGGGTGATGGGTTTGTAGGACGAGGACCACAGAGGTAAGGTATTAATACCATTTGACTGCATCCCATTTGAGGTGGGATATGTACTCTCCTCGTGACATGTCTCTTTATGTTGACCTCACTCACCTGGCTGAGGTGGTTTGGTCAGTTTTTAGTAATTATAAATAAAGCCACTATAAACATTTGCATGCAAATGTGTGGACATAATTTCCAGATCAGTTGGGTAAATACTCAGGAGTGTGATTGCTAGATTGTATCTTAAGACAATGTTCAGCTTTGTAGAAACTATCAAATTGTCTTCCAAAGTGGCTGCACGTTGAGCAGGGGCTGATGCGATCAGACCAGCTTTTATGAACATGATTTAGTAGCAATCCCAGAGGCGGCTTAAAGAGTTGAGACAGAGAGGTCTAGCTGAGGGAATTCCTACAACTCCAACTGTTCTGACCGCCGTAGCTTAGGGCAGCGGCAGACAGAGCTGAGAGAGGCGGGGAGGGCTTTGGAGCCCAGTAGAAAGCACAATGCAGGGATGGAAAATGAAATCGGGCACTTTTGGCAATTTACTGCCTTTCTGGTATAATCATCTGTCCAGAAATTAAGTCACCACTGCCACCTATTGGTGAATAAGCCGCCTGTTCTAACCTTGTCCTGCACAGAAATATACCGACGAGAATCTTGTTGATTTCTCTCACTCACTCCAGTCAACCCACCCCAGAATATCTATTGAGCTCTGTTCAAAGTACCGAGGGGAGTGAAAAATAAATGCCCTGTGTTCAGGCTGGGAGAGTTTAAGGTTTAAGAGAATATATGCAAAACAGCTACCCGCTCATCTGTTTAAGTGCAAGGTGAGGCCCCAGGGGGAGAACTGGACGGGACTGATTTAGCTTGCTGCCGGCTGAAACGGCGGTGGAAGGTGGCCCATCCGTAAAGGACACACACAGGTGGAAGCTTTACATGTGGTCTGAAAGGGGAGTCCCCAGGTCCAATGCACCCTAGAGCAGGGGTCCTCAACCCCCGGGCCGCAGACCGGTAGCGGTCCGAGGCCTGTTGGGAACCGGGCCGCACAGCAGAAGGTGAGCGGCGGGCGGGCGAGCAAAGCTTCATCTCCCGCTCCCCATCGCCCCCCATCGCTCGCATTACCGCCTGAGCCATCCCCCCCATCCCCCCACCCCCAGAGAAAAACCATCTTCCACGAAACTGGTCCCTGGTGCCAAAAACGTTGGGGAGCACTGCCCTAGAGAACCGTCAGCCTCAGACTCCAGTGGCATTTCTAACAAGCAGGTTTGAGAGTTAATTGTCCCAAGCTTTGAGCCAGGTGTCCTTTTCCAAAATGTATGAGATGCTACAAGGAGAAGAACATCTCCTTTCTTTAAAGAAGACACCATTTCCAGGCAAGAGCCTGCTGTGGCCACCTTCTCGAAAGGAGAAGACCCAGATGCATCCAAAGAAATGAAAACATTATTCACATCACTAGCAAAGGACTGAAAATTGTTTGTGCTAAACTAGAGGATCAAATGGCAGCTGGTCTCTGGCTGTCCCGGGATTTGTATTTATTTTAAAGGAGACTAAAATTAAGTCTAGCCTAGATGTGGCCATCACCAAAAGTGAGTGGGAGACAGAGGCTTGGAGAGAGTTAGGTACCCCTGAGGTCACACAGCTCTGAAGTGCAGAGCTGGGATTTGCATCCAAGTAGGCTGATTTGGGACCCCTTTTTCTGGAAATGTCACGTTAGACTGTTTCCTCAACTTTTACTTGAGTTAACTGCAGCTGCTTGATACAGCATTAGTAAATTGCTGGTACCATGAACTATGACTAATTTTTATTATTTTAAGCACAGTCTAACATACACTATCTCGTTTTTCCATTAAGATCAGAGTAGTGTCTTATCATTTTTCTCCGTATAATATTTTACATATACAACTTTATTACTTTCAAATTCCAGTCTTTTAATTTTTTGAATTATTCCCAATCACTTGGATGGTTTATGTCTACTTAGCCATGACATAAATATTTTAAAAGTTTGTAATGATTCAAATATTTACCTAAGAACATTGCAATTTGTTTCTTTATCTTTCTGAGTATCTCAGCTCAAAAATATGAATAGAATGCACTATGATGCCCTTGCTAGAAAATTATGTCTACTATCTTTTTCCTCCTATTGCATTTAAGTATGCCAGTTAGCTGATTCAGAAGCATAAAAGTGACATAAAGGTAGCTCAGACTAAACATGTATGAGAGAAAGTACACAAATTAAGCTTTTTATAATTCTTGACGTAATTTAGTACTATCTTTAAAGACCCCCATGTGTGCAGAGTGACCACCTTGACAGCACTGTCACGTGTGTGTGCATGGAGCCAGAGCCGCTTTCCTGTGTTGCCTTCTTTGGCAGAGACCATCAGTGTGGAATCAGGAAGCATACGTCACCAAAGAGAAACGTGTAGTACAAATATACTGTATAATTCTCTTCTGGCCTCGCCTTGATTAAAAGGGACATATGGGCAAGGAGTCTTGCACAGAGAGAAAGCAATTTTCTAATCTCCCCAGACCTAAACGTCATTTCTTTATTTAGATGCTGCACTATACTGTGAATTGTTTTCTTTTTCCTAAGATGATAAGAAATATGGAATACTTGCCACTCAGCACACTGAACAAAAAGCCTCGCGTTACCTGTCTGCTCAGTCTAACTCCATGATTGTAAATGAGATCGGCTGTCACATTTATCATAGGCTATGGATTCTGTTTTATTTTCCTGATATTTAGCATAGAGATAAGAACTTTGTGTTGTCCTTGGTTTTACTATAGAATCTTTAACTGTCCGTAATGTAACTCATTAACTCCAAAGCTTGTTATTGTAAACATTTCTGAAATGTGTTTGTGAAAATTGCATGTTATCACAAAACCAGTTTGTTATAGGAAATGTTAGTCATAAATATGCCTATTACTTATTGATTTGTTATAAATGACCATATCAGTTTTCTCCCTTCTTTTTCTTTCCCTTGTCATACTATATAGAATTGTACGAATTACATATATATACACACAGTGAAAACTCTGAAGAGCTGGTAGATAAAAAAGCCAAAATTAAACACACATTTGAGAAATAAGTTTAAGGAAGGCCTTTATTAAAGTTAGAGTGGAAACAACTTGAACTTGCGACCTTTGAAACTTAGGTCTTTGATACCCAGCTGATGTGTCATCCCACTCAGAAACCTCACTACATTTTGTCATGTGGAGCAATATGATTCATCTCCACCAAAGCCTCCTGGAAAGTAAGTGATTCCAGCTCTCTCCCTGACAGAGAGGTATCAGGGAACTCGAGAAGTGTCGGGCACCTTTGTTGGTGCTGGAGAGCAAGGATGCTTGGTGCTGTCACAGATGTTGGTGGAGTGTCAAGGGGAAAGGAGACAGCTTATAGACTTCCAGCTGACCAAGTTGTGTTGTTCAAGCATCAAAATAAGTAAGTAATTTTGTCAAAATTATCATGAATTCTTAATGTTGCTTAAAGGTGTGGGCAAAACATACATGATTTTTCCATCGTATTTACAGAACATGTTGTCTGTTACTCAATTCAAACTACATGTGTATTGAATGAAGTTGAGGTCAAATCAGACAGTAAAATATTATGTAACAATCTTGCAGCCTGGAGTGTGTGTGTGTGTATGTGTGTGCAAAATTCCATTACTATAGGCAGAAAAAAAGCTGTGAGAGAAATTATTTTAAGAGTTGTGTGAGAGATTATAGTTAAAAAGAGAAAAAGGTAAGTGTGAAATGTAATACACCAAGTTCTAGAGAGAAATGAGCTTGAAAGATTTTATTACTATCAGAAAGGGCTTGATTCCATGAACTCCATGACACTCTTTGTCTTGGAAGCTCCCCCAGGTTTTTGTGTTACAGTCCTAACCTGTTCCCTGAATTCAAAACTGAATTGGGGTCCTGAATTTCTAACAGACAACCTTGACTCGATAATCGCAGCTGACATGAAATAGAACTTGTATTCACTTTGCTCAGGAAAAATAATCTTGTTACCCAAGAAGGTACAAAATACATATGGAGGGCGCCTTCAAGATGGCAGAGGAGTAAGACGTGGAGATCACCTTCCTCCTCACAAATACATCAGAAATACATCTACATGTCGAACAACTCCTACAGAACACTACTGAATGCTGGCAGAAGACCTCAGACTTCCCAAAAGGCAAGAAACTCCCCACGTACCTGGGAAGGGCAAAAGAAAAAAGAAAAACCAGAGACAAAAGAATAGGGATGGGACCTGCACCTCTGGGAGGAAGCTGTGAAGGAGGAAAAGTTTCCACACACTAGGAAGCCCCTTCACTGGTGGAGATGGGGGGTGGCCGGGGGGAAGCTTTGGAGCCATGGAGGAGAGCACAGCAACAGGGGTGCAGAGGGCCAAGCGGAGAGATTCCCACGTGGAGGATTGGTGCCGACCAGCACTCACCAGCCTGAGAGGCTTGTCTGCTCACCCGCCAGGGTGGGCGGGGCCTGGGAGCTGAGGCTCAGGCTTTGGAGGTCAGATCCCAGGGAGAGGACTGGGGTTGGCTGTGTGAACACAGCCTGAAGGGGGCTAGTGCACCACAGCTAGCTGGGAGGAAGTTTGGGAAAAAGTCTGGATCTGCCGAAGAGGCAAGAGACCATTGTTTCGGGGTGCACGAGGAGAGGGGATTCAGAGCACCGCGTAAACGAGCTCCAGAGACGGGCGCGAGCCGCGGCTATCAGCGCGGACCCCAGAGACGGGCATGGGACACTAAGGCTGCTGCTGCAGCCACCAAGAGGCCTGTGTGCAAGCACAGGTCACTATCCACACCTCTCCTCCTGGAAGCCTGTGCAGCCCGCCACTGCCAGGGTCCCGTGATCCAGGGACAACTTCCCCGGGAGAACACACAACACGCATCGGGCTGTTGCAACGTAATGCTGGCCTCTGCCGCCGCAGGCTCGCCCCGCATCCATACCCCTCCCTCCCCTGGCCTGAGTGAGCCAGAGACCCCAAATCAGCTGCTCCTTCAACCCCCTTCTGTCTGGGTGAAGAACAGACGCCCTCAGGTGACCTGCATGTAGAGGAGGGGCCAAATCCAAAGCTGAACCCTGGGAGCTGGGTGAACAAAGAAGAGAAAGGGAAATCTCTCCCAGCAGCCTCAGGAGCAGCAGATTAAATCTCCACAATCAACTTGATGTACACTGCATTTCTGGAATACCTGAATAGACAACGAATCATCCCAAAATTGAGGCAGTGGACTTTGGGAGCAACCGTAGACTTGGGGTTTACTTTCTTCATCTAATTTGTTTCTGGTTTTATGTTTATCTTAGTTTAGTATTTAAAGCTTATTATCATTGGTAGACTTGTTTATTGATTTGGTTGCTCTCTTCCATATATATATATATATATATATATATATATATATATATATATATATATGTTTCTTTTTTCCTTTTTCTCTTTTTGTTACTGTGTATGTGTATGCTTCTTTGTGTGATTTTGTCTGTATAGCTTTGCTTTTGCCATTTATCCTAGTGTTCTGACTGTCTGGGTTTTTTTTGGTTTTGGTTTTGGGTTTTTTTAGTATAGTTTTTAGTGCTTGTTATAATTGGTGGATTTGTTTTTTGGTTTGGTTGCTCTCTTCTTTCTTTTTTTAAAATTACTTTTTAATTTTTTTATTTTTCAAAAATTTTTTCTATTTTTATAACTTTATTTTGTTTATTTATTTTTTCTTTCTTTCTTATTCTCCCTTTCTTCTGAGCCATGTGGGTGACAGGGTCTTGGTGCTCTGGCTGGGTGTCAGGCCTGAGCCTCTGAGGTGGGAGAGCTGAGTTCAGGACATTGGACCACCAGAGACCTCCCGGCCCCACGTAATATCAAACGGTGAAAGCTCTCCCAGACATCTCCATCTCAACACTAAGACCCAGCTCCACTCACCGATCAGCAAGCTACAGAGCTGGAAACCCCATGCCAAACAACTAGCAAGACAGGAACACAACCCCACCCATTAGCAGAGAGGGTGCCTAAAATCATAATAAGGTCACAGACACCCCAAAACACACCACCAGACGCGGTCCTGCCCACCAGAAAGACAAGATCCAGCCTTGTCCACCAGAACACAGTCATCAGTCCCCTCCACCAGGAAGCCTGCATAACCCACTGAACCAACCTTAGCCACTGGGGGCAGATACCAAAAACAACAGGAACTACAAACCTGCAGCCTGTGAAAATGAGAGCCCAAACACAGTAAGTTAAGCAAAATGAGAAAACAGAGAAATACACAGCAGATGAAGGAGCAAGGTAAAAACCCACCAGGCCAAACAAATGAAGAGGAAATAGGCAGTCTACCTGAAAACTAATTCAGAGAAATGATAGTAAAGATGATCCAAAATCTTGGAAATAGAATGGAGAAAATACAACAAGGACCTAGAAAAACTAAGGAGCAAACAAACAATGATGAACAACACAATAAATGAAATTTAAAATTCTCTAGAAGGAATCAATAGCAGAATAACTGAGGTAGAAGAACGGATAAGTGACCTGGAAGATAAAATACTGGGAATAACTACTGCAGAGCAGAATAAAGAAAAAAGAATGAAAAGAATTGAGGACAATCTCAGAGACCTCTGGGACAACATTAAATGCACCAACATTCGAATTATATGGGTCCCAGAAGAAGAGGAGAAAGAAAAAGGGACTGAGAAAATATTTGAACAGTTTATAGTTGAAAACTTCCCTAATATGGGTAAGAAAACAGTCAATCAAGTCCAGGAAGCACAGAGAGTCCCATACAGGATAAATCCAAGGAGAAACACGCCAATACACATATTAATCAAACTATCAAAAATTAAATACAAAGAAAAAAATATTAAAAGCAGCAAGGGAAAAGCAACAATTAACATACAAGGGAATCCCCATAAAGTTAATAGTTGATCTTTCAGCAGAAGTGCTGCAAGCCAGAAGGGACTGGCAGGACATATTTAAAGTGATCAAAGGGAAGAAACTACAACCAAGATTACTCTACCCAGCAAGGATCTCATTCAGATTCGATGGAGAAATTAAAACCTTTACAGACAAGCAAAAGCTAAGAGAATTCAGCACCACCAACCCAGCTCTACAACAAATGCTAAAGGAACTTCTATAGGCAGGAAACACAAAAGAAGGAAATGACTTACAATAACAAACCCAAAACAATTAAGAAAATGGTAATATGAACATTCATATTGATAACTACCTTAAATGTAAATGGATTAAATGCTCCAACCAAAAGACATAGACTGGCTGAATGGATACAAAAACAAGACCCATGTATATGCTGTCTACAAGAGACCCACTTCAGACCTAGGGACATATACAGACTGAAAGTGAGGGAATGGAAAAAGATATTCCATGCAAATGGAAATGAAAAGAAAGCTGGAGTAGCAATTCTCATATCAGACAAAATAGACTTTAAAATAAAGACTATTACAAGAGACAAAGAAGGACACTACATAATGATCAAGGGATCAATCTAAAAAGAAGATATAGGGCTTCCCTGGTGGCGCAGTGGTTGAGAATCTGCCTGCCAATGCAGGGGACACGGGTTCGAGCCCTGGTCTGGGAAGATCCCACATGCTGCGGAGCAGCTGGGCCCGTGAGCCACAATTACTGAGCCTGCGCGTCTGGAGCCTGTGCTCTGCAACAAGAGAGGCCACGATAGTGAGAGGCCCGCGCACCGCGATGAAGAGTGGCCCCCGCTTGCCACAACTAGAGAAAGCCCTCGCACAGAAACGAAGACCCAACGCAGCCATAAATAAATAAATAAATAAATATTTTAAAAAGAAGATATAACAATTGTAAATATTTATGCACCCAACGTAGGAGCACCTCAATACATAAGACAAATGCTAACAGTCATAAAAGGGGAAACTGACAGTAACACAATAATAGTAGGGGACTTTAACACCCCACTTTCACCAATGGACAGATCATCCAAAATGAAAATTAATAAGGAAACACAAGCTTTAAATGACACATTAAACAAGATGAACTTAATTGATATTTATAAGACATTCCATCCAAAAACAGCAGATTACACTTTCTTCTCAAGTGCTCATGGAACATTCTCCAGGATAGATCATATCTTGGGTCACAAACCAAGCCTTGGTAAATTTAAGAAAATTGAAATCGTATCAAGTATCTTTTTTGACCACAATGCTATGAGACTAGATATCAATTACAGGAAAAAAATCTGTAAAAAATACAAACACATGGAGGCTAAACAATACACTACTAGATAGCCAAGAGATCACTGAAGAAATCAAAGAGGAAATTAAAAAATACCTAGAAACAGATGACAATGAAAACACGACGACCGAAAACCTATGGGATGCAGCAAAAGCAGTTCTAAGAGGGAAGTTTATAGCAATACAATTCTACCTCAAAAACAAGAAACATCTCAAATAAACAACTTAACCTTACACCTAAAGCAATTAGAGAAAATAGAACAAAAAACCCCCCAAAGTTAGCAGAAGGAAAGAAATCATAAAGATCAGATCAGAAATAAATGAAAAAGAAGTGAAGGAAACAGTAGCAAAGATCAATAAAACTAAAAGCTGGTTCTTTGAGAAGATAAAGAAAAGTGATAACCCATTAGCCAGACTCATCAAGAGAAAAAGGGAGAAGACTCAAATCAGTAGAATTAGAAATGAAAAAGGAGACATAACAACTGACACTGCAGAATCACAAATGATCATGAGAGATTACTACAAGCAACTATATGCCAATAAAATGGACAACCTGGAAGAAATGGACAAATTCTTAGAAAAGCACAACCTCCCGAGACTGAACCAGGAAGAAATAGAAAATATAAGCAGACCAATCACAAGCACTGATATTGAAACTGTGATTAAATATCTTCCAACAAACAAAAGCCCAGGACCAGATGGCTTCATAGGCAAATTCTATCAAACATTTAGAGAAAAGCTAACACCTATCCTTCTCAAACTCTTCCAAAATATAGCAGAGGGAGGAACACTCCCAAGCTCATTCTACGAGGCCACCATCACCCTGATACCAAAACCAGACAAAGATGCCACAAAAACAGAAAACTACAGGCCAATATCACTGATGAACATAGATGCAAAAATCCTCAAAAAATACTAGCAAACAGAATCCAACAGCACATTAAAAGGATCATGCATCATGATCAAGTGGGGTTTATCCCAGGAATGCAAGGATTCTTCAATATATGCAAATCAATCAATGTGATACACCATATTAACAAACTGAAGGAGAAAAACCATATGATCATCTCAGTAGATGCAGAAAAAGCTTTTGACATAATTCAACACCCATTTATGATAAAAACTCTCCAGAAAGTAGGCATAGAGGGAACTTACCTCAACATAATAAAGGTCATATATGACAAACCCACAGCCAACATCATACTCAATGGTGAAAAACTGAAACCATTTCCACTAAGCTCAGGAACAAGACAAGGTTGCCCACTCTCACCGCTATTATTCAACATAGATTTGGAAATTTTAGCCACAGCAATCAGAGAAGAAAAAGAAATAAAAGGAATGCAAATCAGAAAAGAAGTAAAGCTGTCACTGTTTGCAGATGACATGATACTATACATAGAGAATCCTAAAGATGCTACCAGAAAACTACTAGAGCTAATCAATGAATTTGGTAAAGTAGCAGGATACAAAATTAATGCACAGAAATCTCTTGCATTCCTATACACTAATGATGAAAAATCTGAAAGAGAAATTAAGGAAACACTCCCATTTACCACTGCAACAAAAAGAATAAAATACCTAGGAATAAACCTACCTAAGGAGACAAAAGACCTGTATGCAGAAAACTATAAGACACTGATGAAGTAATTATAGATGATACAAACAGATGGAGAGACATACCATGTTCTTGGTTGGAAGAATCAACATTGTGAAAATGACTATACTACCCAAAGCAGTCTACAGATTCAATGCAATCCCTACCAAACTACCAATGGCATTTTTCACAGAACTAGAATAAAAAAATTTCACAATTTGTATGGAAACACAAAAGACCCTGAATAGCCAAAGCAATCTTGAGAAAGAAAAATGGAGCTGGAGGAATCAGGCTCCCTGACTTCAGACTATACTACAAACCTACAGTAATCAAGACAGTTATGGTACTGGCACAGAAAAAGAAATATAGATCAATGGAACAGGATAGAAAGCCCAGAGATAAACCCATGCACATATGGTCACCTTATCTTTGATAAAGGAGGCAAGAATATACAATGGAGAAAAGACAGCCTCTTCAATAAGTGGTGCTGGGAAAAGTGGACAGCTACATGTAAAAGAATGAAATTAGAACACTCCCTAACACCATACACAAAAATAAACTCAAAATGGATTAAAGACCTAAATGTAAGGCAGACACTATCAAACTCTTAGAGGAAAACATAGGCAGAACACTCTATGACATAAATCACAGCAAGATCCTTTTTGACCCACCTCCTAGAGAAATGGAAATAAAAACAAACGTAAACAAATGGGACCTAATGAAACTTAAAAGCTTTTGCACAGCAAAAGAAACCATAAACAAGACGAAAAGGCAACCCTCAGAATGGGAGAAAATATTTGCAAGTGAAGTAACTGACAAAGGATTAATCTCCAAAATTTACAAGCAGCTCATGCAGCTCAATATCAAATATCAAATATCAAAAAAACAAACGACCCAATCCAAAAATGGGCAGAAGGCCTAAATAGACATTTCTCCAAAGAAGATATACAGATTGCCAACAAACACATGAAAGGATGCTCAACATCGCTAATCATTAGAGAAATGCAAATCACAACTACAATGAGGTATCACCTCACACGAGTCAGAATGGCCATCCTCAAAAAATCTACAAACAATAAAATGCTGGATAGTGTGTGGAGAAAAGGGAACCCTCTTGCACTGTTGGTGGGAATGTAAATTGATACAGCCACTATGGAGAACAGTATGGAGGTTCCTTAAAAAACTAAAAATAGAACTACCATACAACCCAGCAATCCCACTACTGGGAAAACCATAATTCAAAAAGAGTCATGTACCACGATGTTCATTGCAGCTCTATTTACAGTAGCCAGGACATGGAAGCAACCTAAGTGTCCATCGACAGATGAATGTATAAAGAAGATGTGACACATATATACAATGGAATATTACTCAGCCAAAAAAGAAATGAAATTATTTGTAGTGAAGTGGATGGACCTAGAATCTGTCATACAGAGTGAAGTAAGTCAGAAAGAGAAAAACAAATACCGTATGCTAACACATATATATGGAATTTAAAAAAAAAAAGGTTCTGAAGAACCTAGGGGCAGGACAGGAATAAAGACACAGACATAGAGAATGGACTTGAGGACACGGAGAGGGGGAAGGGTAAGCTGGGACGAAGTGAGAGAGTGGTATGGACATATATACACTACCAAATGTAAAATCGATAGCTAGTGGGAAGCAGCCGCATAGCACAGGGAGATCAGCTCGGTGCTTTGTGACCACCTAGAGGGGTGGGATAGGGAGGGCGGGAGGGAGACACAAGAGGGAGGAGATATGGGGATATATGTATACGTATAGCTGATTCACTTTGTTATACAGCAGAAACTAACACAATATTGTAAAGCAATTATGCTCCAATAAAGATGTAAAAACAAAAGAAAGAAAAAGAAAAAAGCTTTGCACAGCAAAGGAAACCATCCAAAAAACTGAAAAGGCAAGCCACTAAATGGGAGAAAATATTTGCAAACTATATATCTGGTAAGGGGTTAATATCCAAAATATATTAAAAACACACACAATTCAAAACCAAAAAAACTCCTAAACCACCTGATTAAAAAATGGGCAGGGGAACTGAATAGACATTTTCCCAAAGGAGGCACACAAATGGCCAACAGATACATGAAAAGATGCTCAGTGTCACTAACCATCTGGGAAATGCAAATCAAAACCGCAGTGAGATATCATCTCACACTTGTTTGTATGGCTGTGATAAAAAAGACAAGAAATAGTTAAGCATTGGTGAGCATGCAGAGAAAGGGGTATCGTTGTGCACTGTCAGTTCCCGGTTGGTTCAGAATTAGTGCGGCCACCATGGAAAACAGAACTACCATATGATCCTGCAGCCTCGCTTCTGGGTTTATAGCCAAAGGAACTGAGACCGTATCTCAAAGAGATTTGTGCACTCCCATATTCATGACAGCATTATTTACAATAGCCAAGGTATGGAACCTCCTAAGTGTCGGTCCACAACAGATGAATGGATAAAGAAGACGTCACATACACACACACTGGAATACTACTCAGCCATGAGAAAGAAGGAAATCCTGCCGTTTGTGACAACTTGGGTGAACCTGGAGGGCATTATGCTAAGTGAAATAAGCCAGACAGGACAAATACCGCATGATATCACTTACATATGGAATTTTTTAAAAGTCAAACTGATAGAAACAGAGTAGAAAAGTGGTCGACTGGGCTGGGGAAACAGAGGGAGGCTGGTAAACGGTTTCAGCCATAGATGATACGGTCTGAGGGTGTTTTTCCCTGACGGAGAGTTGATGGGGAGTCCCTGACGCACGGTCGTTTCTATATCCTTCTTCCGCCAGCTCCGAGCTGGGGGCGGGGCGAGGGGCTGGGGGCGGGGCTCGAGCTCAGGGGACCCGCACCTTCCCTCCCAGCAGCTGCGTCTCCGCCGCCGCGCGCCGCTCCCGCGCTGCTCTCCTCGGTCCCGGCCGTGAAGTTGGGTCTCTGGATCCCCGTGGGCTGGACGGGGCGGCGGGCAGAGCCGGCCTTGCGCGGGGAGCCCGGACACCCGCAGAGCCGAGGCGGGGCCGTCGGGGAGGCCGCGCGGACCTGTGAGCATCCGCGCGCTGGGCCTCGCCCAGGTGCCCGGGGCAGCCGCGCGTCCCCGCCCGTGTGCTCGTCCTGCGTCCCTCCCCGAGGCGCGCAGGGGTCGCCCGCCGTCCGTCCTCGGGGCGCGGACCCTCCGCCTCCGCCCGGGACCCGCCTGATCTCCCCCCGGCCGCTCCCGCGCGCCCATGCGACCGGCGAGGCCAAGCGCCCGGCTGCCCGCGCTGCTCCTGCTGGCGCTGGTCCTGTCGCCGCGCGGGACCCAGGGGAGGCCCGGGGGCCGCAGGGGCGCGCGCGTCGCGGGCGAGGAGCCGAAGCCCTGGCGGTCCCTCCCCGCGGCCTCCCGGAGCGCAGGTAAGCGGCCCCGTGCGCCGAGCCCGGGGCGGGGGGACGCGGGCGGCCCGGAGAGGCGCGCGCACCGCGGGAACAGGCCGGCCGCCCTCGCCGCCGACGGCGCGCGCTCGGGGAAAGAGGCCAGGAGCTGGTGAGACGCACCGCGGCCGAGACGTAAGTATCCAGGAACCCATCCCGCGGAGGAACCGGCTCGTGCGCCCCTTCCCCGTGAGAGAGGCCGGGCCTCGGAAGCGGGGCCCGGAGCCCGAGGACAGGCGGCTCAGCCCCAGCGGCCGAGGCGGGGCGGACAGGTGGTCAGCCCGCGTGTGGGGATTGGGCCAGGTCCCTGGCGTCGCGCGCCGGGACGCCCCCTTGCGCCCCCCGGAGCTGGCGCAGGGCTGGGCGGCTGAGCAGGCTGCACCCGCCGCCGCGGCTCCCGGATCAGCTCCAGGCGCCCGGGCTCCTGGCCACCGAGCTGCCCAGCGCGTGGTGGGGACGAGAACAAGGAGAAAAAGGAGGCGACACGAGGGGTCCTGAGACACCCCAAGGCGGCCGAACGAGGAGTAACCGTGAGAAGCCCGGGCGAAGCGGCCCGACGGGGCTGCGGGTCGCTTGGGGCCGCAAGGCCGGGGCGGGGCAGGAGGAGGGAGCCGCTCAGACGCGCCTCCGCCGGGAGCCCGCGCACCTGCGGAGCGACGACGGGCAGCAGTAGGCGCCCCTCCCCGGGGGTCACCCGAGAGGTCGCAGCCCACGTCAGCCTTGCTGTCATCTCCTGGCTCCTCTGCCTCTTACTTCACTTTGAACAAAGCAGAGAGGGGTTTCTTAGGACCGTTTTTCCTTCATGATAGTTACGATATAAATACATACATATTCGCTGCACAAATTTTCCTCCAGTACTTGCTACATGCCAGTCACCATGCAGAGGCCCAGGCCACCCAGGGGAGCGGGCAGTCAGGCGTCTGCGCTCCGAGGGCACGTTCTGGGTGGGGAGGCGGGGAGGCTGGCGCGCAGGTAGACCCAAAGAGGAGGCCAGTGACGGGCTGAAGGGGAGGCAGGGGATGGAGAAGGTCCAGGAAGCTGAGACGGGTCACTGAGCCCCAGGACCTCGTCCAGGGCTGGGCAGGGCTTTCCAGGGTGCTGGGGACGCACGGGGCTTTCCCGGCGGGGAGCTGGGCACGGACGGTGACCACCGCAGTGATGCAGGGATGGCACCACACCCTTCGCGTCCTCGGACTTGCCACTGTTCTTGGCCCCAATGTTTATCTCAGAATGGAATGTCACTTTGGAAAGTAAAAGAGTGGGAGAAAGTCTCCAACTGTAGGAACATTTGTGGTAACATTAATTCAGACCTGAGTCATTGAAGTTTAACAGATCTTTTCGCTGTAAAAGGCTGAAGCCTTACCGAAGTGAGTTTCTAGGGAGAAAGAATATTTTATTAAAAGTTAAAGTAAGTGGCAACAATCCAAAGTTTAAAAAAACAACATAGCCCGGCAGAGAGTGATCTGTGCTCCACATCGGCTGCTTTCTCCAGCTGTTTGTGAGGTAGTCTTTGGATGACGTGAGGAGGAAGGGTGACTCTTCACATCTGGATCTGGGTCTGTGAAAGTGAAGGGGACACTCGGACATGGGTCAGGGACCAACAAGGACGTGAGCCGGCCCTATCCAGGTGGTCCTCACAGGCACACTCGGGTGTGGCGGGGGTCACAGCTCATCCAGGAGGAAACATCTCCCAGGCTCTGGGGGCTAAGGACTGTCACCCCTGCCAGGTACCTCTGGAATTCTGACCCCATGATTCTGCGACCTAGTAAACACCATCACCCGGGCCTTCGCATGCGCTCTGGGCTCTGAAACCCTTGCTGCATCTGCAGCTGTGGTGCCGCCCTTTTCTGTAGGTCAGCAGCTTCCCTAAACACTCCCGTGAGGCTCGAGGTGCAGGGATCGGTCTAGTAGGGGAAGCAGTAAGTGGGGAAGCCTCAGGTGAGAGGGTGACCAGTGAGGATGCCATTAGAATTGGAGGGGTCACTGGGAAGGAGGAGGTGTGAGAGGTAGGTACCCATCACCCTCAGGATTCACCATCCCCGGCCCCCCTTCCTCCCCGCCCCATGCATTGTTCACGCATCACCCATCCATCAGTTCATCTAGCCACTCACAGCACACACCTGACGTGCTCTGATGGGCGTGGGAATACGGAGTTAACCAACATTACTGACTCGTGGTGAAGGAGCTCAGGTTAATGACCAAACCCCACTCCCAATGTCTCTACAATCTGATCCTTCCTTTGTATTGTCCTGCCCATCACCCTGGTTCAAGCCTCAGGACAATGTCACACTGTCTCCCTAACTCGGGTAGTGCCCCCTGCTGGGCTGCCTCATTGGGCTAAGCATGGAAAGTGTGTGTTTTCATAACCTGTATCCCTTCTCCCCACTGTTGTCTGACCATCACACCAGCAGAATGGAGCAAAGAATCGTTCCCAGAACTCTGCAAAAGAAAGGGAGCTCTGGGGTACTCGTCACTGAAATGAAGACAGAGTCAGATGTCTGAGAAATGGCAGTGGTGGGGCTAGAGAGGGGGGTTGGAGGAATTTGGGACAGAGAAGGAATTGGTGTGAAATTCGGGAGATGGAAGTATAAGGGGGACTTTTAGAAAGTTTTGATGGAAAAGCTTTGCCTTTTCAAGAGATGTCACTGAACATTTACATTCTTCTGCAGGCTTCATGGAATCAGATTTGTGTTGCTGGGTTTTTTTGGG
The DNA here is from genome assembly GCF_028023285.1 of Balaenoptera ricei. Taxonomy (NCBI): domain Eukaryota; kingdom Metazoa; phylum Chordata; class Mammalia; order Artiodactyla; family Balaenopteridae; genus Balaenoptera; species Balaenoptera ricei. The sequence continues at coordinate 80,257,801 of NC_082655.1, forward strand.
TTTGTTTGTTTGTTTTTGATGTAAAACCTTGCTGGCATGAGGCTTAAGGCAGGAATGTGAAGACCATTTTGGAGAGGTTCTTACAAACAATTACAAATGAATATTCTTTTTTTTGAGATTAATACATCATTTTAATTGTAATTTAAAAAATAAAATACATATTACTTAGGTTGATCTTATCGTAAGTGCTGAAAAGTAGGTGCTTTAAGTGTCTTTTTAAAAATTTTTAAAAATTTTATATTGGACTATAGTTGATTTACAATGTTGTGTTAATTTCAGTACAAATGAATATTCTCAGTAGTGCCAGGCTGTTTCCTCCCCAGTCACAGATCTGCAGTGGCTTCTCTGGATTTTCCAAAAAAGCCCTAACTTCTCTTGAAGGCAGGACATTGAAGTCCCCTGTGACCTGCCCCATCTTCCCTTCTGTGGTTCTCACAGGGTGCAGGTCGCATGGGTTGGGCCTACTCCTTACAGATGCCGTAGCCGCTGCCTGTGCTATTCTGCCAGCTCCTGGAACGTATTTCTGTCATCTCTGCCTGTCAGAATTCACCTCTCCTTCCAGGCCCTCTTCCTGCATGATGTCTTTGCAGCTATTTCCGTGTGAAAAAAAAAAAAAAAATCTAAATCCTAAATTCTTTGTAATATTATCAGTGAAATATGACAGATACTGTACATTCCAAAAATATATTTTAGCAAGTATTGTGGTACAATTTTAAATAATCTAAACACTAGGTATATTAAAAATCAGGGTGCCCATACATACCACATATATGTTTCTTTGCTCCGTCAGCTGCGCGGGCCTGGAAACAAGCATGCCCCAGGAGCAACAAGCACACCTGGTACCCAGACTTTGGTTTCCTTTTTTTTGCCCTCGACGCAGCTTGTGGGTTCTTAGTTCCTCGACCAGGGATCGAACCCAGGCCCTAGGCAGTAAAAGTGCCGAGTCCTAACCACTGGACCACCAGGGAATTCCCAGACTTTGGTTTCTAATACCATCCTCTATAAGAGGAACCAGGGCTCCTTGGAGAAATGACTGATACTAACACCGAGACAGGAAGTGATTCAGGATGAGCCTGGAGCACCCTGTAGTGCCCGAAAGTAAAGAAGTGATAAAAATTCAAAACACCACCAACAAAACCCCCCATGATGACATAATTTTACTGGAAAGAATTCTGTGTCTTGTCTTTTAATAATCACAGACTACAAATACATTAGTAATAATATTATAACTTATTGATTATGAAGTAATTCACTGTTGAATATTCAAGAAGTTTTGTATCTTGTTTGGAACATTTAGATTACTGCTTTCAAACTTGAATGTGCAAATAAATCTCCTAGGAGTTCTTGTGAAAGTGACTCTATAGGTCTGGGCCTGAAATTCTATATTTCTTACAAGCTCCCAGAAGACCCGTGGAACAGAGTTATTAATAAACATGAATTTTTTTCAAATACTTATATTTTCCCTCAGTGATTCTCTCAGCACTGATGTAATAAATCTAGTTCTTATTTTTGAAAGTAGAATTGTTTTTATATATTTAGAAGGAGAATAATCATGCCAGCTCCTTAACTAAAGGAAATGATAACTCAGGGAACTATATAACAAACATTTCAATTCAAGTACATGAAAAATGCTAGATTAAAACATAAAGTAATGCCCTTCAGTACTTCCAAAGGTACTAAGGATTCACTAACATGGCTTTGTAAAGAATCGATCATGGCAGAGCAAATTATCTTTATGGTAAGATATTACGTTATATGCAAGTAAAAGCAAACACTAAACATTTTCTGTTATTTTCTAGCTGTTCTGTATTATGATTTTTTTATTATTTCACATGATCTCTGCTCATTTTTAACAAGAAATAGGTACAAGAGATAAGCTTGCCAACATTATATACATAATATGCAAGTCTGTTCCTTTAAAAATATATTATTGTAAACTTAAAATTGTTGAGGGTGGCAGATGGTAACTGTTTTGGTTAAATGAAAACTAGAAATTTTCATAAATTGGATGAATGAGATGATAAATTATTCAAGTTGTTCCAGGATAATCATCAAGCATTACCTAGGGATTCTTTTATTTATTTATTTTAACTATTTATTTATTTATGGCTGCGTTGGGTCTTCGTTGCGGTGCGCGGGCTTCTCATTGCGGTGGCTTCTCTTGTTGTGGAGCATGGGCTCTAGACGCGTGGGCTTCAGTAGTTGCAGCATGCGGACTCAGTAGTTGTGGCACGTGGGCTCTAGAGCGCAGGCTCGGTAGCTGTGGCGCACGGACTTAGTTGCTCCGCGGCATGTGGGATCTTCCTGGACCAGGGCTCGAACCTGTGTCCCCTGCATTGGCAGACGGATTCTTAACCACTGCACCACCAGGGAAGTCCTGGGATCCTTTTATTTTTAATCCATCTGTACACGTAATCTCCTATACCGTTGTCCTTAGATACCAGAGGGGTGAAGCCTACATTCTATTCTTGTGCCGTCCAACATGGTAGCCACTGGGCACCTACGAGTACTGAACACTTGCACTGCGGCTGGTCCAAACTGAGGTGTGCTGTGAGTGTAAAATACACCTTGGATTTTGAAAACTTAGTATAAAAAAATGTAGACTATCTTACTAGTAATTTTAAAATATTGATCACGTATTGAAAGGATAATATTTTGGATATAATGGGTTAAATAAAGTATTAATTTAATTTTAATTTAATTAAAATTAATTTTAATTTTTCAACTTTTTTTTACTTTTTAGAATGTGGCTACTAAAAATTTTAAATTACATATGTGGCTTCCATTTCTATAATGGAAGCCAATTGTTAAGACTGTTTTCCAACAGAGCTCAATTGTCTCATTTTGTTGTTGGGGGTAGTTCTCTCATATTCAGTCCTTCATTTGATATTTTGTTCATCAAAAGTTATCACCAGGGCATCTAATCCTTAAATACAGACTCATTTTCAATTAACTAGTTGCTTATTGAAAAATGAAAACAGATTTACGTTGAAAAAAGTTAAAGTTGGACTTCCCTGGTGACCCAACACAGCCAAAAATAAATAAATAAATAAATTTTAAAAAATGTTAAAGTTAATGAGAAGAGTATGCACTGAAAAATCTCTCTTCCCTCCCACCCCAGAATCCTTGCCCCTGTTGCCTCTTTGCAGACAATCACCATTTTAGTTGAATACAAATAGGATGCGACAGAGCAGGCACTGGCAACCTTTCTCTATTTCAAACATTTTCAAAATATTTGGGGCTTGGTGGGCCCTACAATCTCTGCAACAATGTGTTGCCCCTGCATCGTAGCACGAAAGCAGGCGTAGGCCACACGTAAATAATGAGAATGGCTGTGGTCCAATAAAACTTTATTTACAGAAACAGGCGTGGGGCAAGATGACTCCTGAGGGCAGTTTGCTAACCCCTCCACAGGCCAGCGCTGTTCGATAGATGCACGGTAACTTCTCTGTAAACCGTTTATCTCGTCTCTGCGTCTATTCTCGCCCCTCCGTACCAGGCATGATGATCTTTAAAAATGAAGCCTGATGGTATCACTCCCTTGCCTAAAATCCTGGCCTTCTCCTCACCCTTAGGCAAAGTTCATAAAGGAAGGTCAGCATCCTTACCTCACCTCTGCCCGTCACCCTGGCCAGGGCTGGACACACAGACTTGGAATCAGCTGCGTGAACAACCACAAGCTCATGTGTTTAGTGCTTGTCATTATAGTCTACTTGTGAAGATATTAAAATTTTTTTATTGAGGCAAAATTGACATACAACATTACCTTGGTTTCAGGCGTACAGCATAATGTTTCGATATTTGTATACATTGTAAAACGATCACCACGAGAAGTCTGGTTACCAGCCGTCACCGTACATAGTTAACTTTCAGGATTTACTCTTGGCAACTTTCTAATGTGCTCTACAATATTACTGACTATATCCTCATGCTGTCCATCGCACCCCCATGACTTATTTATTTTATAACCGGAGGTTGGTACCTCAAGACCTCCTTCATCACCTATTCTGCTTCCTCCCCAATGCCCCTCCCCTCTGGCAACTACTGTTCTGTTCTCTGTTTCTGTGAACTTAGTTTTGTTTGTTCATTTGTTTTGTTTTTTAGATTCCACGTGTAAGTGAAATCATGTAGTATTTGTCTTTCCTGTCTGATTTATTTCACTTAATGTAATTTCCTCTAGGTCCATCCATGTTGTCACAAATGGCAGGGTATCATTCTTTTTTATGGCTGAGTACTATTCCGTTGTATACATATATACCACATTCATTCATCCATCAATGAACAATGAACAAGCACTTAGGTTGCTTCCGTATCTTGGCTATTGTAAGTAATGCTACAATGAACACGGGGGTGCAGATATCCTTCTGAACTAGTGTTTATAAGGATATTTTTTAATGATGGAAGTGCATTCAAGAAATTCTGAAGTTTTTTTTTCTTTTCAGAAATATTCCCAAGAGATTTGAACTTAAAAGACAGATTCATAAAGCATTTCACAGGTAGGCATGAACTTTATCAGTGATTCAATTAAATGAAAAGATTGTAGCCTATTACTGCATGAGGCACTGAGGATATGAAAATAAACGTCTGTTAGAGGCTCACGGTCCTGTCAGGGAGGTAGGCAAATGCTGTTAGCTTGTTTTAATGGTGATGTGAAGCAGATCTGGGTGAATGATAGAAGCGTAAACAGGATTTTAGGGAGACACAGGGAGTGGACAGTTTTGCCGAGAACTACCAGAAAAGGCTGTCGTGGACACAATGTATACGCTGGGCTCTGAGGATGAGTAGGGTTTTCCCGGATGCGCGAGGCACCCTGGTCAGAAGCAATCCTCTGCACGCGTGGTGCGGTTTGGGGCAGGACCGGGCGGCCAGTTTAGGCAAGGGTGCGCGTGGCCGCCGGGCAGAGCGTGGCTGGGCGGCGGGTGGAGTTGCTCCGCGACGCGTCGTCCGTGGTGTGCTAGGGATTTAGCTGTGCTCCCGGCCAGCGACGCAGCGGAAGTGTTTCGCACGGGGCAGGGCAGATTCCCTTCCATATGTCACATGGTAAGCACCGCTGGCTTTCTCGCCCACGACACTCCGTGGTTCTTCGTATCAACTTGGTGAATCATCCTGTGCCCCATGTTCTAGCAAATCACTTAATTCCAGGCGTGCACCCTGACCTTTACTCTGTTCCTAGTCATCCCCCCGCCTTTCCCTGTTTTACATCTCAGGCCTATAAGCTGGGAAAGATGTGGGTTCCCCCTTGACCAAAGCCCAGGGCCACCTTGTTAATTAACTTTGGAACGAGGGGGTGAACACCCTCCTGAGGCACTGGGAAGTGGAAGAAATTTCCTGATGTTTCTAGAACCCTGGTAGTGGCACTGTGGGCTCCCCTACTTCTACCACGTCCACAAAAAGCAGACTCCAGATGTACGGATGAATCTTGGTGAGGACTGTCTTGGGTTTGTGGGGAAAGTAATGGAAGTCTCAAGACCCCGTCCACCTTACGGTCATCCTTGACACAAATCACTCTAAGTAGAAAATGGAATAAATGTCTCTGCATATAAACATTCATTCCTATTAAATAAAAAACTGGAGAACAGAAAGTGGAAACCGTGGATATTTATTATTTATTCTTTCACATCCACTTGATTTGCTCTCTGCAGATTTTTTTTTTTTCTGTCTAGAGCTTTTCCCTCTTACTTATTCTGAGGAGTTCTCCTGAAATCGAATTATGTTCCATTATGTGAGATGTTGAGAATGTGGAGTGAATTTCGATTGTTTTTCACAGATTACACCTCACTGCCTGCCCCAGAGTCTGGGGGAGGAGACGTGCCCGCAGGCAAGGTCTTTTAAGGACATGGAAAGATGTAAACCAGTTATACTATCTCTATCCATAAAGTGCTGGCAGATTTGATTGGAAAACACACCTATGTGTATCCTAAGCGTTCTTTTCCTGTCCGATAGGGCCGGTCACGTTTTCAGCCGAGTGTAGCAAGCATTTCCACAGGCTCTACCACAACACCAGGGATTGCTCAACACCAGCTTGTAAGTAACTTGGGTCATTTTTGTCCTTTTTAAAAAATCGTTATCCAACAGTAAATGCATGTGATTTTAAACTTCAGCTGTCTGTGAGTGGGAAATAATAGACTAAACATTGTTTGACGTGCTGTTTATAATATTGACGGTGCTTAAATTTAAGGTGTGTGCGTTCTGTTGACACCGTGAGGAATGAAACCGCATTCTAATCGGGACTATTTCAGACAGATCTGAAAATAGCCAGATTTCCTTAAGGACCACAATGTCTGTCAGGATTTATCATTTGGTAAATGATAAACCTTTTATCATTTATCAAATTCCTTGGCATAAGTAAGGCACTCTCTTATATAAATGGAAAAAACAAAAGATGACCATGAAGTGTAAGTCAAACTTTCCCCCTAAGTTTTTACGAGTAGTTTCATATCGCATCATTTATATGCTGAGTGATAGACTTTTCTGAATAACGGTAGCGTGCGTTTTAAAGGTTGTCTAATGAATTCTTTTGGATGCTTAAGTTACTGAACTAAATAGCAATTCCAAACATTATATTTAAATGCTCCCCTTTAAACTGCCCAAATCATCATTAAGTGTGGTAACTCAGTTGGCTATTTTTAAATTCCTTTCTAAATCTAAAGTTTCTTTTTAAAGAAAATGAACTTTAAAGGTTTTGTATTTTTTTTTAACTAAATTGGTCATCTTGAGGGATATTTAATTTTACTTGGGATGTTGAGTCAGAGTTGTTATGATTTTTTCAAAAACTACTTGTGTTTGATGACTAGAGAAAATGAATCTTGTTGGCATCTAGGCTGAATGATTAAGTCGTAGCACAGCAGGGTGGAGAAACTTTGGGCTTTGGAATGAAACTGCTTACCAGCTATGAGATTCTTAACATTTTGAGGCTGTTTTCTCATCTCTAAAGTGAAGATGACAATAACATCTAGCTGTTTACATCATCAGGAGAATTAATGAGAAAATCCAGGTTAAGAACTTGCTAGATTAGATGTTTATTAAGTTATAGCTATCATTATTAAGAATTAGAGACAACAATTTAACATGATTTTCCCCACATTTGTAGTGACCATATACACAATTTACTTTTAAATGTTTTTCCTAGATTACAAAAGATGTGCTAGATTGCTCAAAAGATTAGCAGTGAGTCCTCTGTGCTCACAGGCATAGAAGACCTACATGTGAGTATGTATTTATTAATTTTTCTTTTTCTGTTTAACAGCCTGACTCTCTTAAGAAATTTTGAACAATTTTAAAAGCCCAGGAAGCTGATTTTAGCACCACCAAATGAACTTAACCTGTGGATTTTCCACTTAGTGTTAAAGCTTGGTCTAAATGGTTTATTGAATTAATAAAAAATGTCCTCAACAGTGATTGAATTAATAGAAACAGCTTTTTGGCAGTCTTACAAGTCCTCAGTGATTTTTTAAAATATTTCAACATTTAATGTTATGTCATTATTGTGCAGAAACCGTATGCATATACACATTAGATGAACAAAACTATTTAAAGGTCTACCTTTTTTTTAACTGGTCGAAGTATAATAAAAGTGGATATAATAAAAGTAGGGCCCTAAAATTTTGATTTGTGCAATATAGGTTAAAATAAGAGAGGAAGTATTAGAAGAATAGAAGAAAAAGCAAACACTCAAACATGTAATGAACATGTAAGCATTTTGCCAGAGTGAAATTAAGTCAGAATTTTCATTCTGGCTAAATTACCCTAGGAGACCTAGGGCAATAAAGTATTTGTATGACCTAGATAAATCAAAAGCAAATTCTAACATTTATTTACAAAAGTAGAGTCTGTACAAAAGACTGAAAGGTGTTCGTTTCTTTGCAAATATCTTTCTAATCAGTAGTTCTTTCTGGTGTAGTACAGAGTCAACATTTGGGGGGTGGGAGCGGGGAAGGGGGATGTCGTCAGCGTTCCAGTACCCCAGACAAGTCCCTTTTAAAGTTCCTCACCTTTCGAGGGTGGAAATCAAAGTCCTGGAGAACCTGTAGTCTGGAAGTATCTGTGAATATCTCGATCTGGCCAGTGTAACTTAATTTATCCCAAATAACTGCATGGGGATTTACTTACCCATCTGATAGGTTTGCTGTGACAATTACTGAGACAATTCTGACCTATTGTTGATGTTACTCTTCTTATTCTTATTGAAAAAGCAATTACAAATTAATAATAATAATTGGCACTCAATTCTGCATATTTAAAGTTGCTGAACTAAAAAATTTCCCTTTTTTTAGATTAAGAAAATAAGTTAGATCATTTCAGTGTTCAGTGGCAGGATATTCAAATCAGTTACTCTCATCCCATCTCAAACCTTTTGAATAATGCAAAACATGAGTAAATCAAGAAAGCTCATTAGGCTCTTGAAGTGACCTAAGTCAAGCCATGTTTAAAAAAAAAAAATCAATCAATCAATCAAGCCACGTTTATCTTGTTCTTTGTTTTGATATATTTTATTCGAATGAGTAAATGTACACAAAGTCCAAAAAGCAACCTAATAACTGGAAAACTTCTCAAAAAAACAAGTACTGTATTATAATTTAAAATATCTTATGCAAACTTACATTCTCCTGGGACAGGATTCATAGAGGACAGACCTGATAAACAGGCCCCTTTAAAATTGCAGAGTTTGGAGATTTCGTGAGTTTTTTTCTGGAGGAGTCATCTCTGATAGTATCTGTTTCCAAGTATTTAACAAGGAATTAGAGTATTACAGATGAATAAATTTTAGGAATATTTTTGAGTTATTTAGGTGATGTCAAGTTCATTTTTTGGCTTATGCAGATATCTTAAAACTTTAATGATGGAAGTCATCATTTAAACTTTCTAAAAGTACTGATCAGTCCCCTCCACATACACATTAATCTACATTCTCAGGATTTGACTGTAAATTAAAAGTCCACAGATTCTTTAAACAAAATAAAATAAAATATAACTATATTAAAACTATGCATATGTTTAAATATGTTAAAAACTAGGTCATAAATGACATTTTTCTTCTTCCCTCCCACAGGTATTTCTTAAGAACGTAAACCTAATTCGAAGGAAAAATAGTACCTAGAATCGTACTAACTGTAAAAAAGATAAACTTCTAATTTTATGGTGTATTAAGATGAGTAAAATAAGAGACTTCTCAGAAATAACTGGTGAGCTGTGTCCTAGCATAGGATGCGATCTTCCTTGGTTTATCTTGGTGTATATAGTAATCTGAAATTTTTTAATACAAAGTTTAATTCACATATTGCAAATAGAATATTAAACTCTATGCTATTCTACTTTATTTTTGCTACATATATTATTTTCTTCTATGGTTAACATTCCAACATGTATGAATTATATATTTAATTATGTAAATTATGTCTGAGCATGCCAAAGAGAAATGATATTTTCGATATGATTTTTTGTAACATGTTTGTTGAATAATCATGTACAAGGTCCCCTTTTATAATTCTAATTTAATAATATTTAACACATTTATTCAGAATTTGTTACTTTTATTTGCATTCATTTGAAACGTGAATTTTGTTAAAACTGAAATATGAAAAATCTGTGTTTTTTTGAATTAACGACATTTGTAGCAGAGCTCCTACTATTGAAATATGATTACCATATATGTATACATGTGTAAATATTCATTTTCTGAACTGATAGCTAAGATCCTGAGACCATTTATGTCTTTTTGAATTTAGAGCATATGGTATTGCTGCCTTAAATAAGAAGAAGTCCAAATGAACTTGGTGGGGAGAAGAGTGTGTGGGCACCTGGGAGCTCTGTTTAGAAAATAACAACACACCTGACGTGTTTAATCAGTTTCATTGAAAAACAATGATGTAAAAATGAGAAACCTAAACAAAATAATAGGAAACCCCACCCTTTTAGAGGAGGTAAAACATGCTTTGCTTAGCAATGCATCGCAGTACAGTTGCTGCTTTTTTATCCCTTTTCCACTGTTTGTGCTGGTGTCGTGGAGACGTGGGTCTGGACTGGCCATCACTTCCATTTTTAGCTCCTCTTTCCCTCCCATAACTGAGCATGTGTCTGTTTGTGTCTGTAAACACACATACTTCTTTGTCCATCAGAAAAACAAGCTCAAAAACCTCCTTTGGCTTCAGGGATATTGTGAAGCTACATTTTCAATGTTCAGTTTTATTGGTTTTGGTCTCTGGGCAAAGTCGTACAAATAATTACTTAAAAAAACTTGGGTGTGTGTTGAAATTCTGCTATAATGCCACGTCAGAAAGAACGAGAAGAATAATAGAGTTTTGGTTCCTTGCCTTTACATAGTAATTATAATGTTGACAACATTTGGAAAAAGGAAGTAATCTTTACTCGTTAACTGTTTAGGGAGCTGGAGTGCTCTTTGTTATAAAAGTGAAGAGGTTATTGAATGGTGACAAATGAGAACTTCTCAGTGAGATGCATTTGGCTGAAACAGAAAATACCCTAGAGGAGCTGTATGATTAGTATGGTTTCACCCAGGTAAGTTATTTCAGATGGAACCCTATGAAATTAGATTTTAAACATTCTCATAGATGACTAATGCGCCTCAGAAGTGTGTTCTATGCTCTAAGTATACTTAAAACCTACAAAGATTGACTAAAGATATCGCCAGCTGAAATGATGTTTATTTTACTACAATTGACCCCTGAACCACATGGGTCTGAACTGTGTGGGCCCACTTACAGTGGATTTTTTCCAGTAGCTACATACTGCAGGCCTACATGGTCCACCTCTGGTTGGCTGAACCCGTGGAAGTGGAGAACCTTGGAGACAGAGGGCTGACTGTGAATTATACTCAGATCTTTGACTGGGGGGTCGGCACCCCAAACCACACATTGTTCAAGGATCAACTGTACTTGATAACTTATTTTTCATCGTATTAACTTTGACAGACAGACGTTGGGAGGGTAATGAATAAAGAGACTTTTTTTTTGAACATCTTTATTGGAGTATAACTGCTTTACAATGGTGTGTTAGTTGCTGCTATATAACAAAGTGAATCAGCTATATGTATACATATATCCCCATATCTCCTCCCTCTTGCATCTCCCTCCCACCCTCCCTATCCCACCCCTCTAGGTGGTCACAAAGCACTGAGCTGATCTCCCTGTGCTATGCAGCTGCTTCCCACTAGCTATCTGTTTTACATCTGGTAGTGTATATATGTCCATGCCACTCTCTCACTTCGTCCCAGCTTATCCTTCCCCCTCCCTGTGTCCTCAAGTCCATTCTCTATGTCTGCATCTTTATTCCTGTCTTGCCCCTAGGTTCATCAGAACCTTTTTTTTTTTTTTAGATTCCGTATATATGTGTTAGCCTACAGTATTTGTTTTTCTCTTTCTGACTTACTTCACTCTGTATGACAGACTCTAGGTCCATCCACCTCACTACAAGTAACTCAATTTCGTTCCTTTTTATGGCTGAGTAATATTCCATTGTATATATGTGCCACATCTTCTTTATCCATTCATCTGTTGATGGACACTTAGGTTGCCTCCATGTCCTGGCTATCGTAAATAGAGCTGCAATGAACATTGTGGTACATGACTCTTTTTGAATTATGGTTTTCTCAGGGTGTATGGCCAGTAGTGGGATTGCTGGGTCATATGGTAGTTCTATTTTTAGTTTTTTAAGGAACCTCCATACTGTTCTCCATAGTGGCTGTATCAATTTACATTCCCACCAACAGTGCAAGAGGGTTCCCTTTTCTCCACACCCTCTCCAGCATTTATTGTTTGTAGATTTTTTTGAGGATGGCCATTCTGACTGGTGTGAGGTGATACCTCATTGTAGTTGTGATTTGCATTTCTCTAATGATTAGTGATGTTGAGCATCTTTTCACGTGTTTGTTGGCAATCTGTATGTCTTCTTTGGATAAATGTCTATTTAGGTCTTCTGCCCATTCTTGGATTGGGTTGTTTGTTTTTTTTGTTATTGAGCTGCATGAGCTGCTTGTATTTTGGAGATTAATCCTTTGTCAGTTGCTTCGTTTGCAAAACCTCAAATAAACAACCTAAATTGCTTATACCTAAAGCAATTAGAGAAAGAAGAACAAAAAAACCCCCAAAGTTAGCAGAAGGAAAGAAATCATAAAGATCAGATCAGAAATAAATGAAAAAGAAATGAAGGAAACAATAGCAAAGATCAATAAAACTAAAAGCTGGTTCTCTGAGAAGATAAACAAAATTGATAACCCATTAGCCAGACTCATCAAGAAAAAAAGGGAGAAGACTCAAATCAACAGAATTAGAAGTAAAAAAGGAGACGTAACAACTGACACTGCAGAAATACAAAGGATCGTGAGAGATTACTACAAGCAACTATATGCCAATAAAATGGACAACCTGGAAGAAATGGACAAATTCTTAGAAAAGCACAACCTTCCGAGACTAAACCAGGAAGAAATAGAAAATATAAACAGACCAATCACAAGCACTGAAATTGAAACTGTGATTAAAAATCTTCCAACAAACAAAAGCCCAGGACCAGATGGCTTCACAGGCGAATTCTATCAAACATTTAGAGAAGAGCTAACACCTATCCTTCTCAAACTCTTCCAAAATATAGCAGAGGGAGGAACACCCCCAAACTCATTCTACGAGGCCACCATCACCCTGATACCAAAACCAGACAAAGAGACTTTTAATTTGTTTCCATGGAGGGAATTTTCTCACACAGGGAGATGAGTGATTAAAAGATGAATGGGGTCAAATATTCATGCTTATTCAGTAAAGTAGCGTCCACACATCCCAGAAGTAATCTCAGTGTCTAAACAGCAAGACAGGAGGTTGACAGTGTTTCCTCCTGAACACCCAGACTGGATCAATTCAGTTGGCTGTTCTCAGCTAGTCACCTAGGGGATTTAGCAGACAACCCAGTCTGTCTGCTAAATCTCTGAACTATCTGGATAATTACCAGAACTTCCACTTCACTTTCTCTTGAGCATCCTTGGCTTTGAAAGGCAAGATGCAGTTACCACAGCCCAGCCCTTGAGAGCACCCGGGAGACAGGAAGCGGGTGTGATTTTTTTGGGGGGGGGGCTGGGGAATGTATGTGTCTTATCACTTCTTACCTGTTCAATAAAAAGGTTAATTGATTGGAAAATCTAGCACGATCTGAAGTGGGCTTTCCACGCGCTTCCTTGTTTCATTTGCTTCGTATTATGTCTCTGTGTAATAATGGCATCTATTTCTCACCTCTCTCTCCACAATAAATAAGCTCTAGGAGAGGAGAGACTGTCTTCTGGTCGATTTCCAGAGCCCAGGACGGTGACTGGCACACAGTAGGTGCTTTATGTAATAAAGGCATAAACAGTTATCTCACAATCGGCTGGAGGAGACTCAAGAACATATTTTAACTCATAATAAAAAGCAGTCAACAATGTATGATACACCTGAGTGGATGTCTAGTTATGCATTAAAACTCCTGTTTAACGTTTGATGTAAAATCACCATGGTGAGCCCACAGAGGCCAGCTTGTCTGCTTCCTTTGCCCCCTGTGAGTGCCTCAGTGTGTCCACCTCACAGGGACAAACGCGGTATTAGAACTGCAAGAGCCACTTAACTGGGATGTGGAAACTCCAATGCCTGTGGGGTCAGATGCCCAGCGCAGGGACAAATGGGCCACAGGGACAGTGGACGCTGTCCCCCAAGCCGACGGGCAGGGTTCAGCCCTGGCCAGGGCTGCCGTGGTAGACTGCAGGCTTCCTTTGGATTTTTCTCGGAAAACTGGAATCTGGACTTTCATGTGAATTACCTCAACTTCTAAATGTCGGCATTTAATTAGAAAAACTTAACACACAGTGCCAGCCAAATTAAAAAAAAAAAAAATTGAGCCCTATTTGGCTCATAAACTGCTATTATTTGACCTCTGCTGGACATTTTAACTTGGGGGTTTCTTCAGTTTGATTTCCTTTCATCCTCTCTGAAGAATCTTGGATCCCTGTTCTATCTGGTTCCTATGGAGATTTAGTGAGGAGTTTCAGAGTTTTACCTTGGCTTTGGCCTGGCAGCCCCCTAAGACCCTGCTTCGGGAAAGTTCTCCTGGGCTCCATGCTGTGTGGCCCCAGGCCATGTAAAAAATGTGTCCAAGGCCTCTCACGGAACGCAGATGCCTCTAGATCCTGGACAAAGTTGATAATCTGCAGCCTCTTCAGTCTGTGCCAGTGATGGGCAGGGAGGTGCATGAAGGGAGAAGAGGGTGGGAGGGAGGGAGACAAACGGGGAAGGAGGGAGGGAGGGGAAGAGAGAGAGAACAGTTTGAGGAATAGAAAGTCCTCTATGGGGGAAGGGGGGGTGGTGAGATGAACTGGGAGATTGGCGTTGACGTACATACGCTACTACGTATAAAATAGATAAGTAATGAGAACCTACTGTGTAGCACAGGGAACTCTACTCAACGCTCTGTGGTGACCTAGATGGGAAGGAAATCCAAAACAGAGGGGATGTATGTATACGTATAGCTGATTCACTTCGCTCTACAGCAGAAACTAACACAGCATTGTGAAGCAGCTATACTCCAATAAATATTAATTTAAAAAAAAGAGAGAAAGAGAAAGAAAGCCCTCTACGGCCTGTCTGCACCGGGTCATTGCAGCTCCGGAGCCTGGGATAGCAGGTAGCTTTGAGCGAGTGCTCAGCTGAGAGGTGCGGGCGACAGCACCCTCGGACCTTCTTGCTCAGCTTGGTGGGTTGTGTGCTGAGAAGCGGCGGCTGTGGCGGCCGATAACTGCTCCGGGGAATCGCTGTGGTCTGGAGCACCCTGGGTGGGGGGACCTGGGAGGTTAGCCGTCCCCTTGAGCCAGTCCCCCCAGAGAACAGGGTGCCGTCCATGCGGGTTTCTTCAGTTCCGCTGCAAAACAAAAAGGGAAACAAAGAAATAATAATATCTCTTTTAAAATTTATTATTATTTATTTATTTTTTGGCCGGGTCACGCGGCTTGCGGGATCTTCGTTCCGCGACCAGGGCTCGAATCCGGGCCCTCGGCAGTGAGAGTGGAGTCCTAACCACTGGACCGCCAGGCAATTCCCAGAAATGATAATTTTAAAAACCCCACAAAACTTCTTGGTTGCACACAACATTGTTAATCAAACTGTACTCCGATGTAAAATTTTAAAAAAAACCAAAAAACAAAAAAACTTCTTGGGCCTCGGAGGTGTTGTGAGTGGATACACGTCACCAGAAACCAGGTGCCTGGGAGGCCGGAGCATCCCTGACGGCCCAGGGGAAGTTCTGTCCGGAGACGCAGATCCGCTTCTGGAACGGGACCTCCTCGCACCTCTGACCCTGCGGGAGCTTCAGCTCAGGCTCCAACCTCGAAGAAAATCTCTTTGATGTTTTTGTGTTACTTGGTGTCATCAGAAGCACAGAAGCACAGACGGAAAGAGAAAGACCTGGAGGAGGGAGGGAGTTTGCACGAGGACCAGAGGACGGGGAGGTGCCGGAGGTCCCTGGGGTGCAGGCCAGATGCTCTCAGCCTGTGCGCCGCCAGCAGGCCCGCGATCCCCCCGAAGGTGTGTATACGTAGAATTGGTGTACATCACATTTCATATTAGCTGTGCCTCATTGTTCTCAGGAAAGGACCCAGGGCTTTCCTTAAACTCGTGGAAGCGACCATGACCCCTTGCAGGCTAAGAACTGCCGACTTAACTGACTTGAGCCCGGAGATCTACGGATAGTGTGAGACGCAGAAAAGGCCTCAGACAGGCCCGAGGAGCAGCCTTTGGAGGATGGAGATGCCGGTGATGCCGCGGCCGTGGTGAGTTTGGGGAAAAGGTCCAGGGTGGTGACTGTGGGATGGGCGGGGACGGGGCGGTCAGGCCAGGAGTCCGATGCCTACGGGAGAAGCTCGGGCGCCCGGCGGAGGTGAGGGCAGAGGCTGGGAGAGGAGGGCAGGTCCGGGGAGACCTTTGGAAGATACCAGATGCTTGGGGCTGTTTAAATATCGGTGAGAGAAGCACAGATCAGGAGCACCGGCTTCAGAGGAGGTGGGAGGGGATGGAATCCGGAACAAAAGAGGAAAAATTGAGGCTCACAGTAGACCTTTGAATAAACGAAGTTAACATATTTGCCGTATGCATTTTGGGGGATCACGTGTTGAATAGGTGAATTGCTAATGGCTGCATGACCTTGGGGAGTCCCCAGGCCCTGGGACTCCATCCTCTCGTCTGTGTGGGGTGGAGAGAAACAGATCGCTGATAGTCAAGTGCTCGGAGAGCTGCCTTCAGCCCAGGAGTCCGCGTGTAGTTAAAGACCGAGACCCCTGAGCCGGCCGGCTGCACCGTCACCTGCCGTTAAGGTCCAGGAGAGGAAAGAACACCCCCCGACAGAACTGTAGTGGAGTCTTGTTAAGGGAACTTTTGAGTTCCTTAATTATCTGTCCCCAAACCAACCTAAAACCAGCCTCTCTCCCGACTTCGAACACTGCAGGTTAGCTTTGTCTCTTTCTGAACTTTCTATGCACAGAATCGTATAGAACCTCCTGCTCTGTCTCGGCCTTGTTTGCTCACCGCTGCGTTTATGAGGTTTGTCCCTGGCACTGCACACCATTGTCATTATCACTTACAAAGTGATGCGCTTTGGCTGTCTTGGATGGGACATTTTCCCGCTTGCTTCTCAGTTGTCTTCCATCTTTCGTCAATTGTCTTTATGGAGGTTATAGGCCAATGTGACAGATACTTTTCAGGGTAGAGATCGGTACATAAACATCTGCAGTAACTTTAAGGAAGCAGTGTGGAGTGGTGTTTTAAGAACGTGGCTCGTGATCTTGAGTCTGAATTCTGCCACGGCAGCAGGTAGTCCTGAGTAGCTCTTTATCCTCTTTGGACCCTGGGTTTCCAGTCTGCAAATGGAATGATAACCCTTAACTCATAACGTCTGCAAACCCCTTAGCCCACTGTTGGGCACACAAGAGCAGACACAGATGGGGGCTCTGATTATACAGCCTCAGACTCTATTTTAAAAAATCAGTTTATTTCTCTTCTGAAAAATGTAATCATGGCTATTCTGTTTAATTGGAATGGAACTAGCTGTCTATTGAAAACTAAGCATAAATTAGTTGTGTGGTTTGCATTTCATGGGTTGGAGAAAATTCAGCTGAAAATTTTTCTGCCCACTCGTGGATTTTCATGCCAAAACAGAAAGAAACAATCTCTAATTTTTGCAGCAAAATATTTCAAACAAATAAGTGCTAGTTTCTTTTATTTTATCAATATATTTGTGTATGTGTTCAAAATTACCTAGTTTCCTAATAACAGAAACAACAAATTTTATTTTTTATTTTTTAAAATGTTTATTTTATATTGGAGTATAGACGAATTACAATGTTGTGTTAGTTTCAGGTGTACGGCCAAGTGATTCAGTTGTACATATACATATATTCATTCTTTTCCAGATTCTTTTCCCATATAGGTTATTACAGAGTACTGAGTAGAGTTCCTTGTGCTATACAGTAGGTCCTTGTAGAAACAGCAAGTTTTAGATTAAACAAAAAAAAAGACCATTTATGGCAGGATACTAGGGTAACTCATGGGTTCAAACTTTGACCTTGAGAAGGACAGGCATCCAAGGGTCCTGGGACCTTAACAGTAAGAATTTATGATTAAAAAAATTATACTCCAATAAAGATATTAAAAGAAAAAAGAATTTATGGAACTGCCCTCGAGAAGACTGCCATTGATGAGATTTAGCTTTTCAAAATGCTCAATTTCCATGTTTTTCCATTCAAAAGTTAAAGTTTTTGATAAGGAGGAGCTAACTAGCCCGGATTGGATCCTGTGCTGACATCAAAGAGTGAGCTTTTTTTGGGGAAAAAAAATTTGCTATTCACTGGCTATGTTGCCTCCTAGTGGTTCCATATTTTCAACAGTCTGTCAAAGCTTCTCACTTCTGTGAAATATTGAACATCTCTTTAATCCATTTGCTTGACTTAAAAGCCAAGAAGAGAAGCTATAATAGGGGTGAGGAGGAAGGAGCTGGGTTCTGTTTATTCTGCTAATTCCGCTGCCCCGCTGATTTATCACCAGTGCGCAGAAGGGCCTTCGGTTATTCATGGAAAGTACTTGCTTTGCTGTAAAGAATTAGACTCAACCTCCATCACTGTTTGGGGTTCTGTCATTTATTAAAATAGCAGCCTCCAAAATTAGAATTTTAGTTCATCAGCTCCAAAGCACTTGTGGAATGACTTTAACTATGAAAATATCCATAAATTAAAGATGTTCTGAACCGGGTTCTAATGGAAACTATTTCATGTGTATGAGGGTGAAACACAGACAGTAACTATTTATTTTTGAATGTGGGCTGTGTGCAAAAGATTAGACTGAGCTGTTTCTCACGCTTATTTAATTCTTATAAAGTTAAATTATGAGGTAGAGATCATCAGTATTCAGCCTTATTTTAGAGGCAGAGGACTGAAGCTTCAAGGTTTTTAATAACTTCCTCAAGTGTGTGTGGAGAACACGTAGCAGAGGGAAGACTTGGTCCCGGGTTCTCTGCCTCTAAGTCTGATATTCTTTGGATGGTACCGCCTGACTCGTATCGTCTGAGTGCTTCCCAAGCCCACTGGGTGTGTCGCCGTCCATGGAAGGGAGCTTGGGCCCTGGTGTCTGCAGGGCAGACCTGACAGGAAGGGGAGCTCAAGAATCAGCTTGGACAGAGAGGATGTTACATCAAAAGCCCAAGTCACGGACTTCCCTGGTGGCGCAGTGGTTAAGAATCCGCCTGCCAATGCGGAGGACACGGGTTCGAGCCCTGGTCCGGGAAGATCCCACAAGCCGCAGAGCAACTAAGCCCGTGCACCACAACTACTGCGCCTGCGCTCTAGAGCCCACGAGCCACAACTACTGAGCCCGCGTGCCACAACTACCGAAGCCTGCGCACTTAGAGACCGTGCTTTGCGACAAGAGAAGCCACCGCAATGAGAAGCCCGCGCACCGCAACGAAGAGTAGCCCCCGCTCACCGCAACTAGAGAAAGCCTGCACGCAGCAATGAATACCCAACGCAGCCAAAAATTAATTAATTAATTAATTAATTATTTTTAAAAAGCCAAAGTCATCACCAGAAAAGGCAAAAGCATGCACCCTTAGATGTGAGCCTAGGATACAGCAGAGACAGAAGCTTGGCGCCCAGGAAGTGCAGAGAGCAGAGATTTATGGGGGCTTTAGTTTAGACATTTAAGAGACAGTCTGTGAACAGGACTAGAGCAGATATATTGGCTGCACAGGAGAGCACTGAGTGGGACCTATTGCTCAGAGGAGCTCCGTGGAGCTGGTGTTTCCTTTCTTCCTATGTCCTGTAACTGGCCAAACTCTACAGAACCAGGGTTTCTCTGGGGCTTTTTGGTGGGAATGCATATAGTGTCTGGAAGCTTCTATGAAGTGAGATCCCAGATATATGTCTCCAGCCACAGTTGTTTTGTTGAATCAGGTACTGGACAGTATTGCCTGTGGTGCTTGGGAGCTAACATCTCTTATTCCAAGGATTTTGGTTGTATTTCCCAGTAATGGGGTGGGTCCATGGACCAAGGACCCACGTGGTTCCAAGTATGTTGACTGAAGCAAGAGGTGGTGAAATGGGTTTGATGTGGATGGAATGGGAAGTTATAAGCTGTTGGCTGATGGGTGTGCAATTTCAGATACGTGGGCTGTCCCCAAAATTTGATGCTCCAGACGGTCAAAAGCTGCTTCCCGTGGAGTAAACCCAGACACTACTGGCTTAAGCCCATGTAACATGCAGACCCATTCATAGACCAGGTAATTCTTACCAGCTTTTCTCTGATGGTTAAGTTCTACACCTGGCCCCTACCATTCCAGAATCCCATTATTCCCACTAGATCAGGTACATTAACTCCACTGTAGTGTCCGCCACCACAGTCTCTGCCTACAGAGCTGGAAAGCTCTTCTTGTTGCCTTGGTGAATGGCGTTTCTTCACAGCCCTCATAAGGAGTGGCTAGCAGATTGCCCCCAGTGGAATCATATAAAATTCCCATTTCTCAGAACCTTCAGGATTCTCTTCAGCGTTCTCCTGATGTCCTGGCATTCTGACCTCTTTAACAGCAGTCCATGGCTAAGTTCAAGCTTCAGTTAGCCAGCGGAACAGACTTTCATACCATTCACAGGGGCTCAAACCAACCCAGTGGATCCCACATCCCAGATGAGATTGACTCATGTCAATGAATTCAGAGAGGCTGAGTCTCCTATTCCAGCCTCCTTGGTCTTACGTCTGTAGAATCCACGTCCACCGATGCTCACAGGCTCTGTCAGCAAGTTCAGCCAAGTCTTTGAACCCTTTAGTGTATAGACGATCTCCTTGTAGAGCAGGTGTTATTCCTTCCTCTCTGGGATATTTGGGGATCTAACTCATCAGGGCCTAGAGGCAATGGGAGGTAGTGGGTGTGTGTCCTGAGACGAACGGGCATTAGTTTGGAAACCAACTTTTATGATTGTATCACTGAAAGACTTGTATGCTGAGGAGGACTGATTTTCTCAGAATGGGGTGAAGAGACAGGAGGGGATTTCAGTGAACTTAGAAGCTCAGTTCTTAACTTGATCCATGTCTGCCTTAACGTTCCCACTCTGTGATTCAGAGTCCCACTTCACTTATTTTAGTACAACACACCTGAAGGGGTCAAGCATTTCCTTGGTGCTGTAACTCCGCTCATCCTGCAATCAGACTCTGGCTTAGTTATATGTCAGTTCTATCTACTCTGTGACTAGGGGTTTGGGGACCCACTCAAAGCTGTGTGGAGTGTTTTCTGGTTCTCTCAATATTCTCAACGTGTTCTCATATTCGTGTTCATGTTCACATTTGAATTCATGCTTTATTTTTCACTTCCCTTTCCCCTGGTACGCTTGCTCTCTAGGGCCATCGGGAGAAGCAGCACCGGCCCACCACCTTTACCACCACTATTGTGTCCACAGCGCCACGGACACCTGCTGTCCTGGGAACTTGCACTCCATCCACACACCGTGTTATGCTACCTATAATGCCAGTTGGAGTGATCCTGGCATGTGGAAGCTTGGCTAGGCAGTAGGCCCGAGTTAATCCAATATTAATCTAAGTGTTGCTGTGAAGTTGTTTTCTAAGTATGTTAAGAATCTTGAGATGCGGAGATTATCCTGGGTTATGTGTAATTGCAAAAGTCCTTAAGCAGGGAGGCAAGAGGGTCAGAGTAAGTAGTAGGAGATGCGACCTTGGAGTGACCCAAAGAAGGGGCCGTGAGCCAAGGAATGCAGGGGCCTCTAGAAGCTAAAAAGGCTTATATCTGCCTTTCACAGTGGAGCCTGAATTCCCACCTCTGGGCCACTTGTCTCTAACCAGCCAGCTGATTGGTCAATTAGATTTTTTAAAAAAAAAGACCCAAACACCTATTTTTCTTGTAGCCATTGCATTGCATTTTTTAACTCCTCACTAATTCATCATTGTGGTATTGTGTAAAAGGCACTGAAGTGCCAAATGCAAAGTAAATACCGGAAAGAAAAAAAACAGACGTAGAGAGTTTAAAAAATATAGTCTCACGTTAACTCGTAGCAGAAATTTGTTCTAAGAATATGAAGTCTTTCTCTTAATACGAGGAAATGAAGCAAAACAAAATGCAAACAGCAAAAAAAGTTGTAAATAAAGGCTGGAAGTCTTAGGACTGCCCGATGACTGGTGAGAGGTCCCCTGGTGGTCAGTTCAGAACCGACGCAGAATCGATGTTTGCATTCAGACGTGCACATTTGTTCTTTCAGCCCTCTAGAAAAGGAAGCCCTTTCTACAAAAATAAAGGTTCTTAGGAGTAAAACTGCACGCTAGGTGGTGCAGGGCTACTCACGCTGCAGCTGCGAGCTGGTCTGCAGCATTTACTGCCCGCGAGGAGGACAGAGGTGAGAGGAAGGTGTAGGAAATTTACAGCGATTGGAATCTGAAAACAACCTACTTTGGATGCTTTGTGCATTTTGTATATGCTAAGAAACAAGACAGCAAGCCCCAAATGAAGTTATTATACTGAGCCCCATGTCACCAAACTGAGACCTAATTTCATTACAGTCTCTGCTCTCCCAGAAATGGAATCTTTTTTCTTCTTTTTTTAAATTGAAGTATAGTGGATGTACCAATATTATATAAGTTACAGGTGTACAATATAGTGATTCACAATGTTTAAAGGTTATACTCCATTTACAGTTATTATAAAATATTGGCTATATTCCCTGTGCTGTACAATAGGTCCTTGTAGCTTATTTTATACCTAATAGTTTATACCTCTTACTCCCCCCTTCCCTCCTCTCCCCACTGGTCACCCCTAGCTTGTTGTCTGTCTGTGAGTCTGCTTCTTTTTTGTTATATTCACTAGTCTCTTGTGTTTTTTAGATTCTGCATATACATAAGATCATACAGCATTTGTCTTTCTCTGTCTGACTTACGTCACTTAGCATAGTGCCCTCCAAGTCCACCCATGTTGCTGCAAATGGCAAAGTTTCATTCTTTTTTTTTTTTTAATCAGAAATAGAATCTGAAAGCAGTCAATCAGGAATGGCCGTCCAGCACCAGCGGGGTCATGTGCCTGGTAGACCCCGGGCGTGCCCTGAAGGGAGTGACCTTGACACAACTAGCCTGCTGTTTGCGGGCGTCACCTCCTTGCTCCCGCTCCCTCTGCCTGCAAAGTCTCACTGTGTGCAGCCCCTCGGAGCGCCTTTCCGTCTGCCGGATGGGATGCCGCGGATCCCTTTATTCAAGTGGATCCTTGAATAAAGCCCATAAGATCTCAAAATGTACTCAGCTGAGTTTTAGTTTTTAACCTATGTTTTCTCCACTTTATTTCTCTGAAACTTCATTGTCTTTTACCAAAGTATTTTTAGTCTGTGACAGATCGGAGGACAAATGAAGCAAAAACCCCAAAAAACCCCTCCAACCCTTGTCTGCCACCAGGGCTACTTGCATGCAGTGCTCAGCTTTGTCCACCAGGTGTCGCCTTAGCGCCAGGGTTGCTCCTAAAGGCTGGGGCATCCCGGGCGGGAGAGGCCGCGGGGGGCTTCCTCGCTGCGGTTAAAGGGTAGAAGAGAAGGCCAGCCCTAAACAGCACAGTAGATCGCTCCCTGGTGTAACTCTTTATCCTCAGCAGGCAAACGGAGGCATGATTCCAGTGACGAGAGGAACGTTTCGGAGTGTCCCCGTCACTGCTCTCATGCCAGGGGCAGTCGCGGCCAACGGATGGCGCAGAGCTGCCTGTGACGTCGGGGGCTGGCGGGTTGCTGGCCTCCGGACAGAGGTCTGAGCATACGCCGTGGTCCTGCTTCTCGAACCCGAGCGCCTCAGAATCACCCGCAGGGCCTGTGGGCGCCATGGAGGCTCTGACTCGGCAGGTCCGACACACTCTGGGGACCACGTCCCCAGAAGTGCCCCTGTCCTGCGACAAAGCGCTCTGGCCTTGGAGTTAGACCCCGGCTCACAGCCAAGCCCTGCCTCTCAGATGACCGAGTCACCTGGGGCAGGTGACCTGCAGGTGACCTGGGGCCATCGCAAGTCTGTCTCCTTACGTTTACATGGCGACGCTGATGGCGGTCAGAACCACTTGGGACAGTCCGTGTGGCAGTGGAGCCGAAAACCTGGTCTCCAGGGAGAATGTGGATTTTTGTGGAGCCTGAAGCTTATACAGTTTTGAGAACGAATACCAAAGTATACACAGAAGTGACTGCCAACTTCGTAAATGCATCCCACTAATACCCCAATACATGTGTACCAATCTCAGCTTCCACTTAGCTGTATCCCCAAACTGTTGTCATAACAAATTACAGTTAAAATATCCCATTTCACACATTGTATGAAAACATGACCCATGTGAGTCCAGTGCTAGGACCCTTCTCAGGGCTTCCTTAGGAGGGGGCCCAGGTACAGGAAGGGTCTTGAGGCTTAAACTTCCTGAGCTTTATGGCTCAGCGGCCTCTGCCTGGAACGTTCTAAGCCAATGGTTACTCATGATTATTTGCTGGGCTCCTAATTTCAGCATGTGGCATTCATCTTCAATAAGTTTAAATGAGCTGAAAAAAGTGCAAGGAATCATTAACTTTTGTTACTATTTGGAGGCGATGTTAGTAGTATACTAAATATACATATGCATAATTTTTTTTTTTTTTAAATGAAGAAGTCACTTCTATTTGAAGTCAGAATTGAATTACAAAATGCAGGGACTTTGGTCTAGACGGAGTATTTTTTTAAAACTGTATTCAGCTTCTAAAGAGTTATGACAAACCAGGAGCATAAAGTCAAGCAACAGATGAGGAAGAAATTTGAAACCTGTAATTTACTGATTTATTTATTTCAGCACAGAACTCCATTTTGCTTAACCCAGTGGATCTTCTTCAAGTTTCAAGACAAAGACCAGATGACTAAACACCTTCTGTTAACATTGGAAACCAGCCACAGTTGAGGTGAGTCACCAAAATTCAGGGGGGAGAGGAGGGCTAGGGTGACGCCACGAAGTTCTCCCACCCTGTCACTCCGCCAGCACTGCTGAGTGTCCCCTAGCTTCTGTAAACCTTGACTGTTCTCCAGAGCTCAGAGAAGGTTAATCCTGACAGTTTTTGCCAGGTTTCTCAGTGTTACTTGGGAGGGATGGCCTCTGGGTGTCCCTCCTCTGCCATTTTTGCTGACATCACTCTAAAGATACATTGAATTATACTTTTAGTATGCATTTTCTGACCTACAATCAATCCTAGCATGCACTGAGGAAGGAAGCATAGCGCCCAACTTCACATTTTACATGGGGGCTCCACTGCCAAACATCTGACTGAGGCTATACCCAGATGTATTCCATTGTCAGTTCAGCTAGGGCATTCATGTGCATCTCTTTACAAGACTTCTGTCCTTTATTCCTAGGCAAATCAACATTTATTACTGATTTACAGAAACTGGCATTTCTTCATTAGCTGTTTGATTTATTTAATCCTCACGTGATCCCGTGCAATGGACATGAACTCACTGACAAAAATACACAGAGAAAGAGGAACTGTGTGGAAAGGCAGGTGGGAACAGGCAATTTCAGCCTTTCTGGAGCCATGCGGCAGAGTCTTTCTTGCCTTTGAAGCTCTGGGAGAGAAGATGGTAGTTGTGTTCAATCCTGTGGCTTGGTCCTCGTTCAAGGCACACTCAGGGCCACCAACATTGCTATGGGAAAGGTGAATCCCTGGGATGTGAGGCTTGTGAAAAGCAAAACATCTTCGCAGAAAAACTTCCATGTTAATCTGAGTAGCTTTTTTTATCGTCACACTATAACACGAGGATAGAATGGAGGCTTTCGGAGCAAGAAGCCAGGATGTTTGGGGTCTAGACTGTTACTAACAAGCTCAGCAGGTCATGCTCCTCTCAGGGGTGGGAGACTTGAAGATTTCCTGCTGGTCCATCACCTCTTCAAGGACAGGCATCACATCTTTTCCTCTCCTGCCAAATAACTACATCAGTGTTTCATACTAATAGCTGCTCAATACGTTTTCTAACAATAATAATATAAAATGACATTATATATGTTATACAATAATATAACAACAGTAATACATGATTAATAGCTGCTCAATACATTTTCTAACAATAATAATATCAAATGATATTATATATGTTATATAATATTATAACAACAATACATGATTAATAGCTGCTCAATACATTTTCTAACAATAATAATATAAAATGATGTATATGTTATACAGTAACAACAATAATACATGATTAATAGCTGCTCAGTACATTTTCTAACAATAATAATATAAAATGTTATTATATGTTATATAATAATATAACAATAGTAATAAACAATAGCTGCTCGATACATTTTCTAAATGCATGAATATGCCTGAGTGTCCTCATTTATAAAGAATAGAGTTTAGATTTAATGATCTTGGAGGTCTTTTCTGGTTCTGATATCCTAACACAAATCATTTAAAGCCAGTTAATCTAATTCATTTCTTACATATTCAATAAGCATTGCAAATTCTTTTTCTTTTATTTAAGAAACAATATTAAACATACGGAGAGGGCATTGCACTGGCTCCTGAATGGGGCCTGACCTTGAACCCTGACTCCACCTTTACTGCTGGAAGGCTTTGGCCAAAGGTTGGGATCATGCCGATGTTAGAGTATCACTGTGCTGAGTAAACAACAGCAGTAATAATCATCAAAACAACAGTTCGTGGGTTTTGAGCCCTTGCTATAGGCCAGGGAACAGCCACACAGTGTAAGTTACAGATGTACACAGTCGGTCCTCCGTATCCACAGGTCCCGCATCCGTGGATTCAACCAACTGCAGCATCAAAAATAGTCAGAAAAAAACATTCCAGAAAGTTCCAAAAAGCAAAGCGTAACTTTGCCACATTGACAACCACTTGCATAGCCCTTATGTTGTATCAGGTATGATAAGTGATTTAGAGACGAGTTGAAGAGTCTGGGAGGAGGGGCCCAGGGCACACGTAAACACTAGGCCGTGACACATAAGGGACCTGAGCAGCCAGGAGTTTGGTGTTTGCTGGGGGCCGTCCCTGGCGCCAGCTCCGCGGGGATGCCGCGGGACGACGGTCGTGTACGCCATGTCTGTTGTGGGTAACGTATCTGTGTCACATGCCACACTCTTACCCCACGAGCGGGGGCACTGGGGCCTTGGTAGTCTACGCAGCCCAGCCTGGCCTGCGCAGGCGGGGCGGTGCACAGGGGCTTCCAGCCCCGGCACGTTAGAATGAGGCTCTGCGAGCAGCGCGTGTCCACGCTGAGAGGTCCCTCCTGGCCGCACGGCAGGCGGCCAGCCGGCCCCTGAGGACCCCTGGCAGGGGAGACAAACGCCTACACCTAAGCGCCTACCTGAATGATGTAAGGAAGGACTGACCGAGCGCAGTTGGGGCATCTGGGCTGGTGAAGGGGCCTGGAGGAGCTTTCCCAGGACGGGGCCTCCAGAGGCGCCTGGGAGGCCCTGACAGGTGACGGGAAGGGGACGGAGAGGGGCAGGGCGGTGGCAGAGCAGGGGCAGAGACGGTGATGGCGTCGGGGAGCGGGGCTTCAGGAAATGAAGCGCGGGCACGTGGCCGGGCGGCGCGCGCCTGACTGTGAGCCCTGCAGGGCGCGAGGACGATCTGGACGCGCGCCTGCAGGTGCGGCCTGGACAGCATCTCGTGTGCCTTCCGGAGGCTCCTGCCTTTGGCTGGGCTGGACCCGCCGCAGCTTTTGGCGGGGGATCCGAGCGGAAAACTAACGGGTGAAGGGGCCTGGAGGAGCTTTCCCAGGACGGGGAAAGGCGTTTTTCCTGGTTTGTGCAGAGGCGGCCCGGACGCGTGGGCAGCCCCCGGGGGGGAACCCGGGCATCTGCTCCTCTCGCGCGCTCCCCCCGCCGCCCCGGCCCGGCGCTTCGAATCCCAGCATCATTCGGTCGCGTTTGCCACCTGCTGAACAATCCGAAAGTCAGGAGCTGTTGTCGCCTCAGCCTCCCCCTTCACTCCGCACAGGCCGCTTGGCTTCGTAGAGTCATTTTCAAAACGCGGATGATGTCCTACGACTGCCCGTTCCATCTGTTCCTCCCTCTCGGAGGCCTGGCGCCTTCGCGGGGCCTGGGAGGAGGGCGCACGCCAGGAGAGGCTGGGGACGCAGCTGCGCGTTCTCTCCTGCCGCCCCGGACCATCTTCCCATCCATCCTTCCGCGCAGGACTGAAGACCACCTCTCCTTCTGGTGAGGCCAAGCCTCTGCTAATTCTCACATAAAGAAAAGGAAATAATGTGGACCGTCTTCCCATTACTATCAGTGGGCCAGCACGACAGTCCTAATAGACACCCAGGAACGTGTTACAACACACACGCACACTGAGTTCAAAATAAATCTTCCATAGGTACAGCTTGCTAAAACTGTATGTGAGAGCTTATTTCTGTACATTTTATTTTATTTTATTTTTAAAGAAGGATCCTGGTAAAGGTAGTTTTTTTTTTTTAAATTTATTTATTTATGGCTGTGTTGGGTCTTCGTTTCTGTGCGAGGGCTTTCTCTAGTTGTGGCAAGCGGGGGCCACTCTTCATCGTGGTGCGCGGACCTCTCACTGTCGCGGCCTCTCTTGTTGTGGAGCACAGGCTCCAGACGCGCAGGCTCAGTAATTGTGGCTCACGGGCCCAGTTGCTCCGTGGCATGTGGGATCTTCCCAGACCAGGGCTCGAACCCATGTCCCCTGCATTGGCAGACAGACTCTCAACCACTGCGCCACCAGGGAAGCCCTGTACATTTTACTTTTTAAAATAAATGCCAAGCTAAAATTCATGATAAAAATCGTTCTCACTTAAGAGATGGAGAATCAGTTCATTCACAACATGAAGCATCAAGGTCGTGTGAGTGAAAGTAACTTGGGGGTGCAGGTGAGCTTTGGGATTCTGTAGAAGCACTGACAGGTGTACATTTGATCACTAGAGTTTAAGAGCTATCAGCAAAGAGAAATGGAGTGTTTTTGAAATAGAAATATTTAACTGAAGTTTTAAGAAAATCACAGCTTTATAAGCTGCTGTTAAAAATATTATTCTTTTGAAGATATTTGTCATGTTTAATTGCCTGCAGATACGCATATTTTTTTGCCTTCAACAGTAATACAACTTTTATAAAAATTATCCTAGATTACCATCCTTGCTTCTTTGATTTAGTAAATTCTTCTCTTGAATGTTTTAATATTTGCATTGGATGTCTATGGAGTGTGTGTTGTGTTTGCCAATTGAAGTAGAAAAATTTAACACAGCTACCAAAGGTCTCAGTCAGCAACTAGCAAGAGCTGTCTTTTATTTTATAGTTGTAGCAAGAACTCCTCCTAGTGGACTTTCTCCAAATTATTTACTGCATTTTCAGAAAAAGACACAAAGAAAAGAAACAGCATGAAATCAATAAATCATAACAGCTGATACCTTTCACCAGTGGTGCAGAAAAATTTCTTTCTGTCTTTATGGAATAAATTGAACGAACTTACAAAGTACGTAAAACAAGTATGGGTAATCAAAAAAAAAACCTAGATTCAATTTCTGGTTATTATCTACCTTACACCATGCTATTTATTTGGGAAACATAATTCTAATACCACTTAATTCTAATTACAAAATTATTCAGATGCATAGATGAATATGTTTGCATTTACTAGGTGTACTCTGGATATTTGTGAAATTGCTTGAAAAGGTGTTTTTAACAGCTATAGAACAAGCTAAATGTTAAATGCCTGATTCTTAAAGAAGACTATGTGCATGGTGACTACTAATTTTTACCTAGTCAAAACTGTACCCTCT
Source organism: Balaenoptera ricei (assembly GCF_028023285.1). Classification (NCBI taxonomy): domain Eukaryota; kingdom Metazoa; phylum Chordata; class Mammalia; order Artiodactyla; family Balaenopteridae; genus Balaenoptera; species Balaenoptera ricei. The sequence continues at coordinate 80,287,095 of NC_082655.1, forward strand.
GAACCTCTCCTAACTGCTAGGCAACGCAAAGCAAAAACTTTTCAAAAATAATTTGTGTCAAATTATAGCATTTTAATACACAAGCAATAAACTAAAGTCTATGATTTAAAAAGATATTATATATGGGATAACTTCTAGTATGTTTACTCTGAAAGCAAGAAAAGAATTTAGCAGACACTTTTTAATTCTACTGGTCAGATCCTGTTTAGCTTCTTCCCAGAACTCTGCTGGCTATTTTCTCCAAAATCCTATTTACTAAATATACACGTGAAGTAAAATCCCAGACAGGATTGTGGGTCTTTGACTATAGGATTTACTTTTACTCTGTTTACTACAACATTGCTGCATTAACTTCTTTCTTTCTTTCTTTCTTTTTTTAATAGAAGTATAGTTGATTTACAATGTTGTACTAACCTCTGCTGTACAGCAAAGTGATTCAGTTGTACAAATATATACATTCTTTTTGATGTTTTTTTCCGTTATGGTTTATCACAGGATACTGAATACAATTCCCTGTGCTATACGGTAGGACCTTGTTGTGTATCCATTCTATATATAATAGCTTACATCTGCTAACACCAGACTCTCAATGCATCCCTCCCTCCACTCCCCTTCCCCCTTGGCTTGTAGCTTCTTTCTTTTAGTATCTGCAAAATGATTCTTAAGTAGGGAGACACTTAGCCTTAAACATTATTACGAGCTGAATAAACACAGATCTTATCAAAGAGTTTACTTAATAAATAATAAAATGAGACATTTAAAAAAAAGCTAGATCCCTCCAGCTCACTAAAATGAAAAAGACCTTTCACTGGGGCACCCTGCTTCCTTGTTATCCCTCTTACACACAGATCAATTATAGTCCCTGACATGATCCCAAACGTTCGGGTACCAGAAGCTGTAAGCCACGCCTCTGACTCAATGATTTCTTATTGGTTGTTCAAATGGTGCAAATGGTTTTCTGAAATGAAGCTTTTTGTGATTAATGCACCTCAATTCTGCAATTCAGTGAACGCATTTTCATATTTTTTATTACTGACTATAGCTCCTCTTTAATCATGAGACACATTCTGTACGTGGAACATGTTGGAGGCACATATTAAGCATTACTGCTTTGAAACCTGTTGGCTTATTACCACTTTCAAAGACCGCACTCTTTTACCCAGGATCTGAACAAATTTATCATTTAATTGGT